>NC_142401.1:17208790-17526603 GCF_059441095.1 Idiotropiscis lumnitzeri | reverse complement strand
TGAATATTGTCAGGGACTTGTGCAGCTACCTCGATGAATTGGACACAGCAGAATGGCAGCTTTTCGTCAAAGTGTTCTTTAAAAGATATGCCGTCAGGGTTTGAAGCTTCAGCGTTACCACATTCAGCTGTCATAAAATAATGTGGTACTACTTTGTTTATCTCACCGTTCACCGTGTGTGGAATATCTACAGTTGTCAGTGCAATTGTAGTGAGGAGTTCATCCATGCCATGCTTGATTTTTTTTTTTTTTTTCAATTTAATCCAAATCATAGTTAATTAATTTACAGTAGTTTGCGTAGCGTAGTAATCCTCTGGTAATTACTACATGTCTCAAACATTTTAGTTATGAATTGAAGCAGATGGTGCCGCAATATTGAAAAAAAATATCAAAATAGAGTATTTGTTCGTTGGACTATTTTCAAACAGGGATTAACACAGATTTGGTGTATTTGTGATGCATTTGTACATGGGACTGACATCATTTAAGGAACAGTTTGACAAGCACCGCAAGATTGGCAGGTTGTTGTAGATTAATTAGAGAAGAGGACTAAAGTTGAATAATTCATAGAATGTGGCAGATGCGTTTGTGTGTCCTAGGAACTAAATTGTCTGGGGCTTTACTGCCTCTGGTATGGTCACACACGGCAAAGAGGTCGTAGGTGAGGGACTATGGCTCAAAAGACTCTTAAGGTGATTACAAATATTTGAAGATGTTTTCCCTTGGCCAGATGAGCGTCACCGGGGTACCCGTTTGGACTCAGCTGACTCCTGGCCATGCACAAACGGGCAACATTGGTCCTCATTCTTACGGGTTCATTACCTGAGTGAGGTTGCCATAGGGGTCAGGCGCCCTATGTGCCGGCGGAAGACAGGGACCTTGGCGGTCAGAAGCTGGCTCTAGTGAATGAAAAAATAGAATAGAATAATGTATTTGTCCTTATTTTTATGTTGGAAAAAATTGTATCTTAAAATCGAGTGTAATCAACAGAGAATGCGTGATTTACTTCTATCAGCCTACCTACACCCATTTGAAAAACTTCTGCCTCAGGTCAGAAAGTTTTCTTTCTGTGTTGAACCTAAACTAATCGACATCAGAAAACTGTGTGTCCCATTTGTTTCTATTAATGTCGCAAACAAGTTTCTGTTGCTTTGCAATGCTGCAGTACAAAGATCTTTGAAGGTACCCATTCATGTGTTAGCGAGCATCGGTGTTAATCACCTCAGTGTGGAACAAAATGATTTCACTTCTTCAAAGAACGCACGATTGAGTGCCACACTTGGCCTTTTATTTTTGTAGATTTTATATAATCACTGTTTGAATGCTTACAGACAAGTTTGGTTCACAACCATGTGCCAGTTTTGAACAGAACTATGCGGTATGTAGTTCTCATTGGCAGAGGTTTATTTTCAGCACTCTACCTTTCATCAATCTCAACTAATCCTCTTCAAAACCTCATGTTTCATTTGTCGATGTCAAAGTGAGATCTTGTTTCATTTTGGATGACCTCTGATCCAAGAGCTGAAGCGAGCCAAGTTTGCGGTTGTCATGACCCGTGTCGGGCATGTCAGGGTTTTTTGTTATTAGTTTTCACCGTCCATGCCATGTCCTTGTTTTTGTTTGTCTTGTCAGCTGAGTGGGGCGTTTCCCTCAGCACTCCGTCCCCACCAGCCACGCACCTGTTCCCCATTAGCCTGCACACCTGACTCCCATTTGCTCCCCTAACGAACGGACAATTTAAGCACCCCGTGCCGACTGCTGAACGTCGGTGCAGTGCTCCACTTAGGACTGTCACGGCCGCTCCCTGATCTCGTTCTCGCTCTCTTTACACCCCCCATATGCGCTTGTCCCGATTGCTCGTCCTTGTTCACGTTCGTGTTAGTTTGTCGCTGTCTTTGGTCCCTGTCAAGTTTAGTTTTGTTAGTCACGTTTTTGTTACTTTGCACCCTGCCACGTTGTTTGTCCT
Source organism: Idiotropiscis lumnitzeri (assembly GCF_059441095.1). Lineage (NCBI taxonomy): Eukaryota > Metazoa > Chordata > Actinopteri > Syngnathiformes > Syngnathidae > Idiotropiscis > Idiotropiscis lumnitzeri. Next base: position 17,524,637 of record NC_142401.1, on the reverse strand, counting down.
TGTTTAATCCCCTTTAATAAATTCCCTTTAAGTTACCTATTTCCCTGCTTCCTCGCATTTTGGGTCCACCTCCACCTCGCCGACCGGCGAACCCTGACAGCGGTAGCTGCAACTCAAAGTTCTTCTTGGTACTTGATTTAGGTCAGCGCTCGTACCATCAACATTTTCTCGGAATTATCTTGCATTGCCAGCGACAGAACCCAATTAGCTCTGAATATTATTTGACATAAAATGGCCCAGTTTGGAGGTCAATGGTGAAACCTACATGTTATCAGTCACATGTTTCAATTGTTCTTTCTCAAATGTTAGCACTTGATTCCACAAACGCACAAATAGATATTTCAATTGACAACAGTAGTTTTTCCCCCCTTACATCATTGGCAAGTCAGTGGTTAAAATAGCATTGGCTCAATTCCCACTGCCCCTGTGAATGCCCAAAGAACGTCTCAGGGTGCAGTCCACCTTTCTCCCAAAGGATTTCACGCTCAACCGTGACCCTGAACAGGATAAGCACCATAGAAAATGGATGGATGTTTTGTTTTTTTTCCAACGTCTTGAATCATTACTCCGTCTCCTCTTGTAGATACCGATATACATTTGTGTGACCTTAGACCACAAGACTGGATAGAGTCACTGTGAAGAATGTGCAGGTATCGAAACCTTTGCATCTCTGAAAGACAAATCGTTATGTTCGGCTAGAAAGTCATTCTTGGAGGGCATCTGCAGTATTGACTCAGGAAAGTGCTTTCTAGGTTTTCAACTCAAGTGCCACAACTCGCTGTAATAACTGCTTGATGGTTTGACATACGGGTAGTTTCGAGCCAACCCCCTGACAGGAGGCACAGGCCTGGATGGAGAACAGGTATTAGCCCCATAGATCATGTAAAATTAGCAGCAGGAACCGCTGTCAGCTCAGACATTGGCACTTAATCTTGGACTTTTGGCAGACTGTTGCCTTAACAGGTCAAATGATATCTATAAATCAAGAATCCCCTGGTGAGGAGCGGGAGGGAGCAAGCAGGAGAGAGGCAAACAAAGAGCTGGCACTGAAACTGCGAGGGAATTAAATCTCAGTCATAAAGCTAAATCCAAGAAAATAATCCAGTCTATTTCATAAGGGATTAAATCCTTTAAAAGAAGATTGATTGCCTCTTTTTGCTTTTCAACTCGATGTAATCCTAGATTATGGAGATCACATGGGGTTAGATTTTAAAGAAATCTGAATGATATTAATGGTGAGGTGGCGACCATTGTGACAATCGGCATGCTGATCCTTCATATAAAGACGTTCTTCTTGGGAAGATGTGCTATAACTTCACATCTGAATACTCCTCTTCACCCACAGAAACAGAATGTGAAAAAAAATCTATCTTGTTTGTGCTTTACTCACTATGCAGTTTCTGATGATAAATTACTCACCTTTTAGAAGGCTCTTAAAAGAAGGCCAACAATAACACTGCAAAATGGAAAACATAAAAACAATAAAGGGAGTCTTGGCCGTAAAACTCTGAGAAATGGATGTGTGATGTGATATTCAATATCATCATCATTCATTTTGTGTTGTGATCCAATATTAACTCTCTTTAAATAGTTTAAGTCAGTGATGGGCAACTGGTGGGCTGCAGGCTACATGCAGAAAAAAACGGAAAAATTCCAAAATACAAAAAATAATGGGAGGGCGGAAAAAAAATCAGCAAATATGCAAACGCATGGGTGCTGAACTGTGAATTTGCAAGGGCCAACTGTAGTTTTAAATTGAAATATAACCAATCACAACTCGATGGTAGACGTGATTTATACTGGGTCTTGGGCCCAATCCCATTATTTCCCCTCAAGCCTTTACCTTGTCGTCCCCCTCCTCCTTTACTTAGTTTGGGGAAGTCGAAGACAAAGGGTTGAAAAACAATGCCCATAGGATATGGTAAGATCATCAGTCATTGGTTAATCTAAGTTAGACAGCCAACTGGTTGCAGTCAGGTGGTCAATTGGTGAATCTTAGCTTTTAGTCTGCGACATCTGTTTGTCTGACCAGGTAGTCACAAATACAACGTGGAAAATAAACACAAATTAGTTGTTTGATTTGTCCATTTGTTGGTTGGTTGGTTGAGTGTGTGCTCTGTCTTGCTTACTTCCTTTCAAGCTTCAACCTTTAATTACAAGTCATTTTGAGGTTACTTCAACACTAAAAATAAAACACTTAAGGCACTTTTTTCTACTCCACATAGACATGTCCGAGTGTCCATGGTGGGTCGTACAAAATGTGACAGACAGGCTGGAAGATTGTGTGAAAAGGAGCCTTTATTGCTATGTGATCATGCAGTCACATTGGGCAGTGGGAGTCCAAGCAGGGAAAAGAGAGGTGGCGATGGAAATGGAGCTTTGTGGTAGTGTGTGTGCGTGTGTGTGTTTGTGGAGGAAAGCTCATGGGAAATGCTCCGCCACCCGTGGAACTAATTTAAAGTCCTCATTTAGAAGTTGTCACATGACGGCCACTGATCTGGGCGCGTTCAGCAGCGCCGACGGGCTGTCAGCCGTTTGATAGACAGGCCGCACCTCTGACTGATTACACACTCGACCGGACCCAACTGTGATCGGGTGCACTTTATTCACCCTGGCAGGACCAACGTGTGCAGCATCCCTCAGTGAGCCATCACCTACTCTTCCTCCATTAACACCTTGGCGCTATGAATAATCCCCGAGAGTTCATGACTTATTAAACGGAATGATAGGGGTGATGGTACTGTAACACCTTTTGTGAGAATGAAAAAGTAAACATTTGGCACATTTGATGGCTAAAATAGAAGCCATAAAACACCTCTGCTCTGAACCACCATAGACAGGTTTGAGATAAAATAGAACACTACTGAGGTTGAACAATTTTGATTGACTAAAGTTAAACCAACCGTGAATGACTAAACCAACCAACCATGCGCGTCACTCACTAATAGACGGACATATGGACAAGCACAACAACCAGCCACCAAACAAACAGACAAGCTAGTAATTAATGGTCAAATGAGCTTTCCAAGAACCACGAAAACTACTCGATAAAAATAAAACAAAATTAACAGCTGATTTAAAGCCTAACTCAATAACGATCAGACAAACTAACCAACTAAGAAAGCAACTAACGGGAAACCAGACTAACCCACCAACTCATGACCAAACAAATTAACCGCCCAAAAAATAAAAAAAAAACACTGACCAGCTCACACACTGCTAAAATAACAAACTAACCAACCAGCGATGAAACCTCAAGCTTCAGTATGTAACCAACACACCAACTAACAGCCAAAACAAACAAACCAACTCATCAGCAACCCATAGGACTAATAACCGACCAAGTGAATAACGCTAAAGCTCACTCAACCAGTGACTAAATAATGACTGAACTTACCAAGCAACCTACTAATTACTGAGCCAACCAACCAAGTCCTTAGTTGGTGCATTTGCCAATTTGGTTACAAAAAAGTTGATTTTCGACTTAAAAATAAACCAGGTCTAACTCGTAGTGCAAGTGGTCAAACGTGATTTGGGAGTGGATAATCATGGTGCAGGATGACAAACTTTGCACTCTGTGGATGTGCGTGGTGGATGTCATGGGATTTCATTCATAAATAAGACACACGTGTGGAACAATCCTTCAGAATCATTGACCACACTTTGCAAGCCTACCACCAATTCCTTCAGCAGAGGTGCAAGCAAAATGTCATCACAAACGACTTCTAGTATTCTCCCAAGTGACGAACTAAGTGCATTGCATTTGTTACACATGCTGAGTCATTGAGCCAGAAAATGTGTGATCGGGTGATTGTCTCCTTCGGGTCTCTGTAGCAGCAAGACATGTCAGTGTCCAGTATGGAGAGGCGCCACCCATGTAATATGCAGTAATTAACAATTACTTACAATTATATTTAAAAAATTTATGTCGATGCAATAGTATATATTGTTTTGCAAGTTATCGAAATTAATAGTGTTTTTATAAATCAATGAACTCTCAAAATAAAATTTAAAAAAAACATTCTACACACTGTCCTTTAATTTTTTTCCTTTCCTCTACTTATTGCAATAGGTTGAGAAATTAAGTTGTACTGTATTACTATAATTTGAAGGTGTATGTATATATAGAAAATAGAATAGAAATAGAAATCCCTTTATTGTCATTGTACTCAAGTGTGCAACGAGATTAGAGGGCTCCCCTCTCCAGTGCAATACAACAATAATACAGACAAATATATAAATTAGATAAATAAAGAAGACAGTGCAATGGAATTCAGTACTGAATAGGGCATATAGAAACACATCACAATGCTGTTTTGCGAGGTTAGGGTGGTCTCGTGTGTGTGTGAGAGTTCAGTATGGAGATGGCTCTCGGAAAGAAACTGTTTCTCAGTCTATTAGTCCTTGATTTGATGCATCTGTAGCGCCTGCCAGAGGGCAACAGGTCGAACAGGTGTGAGTTTGGGTGGGTATTGTCATTGACGATGTTGAGAGCCCTTCTGAGGCACCGGGCGGTGTAGATGTCCGACAGTGGGGGGAGAGGGCAGCCAATAATCCTTTGCGCTGTTTTGACTGTCCTCTGGAGCCTCACTCTGTCCGCCTCAGTGCAGCCGCTGTACCAGGTGGAGACACAGTACGTCAGCAGGCTCTCGATGGACGAGTGGTAGAAGGCCAGCAGCAGCTTCCTGTCCAGGTTGAATTTCCTGAGGACTCTCAGGAAGTGCAGACGTTGGCGGACCTTCTTTACCACTGCTGTGGTGTTGTGACTCCAAGAAAGGTCATCGGAGATCTGTACTCCCAGGAACTTGAACGTGTGGACCCTCTCCACACACACGCCTTCGATGCAGAGGGGGGGCGGCAGCGTCTTGTTCCTCCTGAAGTCGACGACAATCTGCTTTGTTTTAGCAGAGTTAAGGTGCAGTCTGTTGTCCTTGCACCAAGTTGTCAGTCTCTTTACCTCCTCTCTGTAGGCTGTCTCGTCACCTTCCGAGATCAGACCGACCACTGTCGTGTCGTCAGCAAACTTGACGATGGTGTTGTTGCCGTGGGCCGGGCTGCAGTCGTAGGTGTAGAGGGCGTACAGGAGAGGGCTCAGCACGCATCCTTGGGGGGAACCGGTGCTCAGCATGAGGGTGGAGGACGTGTAGGGGCCGAGCAACACAGTCTGGGGTCTGTTGGTCAGAAAGTCCTTAATCCAGATGCGTGTGAGGGCAGGGAGGCCGAGAGTGTCCAGTTTGGCGACGAGGATGTCTGGGATGATCGTGTTGAATGCCGAGCTGTAGTCCACAAAGAGCATCCTTGCATAGCTCTGCTGTCGTTCCAGGTGGCCCAGCACAACATGCAGAGCAGTGTCGATGGCGTCCTCAGTGGATCTGTTAGCCCGGTATGCAAACTGGTAGGGGTCCAGAGTGGGAGGAAGGCAGTCCCTGATGTGCTGGAGAACCAGCCTCTCGAAGCACTTCATAATGACTGGTGTGAGAGCAACAGGACGGTAGTCATTCAGGTGGACGGCTGGTGACTTTTTGGGGACAGGAATAATGGTGGAAGTTTTCAAGCAGGAGGGGATGACTGCCTGAGCCAGGGAGCGGTTGAAGATCCTGCAGAAAACATGTGACAGTTGGTGGGCACATGCTCTGAGGACCTTGCCTGGTATTCCGTCGGGTCCAGTAGCTTTCCTGGGGTTGACCGCCAGGAGCGCGCGCCTCACATCGTGTTCCTCTACGATGAGTGGGGGGGAGTTGGAGCTTGAAGTGCGGGGGTGTGACGGTTGGGGCGAGTCAAAGCGAGCGAAGAAGCAGTTAAGCTCCTCTGCCAGCGATGCACTCGGGTCTACAGAGGTGCACTCGGGTCTACAGAGTATATATATATGTATATATATATATATACACACACACATATACATATATATACATATACACATATATATACATATACACTATATATATATACATATATATATATACATATATATATATACATACATATACACATATATATACATATACACTATATATATATACATACTTATATATATACATACATATACACATATATATATATGTATATAAATATACATATATATATAAATATATATATACGTATATATATGTGTTGGAGCAGTTTTCTTTTGAGTAATGCAGTATGGCAACACCACCACTAGGGCAATTGATGACGTCAGCACTGGTTGCGTTCATCCATAAATAACGAATGCAGGACAGGTGGGGAAACGCTGGTCGGATATCGTTTTTCAACCGCACTTACTCAAGACGCATTATTTATGTACAAACTGGAAGATAGAAAATAGTATATGGTATTGATTACCGCATATGCGCGTATGGTTTTGATTTGAAGTTTGGAAGACCGTAGCCATTGATTTATTTATTTGATTTACTTGACTTCACGGCATGACATCTGGACTGAAATGACTACGATTAAGACTAACCCTTGACTGTTTGACGTGACATACATAACTACACATCAACATCAAGACCAGTGAAGCCGAGCGAACGTCATCGCAACTTCAACCCATGGTGAGTGAGTGCGCGTTAAAACTTTCTTTCGCCAGCGTATCATTGAAACAGCAGTAACAATATGTATATATATATATACACATATATATAGATATATACACATATATATATATATATATATTTACACATATATATATATATATATATATCTTTCCCATTGTAATTTTTGAACATTTTTAAAAGTGAAAGCATAAAATTGTTTTCCACAGCTTTGCACAAGAGTTTAAAATGGTTGAGCATCGCTGCGTTTTCAGTGAGTTTACTCATCCATCACATGGTAGAGGCAAGCGGCCGACATCTCACTTTGTCTGGAAAACAAAGTCATCAAATCAGAATTCTGGCCCGTCTACCTGCAAATCTCCCTCCATCTCTGGATTACACTTAAATCCCCCCGAAGCTGGCCTCGGCGCTACATCAGAGGATGCGGCGGCTGCAGGGGAAGTTACGCAACTCATTAAGATCTCACCCGTCTTCCCCGGGGGTTGATCCCTCATCCCGCTAAACTTGCAGCCTTTGAGCAAATAAAGCCACGTAAGAAGGTTGAACTATAAAACACCCACAAAACTCGGTGCAACTTTTGAGCTAAGCGGGACAGACAATTGAGCTATTATAGCTAACTATTGTCCAACTGAATTGTGTCACTGAGCGTCATCACACCCAATTGCAATGGCAGGAGGAAAAATCGAACAAAGTTGGGCAATGTTATCAATTATAGACATGTGTGGCCAGCTACAGAAAAATTAAGAAAAAGTGGAGGTGGTCCCCTTTGCAGCTAAAACAGCTTCTTGTCTTCTGAGAAGACTTCAAAGTAACATCACAGTCCACGTTGGAGTGTTTGATGGATTTGAGGGCACCTTATTTTTTCTACGTTTCTTTGAGTAAGCTTTAAGGTTAAAGGCAAATTAAGTTACATTTGCCTCTAAGCAGTACAGTTTTCTTAATGTTAAACCCTACACATGCTCGGAATCATTTCACCATCCTAGTCAAACAAAAATAAATGGAATATTTTGTATTCTTCCTTCTCCGTGATATGTTCTTTCCGTCAACCAAATAATTTGATGTGTCTTTACCTTTAAGGTACTGTACTTCTGTGTCTGTAACAGGTTGGGGAACCGTAATGGTGAGAGAAAAGGACCCAAGAGCAACCTGGATATGAGATGAGATTTATTTTTGGGGAAGCAAGTGGAGGCAGCGGGTCCAGAGTTCAGCAGTGCAGGGGATGGAGTGGTAGACACGGTTTGAAGCAAGTGAAGGCAGCGGGTCCGGAGTGCGGTGGTCAGGCAACGCGGTGGGAAGCAAGTGAAGGCAGCGGGTCCGGAGTGCGCAGGTCAGGCGATGGAGTGGGAGACGCGGTCCGGTCTTCTCGGGCAGGAAGAAGGCTTGAGGAAGCACACAAGAGCACGGAATTAATACGAGCACAAGAACAGCGCCAGCAATGCTAATCTGCTTCTCACAACTGCGGCCAAAGTACCACGGGTGTAACGGGATAATCCGGCGCCTGACTCCTGGCTGCGCTGAGCTTTTATGCTGTTGCTGATTGTGCTGATGAGCTGCAGGTGCGCAGGGGCTGGCGCCAGAAATTGCAGGGGCGTGCCTGGGCGTGGAACAAGGACGCTGCCCAAGCCCTGAAAGACAAGTAATAGACTCCAGCAAACATTAAAAGCACAGGACATCACAGTGATAGATACCATAATATGGTACACATAACACATTTGAACACCAATGCGTAACTCTTGGCAACACAAAACGTGGGACTGCACTTTTGATCTCTACTTCAACATGGAATGCTAAACTCTTAAACATATATTGGAAGGTGTCCGTCTCAATACGTTTGACCATGTAATATTATGATCTGTAACTTGGCCACCGCAATTCTGCATTTTGAGGAAAACTGGCCCGTAAGATCCACCTGCTCAATTTGCTTTCGTTCAAATGTGTATTTGTGCTATAAAGACATCCCAAAATGTTTTCCTGTCGTCCAAACAGCCAACTGAACTGGAATATGACTTTTGTTTTTGTTTTTTTTTGCTTGTGTTGGCAGTTATGATTGAGCCCTACCAACTCTGCCTGGCAACAACGTATAATATGTCCTGGACGAACAATCTGAACGAACAACTGTGTTGATTTACAATGGTGTATATAATATATTGAAAGGAGTCAAACCACACATTATTTACCACCAATAAAATACTCATCGTGGTGGGATAGATTAAGGCGGTTACGACTAGGCAAGCAACTTCTGCTGTATACATGTATTCTTAGTCATCTGCACAGAATGTCGAATATTATTGTGACTTACTGAGCAATTGTGATGGGCCCTTTCATGTAACCAGGATCCGTTTGTCTGTGTAGCATCCCACCAAGGCACACACAATGGAAGAAGCAGCAAGTCCATTGGAGCAGAAAATATAGCAAAGATGGACCTTTTTTTTTTTTTTAATTTATATATTTCCTATTTCATCTTCATCAGTGTATGTTTTTATAAAGTGAAATATGATGGAGTGTTTTTTTTTTTCAAAAATTCCATTCAGTTCATTGGGGAAAGTTTGACTTACAAGTAGCATCGCTTAAACTCATATCTCGAGGCACCCTGTAGACAGCAAATTGATGGCTAACTAGTTTTGAAGTAAGACAAGGTAAATAATTGTATAACCAATTAATCAAGCCGTTTGCCTCATGAGGGTCGTGGGCGTACTGGAGCCCATCCCAGCTGTCTTTGGGCAGTCGGCGGAGTACACCTTGAACTGGTTGCCAGGTAATCACAGGGCACAGAAAGACAAACAAACAGTCACACTCACAGCCAGGGGCAATTTAGAGTGTCCAATCTACCTACCATGGGAGGAAACCGAAGTACCTGAAGGAAACCCACACAGGTACGGGGAGAACATGCCAACTCCGCACAGGGTGGCCGGAGTCGGAATCAAACCATGTACCTCTGAATCGTGAGGTAGACGTGTTATCCAGTCATCCACCATGTCTTGTATAACATTAGAATTGCAATTTTGGTGATATAGATTTTTTCTAGAAACAAAGTAGATGCACATGGTGCGCTTTAGTAGGCAACGGAAAAAGATGTAGCTCCACCCACAGGATTTGAATTTGATACCTAAAGTATGCAGGTGAGCACCTTGGCAGATGCCCCACTATTACTTACATGTCCACAGGGCTTGTTTTTCTGTGCCTTCAGCAGGATCAGTCTCAAGCTTGCATTATCTGTATTTTTTTACACAACACCAGAGCAACACTATTGCAGTTCTTGTATTCCCAGCCTCACTCGCCCTCATAAATTGTCATTCCATGGCAGCATATCGCTGCCGTGTTCTCCGCTCTGCACTGCCATGACAACGTGCTGCGGAGAGCCCAACCAGGCCCGAAGGCCTGCTCTGGTCGAGGGGGCTCTGCTCGCCTCTGCGGATCATAGTGCCGTTTCATTTATTTTCATGATTGTGGGGAGGGGGTGGGTGGAGGGGCGTAAAACAAAAGGTGCGATTGAAGAGGGGATAAAGCGGCCCGGCCAAAACACGCCTGTGAGACTGAGCCCAGTGTCGCTGGCCGCACGCAATTTGCCACAGGAATCTCTGCTGTCTGCTGTCACAGAGCAGACATGATGAAATATTTCTCCCTGAGCTTAACACATTCTGCTGCAGGTCCAGAAATAAAATCTTGGCTTGTGGTGGTAGGTAGGTAGGTAAAATAAATAAATACGTAAATAAAAAAGCCACATGTCTTTAAATGACTCCAAACAAAACTGTGGATTTGTAAAGGAATACATTTGGCTTGACTTGTGGCACTGGCATGAAAGGATTGCTTTATAAATTACATACATAGACTTTTTTATATCGGGTAAATTAATCGGTTTTTGGATTTTTATTCTGCCAAAGATTAGAATCGGCTTCAAAAATGTAAATGCCCTATTAATAAATACACAACACGTAATTCTCTTTGTCTTATCTTTAAACTGATCTGAGTTCACCACAAATCAGCCAGTGTTAAAAGTTTAGAGACAGTGTTATCAACAAAACGTCTGTGTTGCATTTGCACCATTCACTAATAGAATACCCTGTGTGGTCGAATATGTAACACTATGTTGTCAAAATGGGCAGTCACCTGGATTCGACCCTTATTGGTGGGTTTGAAATTGAACCCACGCCCTTAGATAATGGTTGAAGTTCACGGGTTAGAGTCGAGACAATTTTCTTCAGCATCATTCACTTTCTCTCTTGCAATATGGAATCAAACTTCCCTAAGTTAGGCAAAATCCTCACATGATGGTATTTGAAGAAAATAGGTTTTTCCCTCATAACTTGTACATCGCCTCATGCCCGTAGCTAGCTGGGATAGGCACCAGTACGCCCACGACCCACGTGAGTGGCTCGAATAATGGATGGATGGAACTCGGCACTTGAGTTTTCTGTTTCATTGTTTAAAACAGATAACCTTAGTAAGAAAATAATGAACATTTGGATTTAATACGTTTTCATATTTACAGGGCTGCCCTGTGATTGGCTGGTAACTAGTTCAGGCTGTACCCCGCCTACTGCCCGAAGATGTATTCCTTTTGCTCACATTATACATAATTTAAGAAGCTTATTTTAGCTCTCAATTGCTTCTTCTGTGTTTTTGCACACAGTATATTTCTCTCTCTCTCTCTCTCTAACTACCAGTTAAATGACTAGTACATGCCAAATGAGATTTCATTCTGCTTCCAGTGCACATATTAGAATGCAAAACACGCGGTACTTGACCCCTAAGGGACTATTAAATGGTAACCCAATTCTGGCTTTGCTTAGTCCGTCATTTAAAAAAAAAAAATACTCGTTCTTGACCTCCATCCCAAATATAAGCGTCCCTGGGACAAAATGCCCAACCCTGCCATACTCAACATCTGAACAGCCATTTAATGCTTGTTCATGATGAAACATTTGGCAAATCAGCCAGTTGTCACTGTTTTTATGTAGCCTCCGTGGACCACTGTGGCAAATTTATGTAGGATAAATAAAAGGTTTCAGTGGACTGGGAACCTTTCCTCCCCTACTTGTTTCTGTTGGGACTCATACAGTGTCAGACAGGTCAGCCATATTTAAAGGGGTGGTACAATTTGAAAATGTTTGTTCAGTCAGACAAAGACACCGGCCACATGAGGAGCAGGAACGAAACGTTTGGTTCTTTTGTCTAGCACTGTCTTAAAAATTGATTCCCTGGATTCCCACAGTACTAGGCCACAAGAGTAAATCGCAGAACTGATAGTTGCTGTGGCTCAAGTGGGAGCAACTATTTTGTGACACAAAGAGAAAAGTGAAAAAATACAGAGTGACGATCAATACATTAGGGCGAAACAAGAGCATATGGAAAGAGGATGCTAACGCAAACAACAAAGAGATTCCTGCTGGAAGTAATGGGCCGCTTGAAACAGCCAGCACACCACATATCTTTGTGGTCAAACCAAAATCAGCAACCAAACATCCAAGTACACTTCCGGGACCTGAGCCAAATATGCATTTTGCAACGCATACTCACATTCACTGGATATATGAGGAACTTCTATCACTGGCTAATTAATTGGGAGAGCCTTCAGAGACAAACTGAGGCTTCAGGGTCACCTGAAATAAAGAAGCTTCATCTGCATGATAGTCTGGAAGAAAAGATAAAGCAAAATGTTGGGTTACCCAACAGTAGGTTTGCTGATGCAATCTTCAATGCGACTAGAGAATTGCTACGGGAAAAAGGAACAATAGCATGCTTTATAATTGGGGACAAAATAAGGTAATAATAGTAAATTGTGTATTTGCTGCTTATCATATAGTAATCTTTTGTTGTTTGTATAATTTTCTTTCAAGATTGATAACCTGCTTAAAGTGCAAAAATAAAATTGCAATAAATGACCCCAAATTGCACCAAGTTGTGACGCCCACTGTGTATCGTTTCCCATTCAGACGGGAAAATATCCAAACAGTTTGTATGAACACGCATTAGTGGTAATAAAAACACTCAAAAGTGGCATTATTGCTGCATTGTCAACACTACATTTTGTTGCTTTAACGCAAAATAGGAAGTTGAACATTTATCACGAATGTAAATGTTACTTTGACACCGGGCAAAGTGCCTGAAAATAGACACTTTGCCGGTGTTAAAAAGGGCACACGAGGTGTTTAATTAACACTCGATTGGCAGTGCAGATGCTCAAGAATAGATGGCTTCACTGGTCTTGAGTCTAGAGTTGTGTCACACATACATGAAGCATCTTCTCAAATCCTATCCAAGGGTGTAGGAGCTTTAAAGTGATCATTAATGAGGTATTAAGCCACTTGCCAAAATTGTGAACTTAATTCCAAACTACTTTAAAAAAAAAAAGGGGAAAGTGAAAGTTCATTCATCGTCACAGTTGCTGTAGTTAAAGAAAGACAGCTTGAAAGACGGTGTGGTGTTCCTTTAATGAGGAGCACAGCAAGATGCAGACGATTGCGCTTCTTTTTGGGGTGAAAAAAAAAAATGCCAGTCAGCCTCTACGTCTGCCCACTTTTTTTTTTCTGCTTTGAAGGCGCTGCCAGTGCCCGGCTGGGAGAGAGAAAGAAAGAGGCCTCTCGCTGCTTTGATGCCTCCATAGAGCCACGGCCAGTCGGGCACAAAGAGAGGCGGAGAGATTACTGATGCAACATAAGCGAGTGGATGGATGGATGATGTGCTCCGGGGCACGGGAACAAAGTCGGACGCTCAACTTTCACGAGCAACCTTTCCTCGCTCGTGACGATTTCAAACAATCGCCCTAGAGAGGAAAAGCCTTTTGGTCTAAGGTGACTTTAATGTCAGCATTATAAGAATTACAATTTCAGGGGGCTTTATTCATCATTCACGAATAAAACATGCTTCTTCCCACAGGGCATCCATTTGGTACACAATTTACACTTATATTTACCGGAGCCTAGATCTAAAACCGATTAGAAATCTTTGGGTATTGTTACAATAGTTTGGAGCATGCCTGTAAATTTTGCTACAAACATGCCTATACTTTACTCAAAGTATTTTATTAGGGTAACATGCACATCGATGCAACGAGCTTGTTGTATATTTTACTCAGCTTTATTGTACGTCCCTCAGAATAATTGCACAGGTTTTATTTTATTTTTGGTATAACTCACAACTACACTGAAAACAGAGCGATTTCAACTGTCACTTATCACAATTGTTCTATGTCTGCCCTGTGACTGGCTGGCGACCTGTACAGGGTGTGGTGCGCCTTTTGCCCGTAGTCAGCTGGGATAGGTTCCAGCACCCTCCCGCACCCCTGTACAGGATAAGAGGTGTGGATAATGACATGACATGACTAATCACAATTGTGAGTAACGTAGCATTAGCAGTCCAGGTTTGTATATACGTTCAGGGGTTTTGCTAACATGCAATCACTCAGCGCTAGCAGGCATCCTTTACATTGAGTTAGCTCTGTTGCTACAAAAGTAGCATCCGAGCGTTGAAATCTTTAAGCGTATCAGAATCAGAATGCCCTTTATTGTCATTATAATTGCTGCACAATGAGATTGGAGAGCTCCCCTCTCCGGTGCAAATTTCCAATGCGACGTTACACTAACAAATGTTTGGTTATCCTTGGTGAGAGCGATCATGTCACGAGACTGGAGAGTAACAAAGGGATGACATTGGAACTGCTCAATGCACATCATCGTGGAGTAAATCGTTGGAAATGTCAAGAGGGAAACACAAGCAAGCTTAGCAAAATTAGAGTAATGTGCATCTCACCTCACAGAAGTGACATTAAATAAATGCTGATTGAATATAAACCCAGGCGAGTTCTGAGGTCTCCAGACTCAGGTCAGTTAGTGGAGCCCAGAGTTCAATGTAAACATGGTGAAACAGCATTTTGCCGTTATGCTGCACGCAAATGGAATAAGCTGCAGACAGAAGTAAATGGTTTTAAATGCACGTTTCTCTTTTTTCTCCTGATTTCTTTCCTATTAAATGTTAAGTTTTCTGTCGATGTCTTTATATGTTGTGAACGTGCATTTTAGCAATTTTTGCATGCTAGTTTTATTTTCTCTGCTTTGCTTTTGAATGTTGTTCACGTGTGTTTGTAAATTCTTGTATGTAATGTTGTGTCTTTGCTTGTGTGAAGCACATTGAGTTGCCTCGTGTATAAAATAGGCTATAGAAATAAAATCGCCATGCCTTGCTTTGCGCAACCAACTGCTTGTTCGAGCCTTGTTTGCACGTATTAATTGTTTCCTTAATGCCAGTGTACAAATAATTTCATCTTCTGTACATTGTTTTTTAAAATGTATTTTATATTAATATCATTGTAGTTGCTATCGATTGATAAGCAGTATCGTTAAGAGTTATAGTATCATTAACACTCTTATTGATATCAACACCTTGTCAGGTTTGCTCGCCGGTGGGCGAGGAGGAGGTGGACCCAGAGGTGCGAGGAAGCAGGGAAAAGTGTAAACTAAAGGGAATTTATTAAATTAATCAATGAGGACAAATAACATGGCGTGGACAAACAAACGTGGCAGGGTGCAAAATGACTATGACGAAATAAACAGAACAAAAACCGAGGAACGAAGACAGTGACAAAAACTAGGGACAAGAGCGGGAGCGAAGCGAGAACATGAGCGTGAACGAGATCAGGGAGCGGTCGTGACAGTCCAAATGAAGCAGCAGGAGTAATGTTCCGACCCTGAGTTGTTGGGATGAGGTGTTTATATAGTCCAGTCATTAGGAGTGCGGATGGGCATCAGGTGTGTGAGCTGACGGGGAACAGGTGCGTGGCTGGTGAGGGCGAGGTGCTGAGGGGAAACGCCCCTCTCAGCAGATCAAAACAATAACAAGTGCACATGGCCGGGAGGTGAAGAAAACAATAACAAAACCGCATGAACATGAAAACAATAACAAAACCCCAGTCATGTCCGACGCGGATCATGACAGTACCCCCCCCTCAAGGGACGGATTCCAGACGTCCCAAAAAAAACAAACACGGAGAAAAAAAAAAAAACACAAAAAAGGAACCCCAAAATTGTCCAAGAACGAGGGTGGGCGGAAGGGGTCGGGAGGTGGGACCAAGGTCCGCGAACGAGACCGGTCTGGCGGATGTCCAGGGGGCCAGACCAGCGAGTCCCGACGGGGCCATTCGGGCGGACGGCCAGGAGGCCCGATCAATAAGTCCACCCGTGGCCATTCAGGTGGACGTCCGGGCGCACCCGAGACAGGAACGTGGAGCGGCGGCTGGTCGTCGAGCCCCGCCGCGACAGGAACGTGGAGCGGCGGCGGGTCGTTGAATCCCGCCGAGGCAGGAACGTGGAGCGGCGCCTGGTCGTCGACCCCCGCCGAGGCAGGAAGGTGGATCGGCGGCTGGTCCTCGAGCCCCGCCGAGGCAGGAACGTGGAGCGGCGGCTGGTCCTCGAGCCCCGCCGAGACAGGAACGTGGAGCGGCGGCTGGTCCTCGAGCCCCGCCGAGACAGGAACGTGGAGCGGCGGTGGACCGTCGGACGCCGCCGAGGCTGAGACGAGAAGCGGCGGCGCATCGTCGAAGGCCGCCGAGGCAGAGTCGAGCGCTGCCGGGGCAGGCCCTTGCAACGGGCGCAGGACAGGCTCCGCCGGAACGTGAGCTTGGGGCGGACGCACAATGTGCTCCGCCGGAACGTGAACCTGGGGCGGACGCACAACGTGCTCCGCCGGAACGTGAACCTGGGGCGGACGCACAACGTGCTCCGCCGGAACGTGAACCTGGGGCGGACGCACAACGTGCTCCGCCGGAACGTGAACCTGGGGCGGACGCACAACGTGCTCCGCCGGAACGTGAACCTGGGGCGGACGCACAACGTGCTCCGCCGGAACGTGAACCTGGGGCGGACGCACAACGTGCTCCGCCGGAACGTGAACCTGGGGCGGACGCACAACGTGCTCCGCCGGAACGTGAACCTGGGGCGGACGCACAACGTGCTCCGCCGGAACGTGAACCTGGGGCGGACGCACAACGTGCTCCGCCGGAACGTGAACCTGGGACGGACGCACAACGTGCTCCGCCGGAACGTGAACCTGGGACGGACGCACAACGTGCTCCGCCGGAACGTGAACCTGGGGCGGACGCACAACGTGCTCCGCCGGAACGTGAACCTGGGGCGGACGCACAACGTGCTCCGCCGGAACGTGAACCTGGGGCGGACGCACAACGTGCTCCGCCGGAACGTGAACCTGGGGCGGACGCACAACGTGCTCCGCCGGAACGTGAACCTGGGGCGGACGCACCACGTGCTCCGCCTGAACGTGAACCTGGGACGGACGCACAACGTGCTCCGCCTGAACGTGAACCTGGGACGGACGCACAACGTGCTCCGCCGGGACATGGACTGGGGACGGACGCACAACGTGCTCCGCCGGGACATGGACTTGGGGCAGACGCGGAACGTGCTCCGCCGCAACATGGACTTGGGCCATCGGCAGGGCGCCGGAACGGGGCTCAGCAGCTGACGAGGAGCCGGGACGGGGCTCAGCAGCTGACGAGGAGCCGGGACGGGGCTCAGCAGCTGACGAGGAGCCGGGACGGGGCTCAGCAGCTGGCGGGGAGCCTGAACGGGGCTCAGCAGCTGGCGGGGAGCCTGAACGGGGCTCAGCAGCTGGCGGGGAGCCTGAACGGGGCTCAGCAGCTGGCGGGGAGCCAGAGTGGGACTCTGGAGGCTGCAGCGGACGAGGAACCGGCACGGGGGTCTTCCGCTGACGAGGAGCCGGCACTGGAGGCTGCAGCTGGCGAGGAGCCGGCACTGGGGGCTGCAACTGACGAGGAGCCGGCACTGGGGGCTGCAGCTGACGAGGGGCCGGCACTGGAGGCTGCAGCTGACGAGGGGCCGGCACTGGAGGCTGCAGCTGACGAGGGGCCGGCGCTGGAGGCTGCAGCTGACGAGGGGCCGGCGCTGGAGGCTGCAGCTGACGAGGGGCCGGCGCTGGAGGCTGCAGCTGACGAGGGGCCGGCGCTGGAGGCTGCAGCTGACGAGGGGCCGGCGCTGGAGGCTGCAGCTGACGAGGGGCCGGCGCTGGTTGCTGCAGCTGACGAGGGGCCGGCGCTGGTTGCTGCAGCTGACGAGGGGCCGGCGCTGGTTGCTGCAGCTGACGTGGAGGCGGCGCTGGTTGCTGCAGCTGACGTGGAGGCGGCGTGGGTTGCTGCAGCTGACGTGGAGGCGGCGTGGGTTGCTGCAGCTGACGTGGAGGCGGCGTGGGTTGCTGCAGCTGACGTGGAGGCGGCGTGGGTTGCTGCAGCTGACGTGGAGGCGGCGTGGGTTGCTGCAGCTGACGTGGAGGCGGCGTGGGTTGCGCAGCTGACGTGGAGGCTGCAGCGGGCCGGGCGCAGCAGCCGGGCCGGGCGCAGCCGAAACGGGGAAACTGATCCCTATCAGCCTGCCGCCATAGGGAGTCAGGGGAACGGGAAACATGAGGGACCGTGACTACTGGTGCTGGTGAACGTGAGCTATGAAAAGCGAGGGGAACGTGACTAGGAGCGGAAACAGACTGTGGACGTGGTGAACGACGTGGCCGTGATCTACGTGATTTGGGACGAGGTGAACGACGCGAGGTAACGTGGGAGGTGGTCTCAATACGGTCAAAAGAAAAAGGTGACGGAAATTGTTCGGGGGGAGGAAAGTGACGGATCCTAACTGAATCTGTGTCATGCTGGGCATACAACTGGTCATAAATGTATTCAAAGTCATCCTCGTGATCTGAGTCTACTAAAATGTGAGGTGGTGTAATGGCATTGCGCTCAAAATCTTCTTGGTAATCAGAATCTATAATAAAATGGGGAGGTATGACAGGTGGGTAATCCTTAACATTGTCATGAAACGCAGGGGAGAATACCGGTGGGGAACGAAAAATAGAACCTACGTGAAGGACGCGGGATTGGTCGGCAGGCTGAGGGGGGTAGTCCGAGCAGCGACGACGATGACGTCGCCGAGAGCTTCCCGCTGGGTCCGTGGTTGGTCGGAACATTCTGTCAGGTTTGCTCGCCGGTGGGCGAGGAGGAGGTGGACCCAGAGGTGCGAGGAAGCAGGGAAAAGTGTAAACTAAAGGGAATTTATTAAATTAATCAATGAGGACAAATAACATGGCGTGGACAAACAAACGTGGCAGGGTGCAAAATGACTATGACGAAATAAACAGAACAAAAACCGAGGAACGAAGACAGTGACAAAAACTAGGGACAAGAGCGGGAGCAAGAGCGGGAGCGAAGCGAGAACATGAGCGTGAACGAGATCAGGGAGCGGTCGTGACAGTCCAAATGAAGCAGCAGGAGTAATGTTCCGACCCGGAGTTGTTGGGATGAGGTGTTTATATAGTCCAGTCATTAGGAGTGCGGATGGGCATCAGGTGTGTGAGCTGACGGGGAACAGGTGCGTGGCTGGTGAGGGCGAGGTGCTGAGGGGAAACGCCCCTACTCAGCAGATCAAAACAATAACAAGTGCACATGGCCGGGAGGTGAAGAAAACAATAACAAAACCGCATGAACATGAAAACAATAACAAAACCCCAGTCATGTCCGACGCGGATCATGACACACCTGAGACTCGTATATTCATCAGTGAGGCTCTGCATGGTCCTCAATGAAGTTTACCCCGAGTAGAAGTGCACAGTGTCCGAGAGTAGAGGTGACAAGCGTGGGAAAATTGGGACACTGTGTTGGATATGCGTCATCAAACATGGCAGCACCAGTTGTTGTTTTGGCGTATTTGCTGCTTAAAATTAAATTAAAACTGCAGTAAAGTAGTAGGGCTGGAAAGACTTGGGCTCCATGCATGGATTTGTGATGCACTATTTAGAGCCCCCCGGACGTTTGCTAAATATGGAAATCACTCTAGAACAAAATAATGAGGCGATTTTAAAAAATTCGCTTGAAAATAGACATGTATAATTATTAAAATGTTTAATAATTATATACACTTGAAAGCACATTTGTTTTCAACACAGACAGGAATTCCATCGAATGTTGCCGTTTACCTCTTATTTTCGTCAAATCCGCAACTAAATTTGTTGACTGAGGGGTCGTTGAGCTAAAGTGTGGAACGAGGGCAAAAGGGGCGGGGCAACAGAGCACTTTGGAGAATTGGGACATCTTACACACTCGCAGCCTCGATGGGAAAGCGCAATTGAGGGGCACAAAGGTTGTAGTGTGGTTATTAGGATTAGGCCATTGCGGTACTTATCTGAGAAGTGGAAACAAATGCTGTTTGGAACAATTAATGTGAGCGTTACCAATAACAGAAAAACAAAACAGTTTGACATGAACTCATTACCACCACGGAAACTGACAAAAATGAAAAAATGTGACACAGCCCACTTGTGAGAATTATCAAATGATTAACTCGAGGAGGATGGCATATTATTTGGATCTGTGTCTAGCAAGCTGGGGACGTGCAACATCACTCCTAAGTATGCACATCCCTCCCATCATCTTATTGGACGCGCACATCCACAGACCTGCTGTGACTCCTTGAGGCCATGTAGATTGCATGCATATTATTTGTAAATTGATTGAATTAAATCATTTCCGGTTTCCTGTAGCGCAATTCGTTGTGCGATGGTTCTTTCATTAAAATGTAGGTGCAATTATACAATACAATACAACTTTATTTTGGAGCTGTGACAAAGCACTTTCCATATGGTGTAATATAAACTAGCAGGAACGTAGAACACAAATTAAAAAACAAACACATATAAAGTAGATACCAAAGAACAGCGACAGTCTCATGTTGAGTCGAAAGCTAAAGAATAAAAATGGTTCTTCAAACTGGTTTTAAAAGTGGACAGAGAGGGGGCTTGCCTAACATTTAATGTGAGGTCATTCCATAGGGAACAGAAATGGCACGATCCCCCCGGGGCTGCGCTTCGTCCTCGGCACCTCCAGCAGCATGTGGTCTGCAGACCTGAGGCAGCGGGCAGGTGCGTAGGGGTGGAGGAACTCGGAGAGGTATGCTTGGGCGAGGCTATTAAAGATTTAAAGACAAACTGAAGTATCTTAAAGCGAACTCTAAAGTGCACTGGGATTCAGTGAAGAGAGGCCAAGATTGGGGTCATGTGATCCGTCTTCCGAGCTCTAGTTAAAAGACGAGCAGCAGCATTTTGCACCATTTGGAAGCGCATGAGCGAGGACTGGCTGACTCAAAAGTAAAGTGCGTTACAGTAATCTAGGCAAGATGTAACAATTAATTTATGGTTCCCACTGATTGTGACCCCCTTGTTTCATTTGTTCAGCCGTTCATCGGTAGTTTCACTGTTCTACCACAAGCATTTGTGTGTGGTCAGATCTGTGCGTAAATTGACGCAGTTTGAAGTCCAAATTGATAAAACCCAAAATGGGGAATGTTCATGAGCACAATTTATGCCAATAAATCAGGCTCCTGCGTACTATTCTATATTGTGAAAAAAAAACTTAATGGACATTTTTTAATTAACTGATGACAATGTTTTTTTTTTATTGAATTGTACAGGCTATAGGTCACATTCTTTTCAAATGTTTTGGTTTAATTCAATTTTTACATCATGGAAATCTGTTATTCTTCCAAGGTTGTGTTTACTGTGTGTATTGGAGACTTGCAAGGGAGAAAATACATTGACTATCATATTTTCAGTTCACGTGGTTGTGTATTCACCAATTAAATCTACTTTGAGTTCATTCCTTGCTACAAAATGACCTTCAAAGACACCATAGTGCAGTATACAAGAGCGAATGCATTATCGGAGATTTCAGGTCTTATTTGTGGTAATCTCGGGGATGTGATTTGTGCATGTGTCCCTGCCGTAAGTGTCAACATTGCCATGGGTTACAGAGGAGTCGGAGTCGTGAGCCTGAGGCCGAAGCATGTCTGACTTGATTGTCTTAAGATGAGCCCCGGCAGTAAGAGGTAACATTCATGTAATGATGCACCAGGAAGCATACCAGGGGAGCATCACCGCACCTTCCAATGAAGTCAAATCAAAACACTAGTTTACTATTTGCTTACCTGGCATGGGTGAAAATTTGTAGGGCTGAAAGTGAAGCGTCACTTGTCGCCAGGCAGATTACATGCACTGCCAGAAGAAAGGGTAGTGGAGCGTTACATTCTTGTTCTTGTTCAAGGGACATATTTTTATCATGTGCCCTGGATGCTTCACAACTGATCCATTAGGTAGCTGTGGGATGCCGTCAGGGTCTTCAAAGCCAGAACCAAACACTACTACAATCACAGCTCTATCATTACAAATTAAATGAAGTCCTAATAATTTATTTCCAACAGTCTTTTGTATGTTCTTTAATTAATTTTTGTAAATTTTCTGAATGTCATTGACTGTTGTGTTTGTAAATCTTCGTAGGAAACACATTGAGTTGCCTTGTGTATGAAATGTGCTATATAAATAAAGCTGCATTGCCTTGAGGTACTTGAGCACATCACAGGGGTTACTCAGAAACATTAGTATTTTTTTATTCCAATATCAATAACCTGCGACAACACCCGCTACAAAATCACAACAGTTCAGATGACTGAAAGAAAAATGAAGCTACAACATTGAATAATCTAAATTGTCCACTGTTTAGGAAATATAACGGCACATAATTTTCATGCTGCAGCTGACTACAGACACTAGTTTAGCGCATACTGTGGACCAACATATTTTATTGACAGGTTAAGGGTGAGCAGGGGGTGTTTCCAGTGGCTTCAGCAGACATGCCTACTCTGTCATACAGCTGGAAGGGTTGATCTATTTTTCATGACTTTGGAGCATTATTTTATATACAGTACTTGGGGATTTTTTTGTTGTTGTTGTCAGTCATTACACTATATTTCTCTGTTTTGTGTCAAATTTCCATTGTCCATTTGTACATTATCGCAGCCGTTAATTTTTCTTTCATTTCTAGAGAATTTTCTTTTTCGATTGAGTACAGGTCGCAGGTCACATTCATGGTGGCGAAGGTTTTGAAAGGGCAGCAGGATTTGCCGGATTTTATCTTAGTCTCCTTTTCATAGCACAAAATGACATTTGAAATTTTGAACAAGGGTGTGCAGACTTTTTGTGTTATTGTTTGTGTTGTCACTGGCCGATGTTTACGCTTGTGGAGTTATTTGCATGTGAATGGAAACACGGTATATTGGATATACATCATCACTTGAAATACATATGGACCATGACAGACAGCCCGAATATATTTTTTCATTGTATTGGAATTGGGTATTGGACCCTAAAGTGTAAATCCAGCCTTGGGCCACTCTTTGAAGAATTCAGTACATGCACTGAGTGCTTGTGACCACGCTGATTCACGTAAACACTTTCTGTGCAGATAGGCTCGGACCAGGCGCGAGGGCCTCTAACTCTGGATCCTCTCTTTTGTATTTCATGCTGTGTAAGTGTGCCTTTTTCCTCCCACACGTTGCTTTATGGTAATGTGATTCAGTGAGGTGTCAAACACAGCTCCGGGCGTATTCCCAGCCGCACGTTACCTCACAGTGGAGGTCCACGGGAACGGAGAATTCGACAGTTGCCGATGTAGCCTCATCATGTCATACATGGCACTCAGGTTTGAACAGTGTGACCCTCTCGTAGACAAATGCAGGACTGAAGGCTCATTTAAATTGGACATATTTGTGTGTGCGCGAGGCCCCGTTGCTGTCGTGTTGTCCATCCATCCATTAAATCAAATCCTGCCTTGGGGGCTCGCATGCATTTGGTGGGGAAACAGCAAGAGTTGGAGGAAAACAACATCGTTCCTGATCCCAGTTGTATTTTTACACCGATGAATATCAAGCAGAAGGAGGGAGGGGGGTGTTTGGGTTTAATGGGATTCACACAGGACCAAGTCGGCAGCAGTGGACCACAGCGGAAAGCTTCGGGGAATCACGATAGCAATGATAAGGGACCACTGTAGTATGGTTACATCTCCCCTCCTCAGCCTCAACATATCACTGTTAGAAATTTATGGTTTTGACAGTACCTTCCGGTATAGCAGAAGTGCATTTCATATTTACAATTGTAAAGAGATAGTGTTAAGATGGAATGGGATTTTTAACTTTAAATTACTTGATTTTACAGTACACTACTATATTTTTTCATTTGATTTTTTTAAATGCAGTTCTGACACTCCATTAAATCAGAAAAAAAACAAATGTATTCTTTTATGAATTCCCACCATGTATAATTATTGAAAACATAAAATGCCACCACAATTAATCTACTTGCATTAAAATTCATTTAATGTTAGAATTTTGTGGTCAATATGAATTCTTTGTCTTTTCTTGTTAATGTAAACATAAATCAAAGATAATTTGCATATGATATTGGAAGGTTTGGATAATATCTGTTTTTCATACAGAATACAAACTGACATCTTAGACAAAATTTTGATTTGACAACAAGTTGTGTTGCAGGCAAAGTTACAGTTGCGTGGAATACACACTGTTGCAGTTGTTCCTCTGAAAAAAAATTCCCGGCTACTGTATCCCTCATTGCAACTAGTTGAGTTAAGAAATCCAATGTAAAACAACAAATGCTCACTTAACGCTCACCATGAATCTCTGAACCAAATCACAAAATAATTCAAAACTGATGTCGGAATAGACACAACCTTCACTGCAAGCCACGAGCAACAATATAGCTTCGCCTCATCAAATGCCCTTTACAACTTCACTTGGTGTAGTAGCGAGAGTTTTCTGGTCAGACAAAGATAACTCACCTACTCCAAGTTCTTCCATTGGAATTCAGTCAGCTGGAACACTCCTGTTGACAAACGCCATCTTCCTCTTCACCACTGCTGCAGTCTTACGAGTTGTGGTGTTTTTTTGCAGAGCCCCTTATTTCTCCCCTCCATTGAGCCTGCCGAAGAATCTTCACGAATATTATAAATATAGTATCAGTCAATATACTGTGCATTGAAAATTTCCCCATTGTGGGACTATTAAAGGACATCTCTATCTTTAAGGACATCTTTATTACAACTGCATGGCTTGTTGCACGAGCGGTGAAAAACTTTCAATTTGAATTGACAAAGATGTGCCATAAGACAGGGAATTAGCATTGAATGAGATGGAGGGTTGCTTTTGCACATTCAAGTCCTCTAAAACTCTGCTTCAATGGCATTTATGGTATCTTCAAAACACACAACACAAATGGGATTACAATTATTGCAAAGTACATTCTTATATGACTAGTGACTAGTTTTACATTTGATTTGTTGTATTTCACAAGACAAAATGTCTCTACCTCTGTCCACCTAAAGAATGACCGAGTCCTCTTTTTTGAGGAAGGGCATTATTAGTAGGAGAAGCACTGTTGTGATGCCACATGAAAACCTCTTGATAGCCAAGTTTCAATGACTTTTAGCATGGCCCAAAATATGTTTAACATTAGCTGTGGGCTGGCTGCAATCCTGACAACAATATATCCCGTCGTCAGGCCAGCGTTGAGACAGTCACTGCGTCAGTTGACAAAAAGATGACACAACATGGATTTATCACACGTTATAGATGATGACACATTTCAGACTAATTTCAACCAATCGTGTCACCTACATGTAGGTCACTTATTTTAGAAAGCTAATGTCCTTAATTTAGCAACTTAAGTAGCCAATATAACGGCTGACGGTATTTTTAAGCCATAGCCAATTAATGGCAATAACTTCCCTTACAATAAAATCGGCAGCCTTGCTTGCAGCCTGTCAACTTAATCACTGCCAGCCCAGATAAAAGGAATGTAGTTTTGTGATTCTTTATACGTCAATGGCAGTGAATGAGTCAAATAGATTAAAAGTGGAAGCTAATATTAGTACTCAGCCTGCCCACCACATGAACATTTTGTAAATTTGAACACAATTTACCGTCGTGTTTACCTTTTATAATTCCTACCTATACTTCCAATGCTTTTCTTTCTCCAACAGCTGCTCACTTTCGCGTAACCAGTTTACGTGTCATGTGTGTCGTGTCAATTGTTGTTAACTTTTTGCTTGTGTGTTCTCTCCACCCACAGTCCATCCTGGTGGAGTGGTGGGCGGAGTCACAAAAGGGAAGCAATTACAATCGGTCGGATCCACCTGGTGTTAATCAGTTTTTTGTATTTAGGTTCTGCCACAAACAAGCGAAAGTGCCGGAGTATTGCTTTGCATGCTGTCCTATCCAGCATTTTCTCGAGTTGTCAATTTGTCCGCGTTCCCAGAGAATTTAATGTTATTTTATTCTACTGTGAGTTTGTGTTTGGATCCCTTGGTTCTCGCCTACTTTCTTCCGTGGCCCTGTCCACTATTCTTAGTTGATCTTGCGACGACGTTTTGTCACAGCAGTTTTTTATTGTTGTTGCTCTTTGTCACGGGTTCGTTCATTGAAAAATTGAAAATGATGGTACAGTCAAAAAATGCAGTTCAGTGAGTTTTAATTCCCACAAAAATTGCCCAAAAGGTGATAAGATATTTACAGTGCGGACTCAAGTGACAAAATAACAAAAATAAAGCAACCCAAAAGAAAGAGAAAATATTTATTTACTATTGTGAATTCAACATTGACTTCCACTTAGCTTAGTTCGCCTATGGTCTGCAGCAGCTAGTCACCCACAACGTTATTAGGCTATGCCTAGTAGGCTCATCCTTTCACAAATGAATTCATCAAGTGCAGCTTTCTCATCGCAAACAATTTTAAAATTGACAAAGAAGAAACATTGAGCGCTGCTTCTGTAAATGTTCGACAGTAATTGCTACAATTTGCCGATAATTATGGTGCTCAATTTCACAGCTAATTACCAGGTTGTAATGACATTTCTCAAAATTCCTGGTTAGATGGCCACCTCACTCCAACACGGAAAGGACCCTGCATTATAAAGATGGCCCCCACCGGCATGTTTGCTTGCGCTGCTAATGAGACAAGAGGTTTTGTCCCTTGTCATTGCTTCTGCATTTGTAGCGGGACATATTTCAATGACAAAAACATTGCAAGGCCATCTGAGTGGGGGACTGATTGCTTTACAAGAAGTGTTGCCGCCTTGCCTCAGGACAAGTTATTAGCTAATAAGAACTAGGAATGTTGGGTCATAGACGTCTATTTATTCACCCTGCCGCCTTCCTTGGTCACAATCTGATAAATAATACACAACCACAATCCGGTACCAAGCTTTGCTGAGGTGAGTGAAGAAAATGCTAGCACCGATAAAAATATTTATAGAAGATACCATATAGTTACAGGTAATTGCAGGTACCAAATGACTTCCCACACACGTTTTATTTTTAAAAGCAGTAGGAAAGGTGGACAACTGTTTAAGCACGCCTGCCTCACAGTTTGGAGGTGCAGGGTTTGATTCCGGCTCCGGCCTTCCTGTGCGGAGCTTGCATGTTCTCCCTGTGCCGGCGTGGGTTCTCTCTCCCACATTCCAAAAACATGCACGGTTGGTTGATTGGACACTTTAAATTTCCCTTAGGTGTGAGTGTGAGCGAGAATGGTTGTTCGTTTTTGTGTGCCCTGCGATTGGCTGGCAACCAGTTCAGGGTGTACCCCGCCTACTGCCCGAAGAGACCTGGGATAGGCTGCAACATGCCCGTGACAATTGTGAGGAGAAGTGGCTTGGAGGTTGGATGGATGTATAGGGCTCTTGACATGGACAATATAATTCATTGTACATGTCTCATTCTACATATCTCTCCAAAATATCAAACATCATATGTCGTGAAATATGTTCTAAGTAGTAACTGTATTAATAACTCCATGTTACTCAAAGTAACTTTCATAACTTACGACTAGACTTGGAAACTGTTTTGAAATTCCATTTCCAAGCTGTTGTTTTTCTCCAATTACTTTTGGAGTTATGACCTCATTTTTCTTTAAGATGTTTTCTCCCTTGTCAGGTTTGATTTAGAAGTGCAGCGACACCTCAGAGAAGCCAACATTGTTTATTATTATTGAGTGTCGTAATAAGTCAAAATTACATTTAAAAAATGATTGACAATCCCCTTTCTGTAAGACAAAGGAATATATCCAAGTCAAGTTTTTAAATAAAACGCATTCATGAACACCCAATCAATGTCAATGTGAGAATATTTAGTTTAACACCAATTTCAACATAAACATAGCGTGTAATTTGTTCATTTTATACCATAGTAATAACCAAAAATGAATCAGAAACAGATTACATAAATGAATCGCAGAAAACCCATTTTCTTTGTTTTGGTTCCAGTTACTGTTGTCATGCAGACACGGTTGTGAGATCCCCCCACCCCCCCCCCAAAAAAAACAAACAAAAAAAATAGCAATCGTATAGTTCAAATGACAATTAAGCCACAAGGGGGGTTGTGTGTACCTGACGCCTTTTAAGTTGAACCATGAAGTTACAAGTTTCAAGATCATGGCAAGTACACTGTTGCAGAATTAACACTCACAATTTTCATCCTGTAATGTGTGTTAAGAGTACCATGTCCGTCCTGTCATGATGAAATATTAATTTTTGGGGCGGAGGTTGACACGTTTTTAAAAAAAAAGGTTAGATTAAGAAAGGTCAGATATTTATTTAAAATACCTCAATCCCTATAACACCAATTCTGCGTACTTGCATCGGGCACGTTCGTGAAGAAGAAGGAGACAAATAAGGGGACAGATAAGAAGAAATCGAGGAACATAATAAATCCATAATGAGACCATAATAAGGCAAGCGGATTAGAATTGTAAATTATCCAGCTAAATGATGTTTAAATAAACCTCTGCCGTTAGCATCTCTCCTGTGGCAATTATTATTATTATTGATTTTTGCCGTAACGGGTTCTGGGGCCGACAATTTTGATGAATAAGGCCGGAGGGTCGAGACCGAAACGGAACAAAGATTGTGTCCAGAGTGCGGGGGACTGAACGTCAAAAAAGGGTCAAGGGCCCAGCTCTGCTTCTTGTGGTTATTTTGACTCATGTCTTAATTTCACGTTTGAAAAAAATGTAAAGTGTCTTATTGTAGTCATGTGCACAGGCGCGTGGGGGTTTGAGATTGAGAAACTGTTTGAAAAGGACGAACTCTTTTCGTAATGATCTTATGACGTCTTCGCAAATATTTGGCTTTAACTTAAAACTAATAGCGTTCTTTCTTAAATATAAGGCACAATCAATTCAATGTGGATTGAATATATTCTGTTCAGCAGACTCCACCACCATTAAAAACGGCAATAAGGGAATAGCTTTTAGCAAAACAAAACAATTCATTCCTGTCCCTTTTGTCATTGTGCACTATCCCCCCCCCCCTCCCCACGGTGGCCAGTACCCCCTCAAATACATGCATCCCAGATGGAGCTTGCAATTGGAGACCTCTAGTGAATAATCTTCTCATTACTTATCATGATGAACTGTGGCATGCAAATATCAATAAGGGACTGCGGTGAAGCAATCCAATTAAGGGCCAAAAGCTGAAGTCTCATTAGTGCTGAGTCTCTAATAATGCAAATGACACCCCGCTGTTAATCAACCTTGAATATAAACAGCGTCCGTGAATGCACCACCACAGGTGACGTGCGCACCTGCGTGTGATAAAAGGCCAGTGTCAACACTGCTCACAATGGAGGTTTTAGATGGTAGAAATTAGCCGCTACTTCCCCTCTGTGAGGCAACAATGGCCAGAGAACTTTCTCCAATGAGAAAGTCTGCTCATGTTTGAAAGTACCTGAGAGAGTCAGTGAAAGAAACCCGTTTATTACACTCATACCCTTTTTTTTTTCTTGCCTTAATTAACTTTGCCTCAACTTTTATTTGTAGGGGTACAGTTTGCAGGCATTGGTCAGAGATGGGGTAGTCTGCTTCCACAGCACAATAAGCATGCATGCATGCTACCGTATGTTTTAAGCTAGCGTATGTTTCACCATGCCTGCTCCCAATGATACGGTGCACCTTATATATGTTTTTAATACATAAATTGCACCCGCAACTGAGACTTAGCCTTTTTATAATTATGATAATGAAAATATGGCACATATTAATGCAAAAGGCTTCAATTGGCCGGAAACCAGTTCAGGGTGTACCTCACCTATTGCCCGAAGACAGCTTTGATAGGCTCCAGAATGCCTGCGACCTTTGTGACGATAGGCGGTTTGGATATTGGCTGGATGAAAGGCAAAAATGTTCTCAAAATAGCTTCAATGGCAAACTGTAAAGTGTAAAAGAATCTTTGGATGGAATTTACTCTCTGGATCCCCTCCATACACCAATTTTAGTAAACAACTCCCATTTAGTAAATCAGCTTGTCAAAGCCAATTGTTCCACTCATGACGGGCGCAATCTTCCCCTCGTTTCTTACCCACTGGGAATTCCTGTCACACAGGCCGTCCCGAGCTGTCAATATCGCTTTCATTTGCGCTTCTAAAATTACCGCTTGTGTCAAATCATTGTTCTCTCATCCAGTCATTCCTAGCTGATATCCTTTAAAAATCTCGGCCGTTTCCCTCCTTCAGATCCCTCATTACACTACCCATCTACACCTATTCATCATTATCCAGTTGACGGTTGGTTACGGATGTCCAGTCTTCGTATGACCTGTTTCCCCAATGACCACTTGGGTGGCCTTCACGCTTACATCACAAGTAATATTAGACAATTTAAATGTCACTGTCGTAGTGGACTCCAAATGTGAAAACGAATGTAGGTAACTGTGATGTCTACTAATTGAACGGAAACACCTAAGGCCAAAAAGTCATCTGCAGACCCCCTGATTTATGAAGGATGACATTTCAAATGGACAGGTGCTGGCATTAATATTCCGGAGTGGACCGTACCGTATATACTTCAGAAAAAAAGGAAAAAGAGTCCCCTATCTGCACAAAATCTTAATTTGTTAGGCCAATGTATGACCCACCTACCAAGTTTATTGGTTACCAACAAATATATGAACGAGTAAATGCCGATGAAAGCATAAACACTCCCCTTGAGCAAATTGTGCTTAGTAGAGGTAACAAGTTTCATGTTAGTTTATGACAGTTCTGGCATAGTTTAAGAACGGTCATATGGCACACAAAGCCACATTCACAGATTTTTCTCATTAAATTATTGTGTCATTTAAAGGGGAGTCAACCCCCAAAAAATCTTTGCATCAAAATTGATGCACCTTCACTAGCTTAAACATGGCATTCTGATTTATATTTTTGTGAAATGTGGGTTAAGCAGCAAAATCCAATAGTTTTTAGCTTTCTCTGGGGGTGGGCCATTTTGTCACTTCTGTCGACTGAAAATGAAATCACAGGTGACCTGTTTTCTGATGCTGAGCCATGATTGCTCATTAGGTGAGCCCTGAGCAACTGCCATGTCATTTCAGTTGACAGAAGTGACCCAATAAAAAAACAAAACAAAAAAAAAAACACTGATATGGCATAAAACCATTTTACTGTTTAATTCATATTCTGCAAACACAATATTAATCAGAATGCCATGTTTTGACAAGTAAAGAGGCAAATTACTTATTATAGAAAATACTTGGGGGGAGCGTTGACTTCCCCTTTAAGTGTTTTTTATAAAAATATTTACGGTAACTCTGCCTTTAAAAGGATCATCTGGCCATCATGGTCCAATTTTCACTAACAAGCTCTCTTTTTATATCAGGGAAATTAAATTGCTTGCATTTTAATTTTATCACTTTGTTTTGGAGAAGTCAGTAAATAAATAATGTCATTAGAAAGGCTCATTGGAAAAGAGAAATATGGCCAACAAAAGAAAGCCAATTCAGCCTTGACAGCTGCACTGGTATTAGCTACGGGCGCTGGCCATGACTAAAATCCATGACTGCCTGACTGCCTATGGAGCTATGACAATACTTTAACATTGCCAAATGACAAAAGAACTACGACCAATGGCCCCCAAAATTCATGTACACATTCCATCTCTTGTCCACTTGAACCTATAAAAATAAAAAACAATATTAGTATTTGTTACATTCATGTAGCTGAGACTTCCTGAAATTGTTTATATAATATAACAAAAATATTTTATGAAATATTCAATTAATTTGAAATCATCACATAATATACAGTAATGATCAAAACAAGAATACTAATGTATGATGACAATGAACAATACAAAATATGAAAAAATAAAAAGGATAATATTAAATTAACCTAAAATTATTTGGTGTACATTTTTTCCCTCCTCCTCGACAAATCACCTGTTGTGTTTATTCATGTTAAAAATCAAATATGGCCCTTGAGCACAAGCGTTTTCCCATCCTTGCTCTATAGAATCTAAGCATGTTTATGATCATGAATTTGGTGATTGATGCATCCAGCGATGCTCTTCCAGTCTGGTACATTTTTTTCTTATTCCTGTGCAGAGGCTTAAATTTTGCACACAGCGGTAAACAAATTCCTCTGCAGCTCCTGCCTTCCTCTGCTCCTCCATTATGAAGTGCTTATTGAACACAGAGTGAATCCATTCAAAGTTTATCCAGTGAGACTTTTCCACACTCGCATCTAATCACATTTATGTCGGGCGGGCACCTCCAGAGGAGGTTATTTTTCACCAAACTTGCTCAGCTCACAATCATTAATAGCAAAGTAGCACTGAGCAGAGTGTCTAAAAAGCTGTGAGCAGCCAAGAAAAGAAAATTAAATGTTGTTTTTTTTGTTGTTTTTAATCTGCTACAGAAATACATGCCTTTTCCAATAATGTTGTTTTCTTTAATGAGGGATTTTGCAAACGTGACTGTCGCTACAGCAGCAATTCTACCAGAAATCTTTTCATGAAAACAAAACGCTTATAATGGTTTATTTTTCATATGATTATACACAAAGTGCACCTCGTGTTTATAACATCTAAATGTTGACAGCTGCTTGGAACTGAAGATAAAAGACTAAATGGTATGTGAACTGAGCAACTTGCAGTGTCATAATGTTGCCTTTTCCTTTTCATATTTTTTTCATCTTTACTTTTACTGAAATGTAAGGAATTGGGAAAGCTGTTTGGCTGAGGTTGTGTTTATCAAAACTCAACACAATAATTTCTCTTGATTGCAATGTTCCTAGGTCCTTGTTTCTCCATGCTTTGACCACAACCTGGATATTATTCTCACACCACCATTTTAAGGAGAATCTCAATGTGCCTCACGGTGCCAGGATGGAGCATTCTACGTAAAAGCTAAATTTGAGGAATCACTGATGCATTATTTGCAGAAGTCTTTGAAACAGTGACATGAAGTAGCAGTGGGGACTTAACTTGGATTTATACGGTTGTAGTCAAGTAACAATAACATACCAAACAGCATATTGATATCAATACAAAAAAAAAATACCAATACACTAAAAATTGTGTTTTTGTCTTTGTAGGCCTTCAGTCATCAGGGAATGAAAATATGCAAAGGTTGAATTGAGGCAGCTGGACTTATTGTTTGTTGAATTTGTTGTTTTATAAAAAGACATCAATAGGCTTACACTGACTACGTTTACATGGACAAGTTTCATTTTACTATTAACAAAAAAGCTTATAACAAAATACAAAAAGGCTTCATGTACATACCCCATTCGGAATATTATGACCCAATCAAGTCCATTCTGATCAGGATTTTATTCTGAAAGAGAGGGATGGTTTATGTCGATTGATAGTCTGATCAATGCGCAGGAAAACATCCATCCATTATCCGTTCCGCTTTTCCTCACAAGGGTCGCGGGCATGCTACAGCCTATCCCAGCTGTCTTCGGGCAGTAGGCGGTGTACACTCTGGACTGGTTGCCAGCCAATTGCAGGGCAAACAAAAACAAACAACCAACCATCCTCACACTCACACCTAGGGACAATGTAGTGTGTTGACTCAACCCAGCATCCATGTTTTTGGAATGTGGGATTATACCGAAGTACCCAGAGAAAATCCATTCAAGCACGGGGAGAACAGTCCCACAACCTCTCTACTGTGAGGCCATAGAGCTAATCAGTCGACCCCCGTGCCGCGCGCATGAAAACACTTTTTCCCACATTTCTGAAACAACCGTCTTTAACGCTCTGTGACGTCAGTATACTATTCCTGGAAGCTAGCAACATCAGAGCAAGTGAAAGGCAAGATGGGCACGCAACGGAACTAATCGGAAAAATATGTGAAATAATGCTCATGTTTAAAGAAGAAATTGGACCGAGCGTTGTTTCGTTCACACAGAGGTCGCGATGGCTTCTTCTTCTGCTACTACGATTGCCGGTATATTTGATCAATCTACGCTTGTCAAAATAATTTGTTCCAATCGAAAGGGTGATGCATGAACATGCAAATCCAAATGGATTAATATTTTTAATGCAAAACATTGCATCTGATACTAATTTTAATCCGAACACTGATTGGATCAAAGCAATTTCGTCCATGCATACATACCCCGCGTTAGTCAGCAGACCTTGGAAACTGCATTCTGCGAGTCTGCTCTTTTCCTTGCAAGTAAGACAACGCTTGGTATTCACCAGCCATTTGAAATAGCATTTCAAAAATGCAAAGTGGAGAGACGATTATGAATTTAAAAGAATATACAGTGCGGAGTGTATAAAGAATGTAATTATACTATGAATATCTCCTGTACTCTTAATTCTGACAATGCTTCCACAATGCGAGCGCTTTCATCTGTTGTTATTGTTGGCAGTAATTGACTTAGGAACCGCAATGATTTACTCTAAACTGATGCATTATTCATGATCTCATAGTTTAACAGTGTTATTATGGATTTTAAAAGCCCTGAAGGCATCACGCTCATCATGAGACGCCGGAAAGGCGCCTCAGCGACGACTACCACTATTTGCAAATAATCAAATTTTTCCTCAAGTAATTTATATATATATATATATGTATGTCTCCATTCTCCATCCTGAGACTACACAAAGGTTTCTCGCAAAGTTTCTTCGACGTCTGCTGGGCTTTGGCTTCTCGTCATGTCGTTGCCGCTGGAGGAGAGCTTGTCATCTACTATGCAGCATGTCAAATGTAACAAGAGCACCTGCCAGTGTTTCTCCTCGTGATGCCTCCTATAGCTCTGGAAGATTTTTTTTTATTTTTGTTTTCTTGGGCCCACTGGCTTGCATGATTAGTCCTCACTTGCAGATATTAGCGTTATACACCTGAGGCCAAGCAAGCCCCCAAAACAATGTGTTCAGGTTTGAGATAGTGGCGGGAAGAAGTTTCAATGTAATGTCTTCAACCAGGTTCTCAAATTATGTGGGCTCCCTCTAGTGGTAAGCAAAAGAATCACTGAATGAAATACAACATAACTTATAAATACAATCAAATGTGTTAGAATGAAACTTCAAGCTTTTCATTCAGCCTCTTTAAAGCCATTTTTTGCCAGTAAAATACATTGTTTACTTTTCAAATACATTTTAACTACAGCACAGTTGTATTTAACTTTATGTAAAAAACATTTGCAATTTGACTGTTTTAAATTACTTATTCAAGCAAGTTTTATTTTATGTGAAAAACATTTTAATAGACTCACAATAAATTTTTTTATGCCTATAAATAAAGGGACCCTTGATTGGACTGAAGGTTTGCAGTTATGTAATAGATCTGAATATAAAAATGATTTCAGCAATAAAATTCACCACCCTAAAGTACTCCGGAGTGATTTAATGTTTTTATGACAACATTAAGCACATACTGACGGCCATTATTTATTGCTTTTTTCCACTTAATTGAAGGAAGATAGGAGGCATTGTAATATTGTTTCCTTACATGCTTTGACTGAAGACGGTGACCAATAATCACCAAAATTCAAATGCACTGCCCTACTCTTGTCCACTTCAAACCGTGGAAATATAAACAGAATCTTGGATTTTATTTGCATTAAATTCGAGTTCATATGAAGAAAAGCTATTATCACCCCCACAAAATTGAAAATATTATTCCAATGTATACATTCTTTGTTTAACAGGGACATTGCACATCAAATGTGTTTTACGGACCAGAAATAGCGACAAGCTCATTTTCATCTCTTGTCCCTGTCCAGAAGCAGATTCTTTCTATATTTTTACAGGTTGATTTGGACAAGAGTCGGGATGTGCATCTGGATTTTAGTTGCAATTGGTCATAATCTTCAGACATTTAGCAAAACCATTTTTTTCTTTGACACCATAACCCTCACAGCTAACTGACAGAAAAGTCGCTGTTGAATCTAGTGACCTGTTGTTAGTGCTCAATCTCAGCTCTCATTCTCCAAGCCTACTACTTCTTTACGCCATGCTGGCTGGTGGTACAGTTGAGGTGGCTTCCAGAGTAACTGGTTCCATCTATCAACTGTGGCGGTGAAGATAAAATCTTGCCCTATCTGCAGATTCATCACTAGGTACATGGAAACTGTCTTTTAGTGGTGAACGAAGCGCGGTAAAAATAATGTTGACAGTGACGGACTGTCACTGACAGATTTGTTCAGCTTGAAATAATAATGGACTGACGATGACAGACGGATGGACCGGCAAAATGTACTGATCCACCCATCATTGCTTGTACTGTTACTGCAACCAGCATTTTTCCAAGAATACTACAATAACTATCTTGAATATGTCAATTCATTTGAACCAAAATAAGGAGATTGTCAAGCGAGACCTCCGCTGCTGCTTAGCTTACAGTTTTTAAGCAACCACTTGACAAAGCAAGAACATTAATATCCAACCATGACATTCTCATTCACTTTCTAACAACTGTATTGAATGGTTGTCTCCGTAAAGTGGTGAAAATTCCCCAAACAAACAAACAATTATCTAAATGTCATTTTCTTTTTATATTAAGTTTTTTAAAAATATGTCAGAAGTCTGAACATTTTCAGTGGCAACTTATTTTTTACTCCAGTCAGGTCACGTGACAGGCTCTATAGAATTCCAGTTTCATGTTGGATGCATCTACCACTGATCTTCCTGACTGCTACATATGTTCTTATTCCACTGTCGAGGCTGAAGTGTGTGTGCGCGAAGTGAGTTGGCTGTGTTGAGCTGGACGCCAGCTTTTCTAAAATATGAAACAAGGCTATTAATTTTTCACTGCTTGGACCAATAATGAGCGGTAACACCAGCAGGGCAACTCTTCATTGTCTACAGTAATCATCATCGTTATAGTTGACGCTGGGCTATGGGTAACAAGTGCTTAAGGTGGATATTTTTGTAGCATTGTATTCAATTTTGAGGTTTCTTCATTGCCACCCCAGAGCGAAATCTGAGTCTGTGATGTTGACATTAAAATGAACCGCATACCATATCATCACGCCAATTGAAATTTCACAGCGCTCCCTATGGGAAGCTGGGGAGTTGCCAGCTCCAGATGAATAATGAAACTTTGCCTGCTTTGCTCATTTTTATTTAATGTGAAACTCTCCTTTGTTGCTCCCCAAGAAGCACCCACAGTTGTGAAAAGAAAACATTCGCATTGGCTTTTCGCACATGCGTGAACGTGAGAGTGTGAAGGTTAAACGGTGATGAATAGTTTTGTTGTAGAGTTATGGATCACGGTACGCTTTCAATCTGAGGCATGCTAAACGTGTAAAGTGAACATTTCAGAATGAGATTCCGTTGGGATCTAATTGAGCCCTTAAAATACAAATGCACACACACACACAGAATTTGAAAAATAGAAGGAAAGAGGATGATAATAATGATCAAAGAATTGATTTCTACAATGATTAAGAGGGTTTGCACACTGTTGTCATATTTATGACGGAAATACAATGACATCCACCACAATATATCGTCAGCCTGCACCTCGACAAAATTCACTAAAATCGTGTTACACCACTTTTACTACAAATTCAATCTGCTCCAAGGGAGTCTAATGTCTAGTCTAATTTCAGTCACCAAATGTTCAGGTGCATTGGAGGCTTGTAAACGTACGGTGGCCACAAACAATTATTTTTGTAGTCGACTAATCACCAACAGTAGTCACGATTAGTCGAATAAATCAAATCATATGTAAATTGCGGCATGTCACACCAGCAAGCTGCTCTTATAAAACCATAAATACATATACAACTTGATTCTTTATGTATTTGAAAATTAATGAGATGATACCTTTAATTAAACTTTGCAGCTTCTACCAGAATTGCTGAGATGTGAATGAATGATGGTGCATCTTACACTGAAAGCAATATTGTGACCTTCAAATTTTTCGCTGAAATCGTAATTGTTAAAATGAAACCAAAACTGTACGCTGGGCAGAGTTCAAAACTATCTCTGAATATGAAAATAAATACTTTAAAACAAATTTTATTATTCTTGGGTACCAAGCCTTTTTTCAAATGTCAGAGGTCGTGAAATCAGAGGATAGTAGTAAATCAGGAAAATGCACTGTGCTAAAGAAAATTAAATTAACACTTGTATTTCATTTATTTAACCTTTATCCCAAACGTTTGTTTTTCTTCACTAATATGGGTAATTCAAGAGTAGTAAATTCTGTCCATAAAAGTTTTGAACAGAATCGGTGACAAACGGCAGCCTTGGTGGAGTCCAACCCTGACTGGAAACAAATCCGACTTACTACCGGCAATGCAGACCAAACTCTGACATCGGTGGAACAGGGACCAAACTCCCCGTATCAGAGGGCTCGGTACCCTGTACTCCTCAAAGCACGCTCCACAAAAATCCCAAGGGACACGGTCGGACGCCTTCTCCAAGTCCACAAAACACATGTAGACTGGTTGGGCGAACTCCCATGCACCCTCAAGGACCCTGTAGAGCAGGGTTGCTCACACTTTTTCAGCATGCGAGCTACTTATAAAATGACCAAGGCAAAATGATCCACCTACTATAAAAATGCAAATGTATATATATATATATATATATATATATATATATATATATATTTATATATATATATATATATAAAATATATATATATATATAAAAAAAAAATATATATATATATAAAATATATATATATATATATATATAAAAAAAATATATATATATATATAAAATATATATATATATAGAGAGAGAGAGAGGCGGCACGGTGGCCGACTGGTTAGCACGATGGCCTCACAGTGAGAGACAGCATCGGGCGTGGGTTCGGTCCCTCCATCCTGTGTGGAGTTTGCATGTTCTCCCCGTGCCTGCGTGGGTTTCCTCCAGGTACTCCGGTTTCCTCCCACATTCCAAAAACATGCATGGCAGGCCGATTGAACACTCTAAATTGCTCCTAGGTATGAGTGTGAGCGCGGATGGTTGTTCGTCTCTGTGTGTCCTGCAGTTGGCTGGCAACCAGTTCATGGTGTCCCCCGCCTACTGCCCCGAAGATAGCTGGGATAGGCTCCAGCACCCCCCGCGACCCTAGTGATGAGAAGCGGTACGAGAGAGAGAGAGCGAGGGAGAAAGAGTTGCTTTTCAAGTAAGTTGTTTGAAAAATGAGTGCTGTCCTGACAACTGGCTTTTTAATTCCTTCACCTTTCTCTTCCTCAGATCACTTTTCGGCGGAAAGTCTGTATCATATTTTCCCTGAACAGTCCGAAAATGCCGCTCCACATTTCCCTTCTTTGGTATTGCGATGGTAGACTGGCAGATGAGGCAAACGCACTTCGAAAATGTCATTGTGACAAACAACTCCTCCTCCCATACCGTATTAAAGTGATACGTTTTTGTCTTCTTACTTGGTCCAGCACCCCCACTCATGTTTATACCCCCCTTGAGTTCAAGAGAATAAAACGAGGGCTTAAAATTGGAGGTAATCAACTCGCTAGCTCGTTAGTCGTGCTGCACTTGTTGTTTGCGCATGCGTGGTGACCTATGTGTCACAAAAAAAAAAAAAATCAGGTGTCATCTGACTGGGTGCCTTGTATCAATCACATGACGGATAATGATAGGCTGATGTCTATTTTTTAATCTCATGCGATCTATCCATACTACCTTTGCAATTGACTGGTCGATCGCGATCGACGTAATGAGCACCCCTGCTGTAGTGAGTGTAGAGCTGGTCCACTGTTACACGACCAGGACGAAATACCACACTGCTCCCCCTAGATCTGTGATTCGACCTCCCGATGGACCCTTCTCACCAGTACCCCTGAGTAGACCTTACCAGGGAGGCTGAGGAGTGTGATTCGTCTATAATTGGAACACACCCTTTGGTCCCCCTTCTTAAAAAGTCTTTGGTTCTTGCCCTGTCAAACAGTGGTGCTACCTGAACAATGAACCATCGTGGCTAAAGGATAATTCAGTCAGGATTCTTGGATTATGTGACACAGTAGTCTCGTAAATTGGAAGATGGGTTGGACTCGGTTGCCTGCAAAATCTAGAATTCTTACACTGTTACACCGTTATAATCCAAGAATTTAAGTATGAATGAATTTAACATACTTTCTATAGGGTTCTTCCTTTCTAAGAGAAACTAGTACTTCTAATCCCAAAAAAGAATAGCCAAGTGTCATGAAATTTTCGCTACTTCAACTATTTTGAGTGTCTCAGTCCTGATCAACAGCGTTATTTCATAGAAAAAGGACAAAAACCAGTCAGGAAAAGTTTATTGAAGCATTTCTTGTTATTGTCCTTCACATAATGGCAGCAAGAGGAAGAGGAGGTGGAGACACCGCACCTTCCTCACTATGCTGCAATCACCAGACTGCAGCTACCAATGAAAACGATGTTTTATCTGAGAACACACACACATGCACGCACACACGCACACACTGCTGTGTTGGATGTCATTTCTATTTGGCAGAGGCGAGCACATCTTTGCCTTCTGGTAACAAGCTCCTTTCTGCATTAAAAATGGAGTCGCATCCCCCGCTACAAGATCCATATCCAGCCACTCATGTATGAGATTATACTTGCCGCAATGAAAAAAAAAAAACATGGAAAAATACAAAAGTGTTGTTTGATGCCTTTCTGTTCTACACATTTGGAGGTTGTGCTTTTTGTTTAGTTTTTTTGTGCATCTGTTGCTGTTCCACTCTTTCCTCATGCACCTGTTTCTCCTCAGCCGGCTCGCGTTGCCTTCAGGGACCTCTGAATCAGCTTGCCAGGCCTAAAGGTTAATAACCTCAAGTGAAGTCCATAGCTGAATGCGAGGGGAAAAAAGGAGGCAAGGTGGTGGGAGAACCTGCCAAGGGAGTGCAGTGGATTTTGATTTAACAAAAAAGAAATGTGCTCCACTGCTTAGAAGCTAGGGGCAATGGAGCTTTTGTGCTTTTTCTTTCTTTTTTTGGGGGTGGGGGTTTTAGGTCAGGGGGTCAAGGTACGTGAGTGTTGTTTGTGAGTCTCTCGTTATGTTGTTGTCTCTGAGGCATGGCGAGAAGAAATGGTGCGAGCTGCCAAACACGAAGAAAAATCGATTTGTCGGCCACATCATCAAAAGACAAACGACACCGTTAACCTTGTGAGACGGAAAATTAAATATTATTTTCTGTCTCCCCATGTGTGTGTGGTAGAGCTTGATTTCTCTGTGCGTTACGCAGTGGTGGGAAGTAATCAAGTACTGTACTTAAGTAGATTGATCATGTACGGTGCATATAACAAACGGCTGTTGAAATGCAACATTTTTGTGATATTAAAAAAAAATTACAGCAAGATAAATCATTTTATTATTATTTTTCCACAATAAATGTGTAACCTATAACCTGTAAAATGTCAAAAAAAAAATTATCAACTGAGATAATGTGTGTGATAATGTGTGGCATGCACACCCTCTTACAACATGGATGTGGCCTGTGCTTTAAGTGAAAAAAAAATGCCAGTATATAAAAAAAATAAATCCCTACAATTACAGATCATTAAATTATTTTTTTAATAGAAAAATGTATAATAAATAAATTAAAAGGCAAAAAAAAAAAAACCTTGGAATTCACAAAAAAATAAATACTAAAGTACAAAATAATGCAGTAAACAAACGCTAGGAAAACTCGATTTGGAGAAAGAACTAAACAAAAAGCAACAAGACGTAGCTCGGACAGGAGGACAACCAACACACAACAGTAGACAATCAACCAACAAGGGTTGAAAGGAACCCTCGAACAAAACACAAAAAAAAATCCGTTACTTGAAGCACACCTGGACAAGACACAAAGGGAGCTGGAGGGAGCTGATTGGCTAACAGTAGGGAGTGGGATGACAAGCACATGTGGACACAATAATCTTAACGAGACAGACAAAGGGACACGAGAAAAACCTGAAACTAAAAAGCAACAAAAATACGATACATGCCATGGTAGAGGATCAAATGCTAAAAAAACAAAACAAAACTGCATACTATTTAAAACACTGGATGTGGCTGTGTTCATTATTAACCAACCACAGTCAAAGCCATGTTTAGAGAGAGTCAGCACTCACCTGATGTGAGTTCCTCTGATTAACCCCAAATAATGCCGTTAGCTGTCATAGTAAGTCATTCCTGAATGTATTTGTTGTTGTTGCTTTCCAGCAAAATGAAGTTGTGTGATAATGCTCACTGCTATTTCAAACTGTTCATAATTTATTTCACCTTGTCTAAGGTCCCAGTTGCAGCTGAAGAAAAAAAGCAAAGCACAATGCTACCACCCAAATGCTTTCAACATAGATAAGCGTTTCTTTTGGTGATGAGCAGTGTTGTGTTTCCGACAAACATAATGGGCAAAAAAAATTCAACCTTCCTTCCATTGGACCGTGACAAGATCTCCCCAACACGTGGAAAAATATTTTATGCTCCAGCGAGCGTTGCCACAAAACCTTCAGGCTTCTGCTCGAAAGCAAAAGAAAAACATGTCACGTAAAGCCTACTTAAGAAGTTGAACATTATTTGGGGTTAATTAGAGACACTTTTAGTGATGCTAGGTGTGTCCTGACCATTTAACATAAGTTCAAACATGTTTGGTTAATTCTCGACACATCTCCAGCCATGTTATTTTAGTTGTTTATTTCACCTCCCATTACATTTTTTTTTAATAATTGCATTGTACAGGTTAATGCTTAATGTCATTAATGTTGCATTTTTGTCTATTTTTTTATATAACAAAAACGTGATTTGAACTGGGGTGTGCAGACTTTTTATATCCAATGTATCCATACATCAATTAAAAATTTCTGATGACTTCATCTTTTACTTTTTACTCCTTACTTTGTCAAGATAAGCCTTCTGTCTAATACTTCTACTTACTCCAGGGTATTTTCTGTACACATGTCTCTTTACTTCTACTTAAGAACAGAGCAGAGTGTGAATACTTTTTGTCCCATGTGGCGTGACATCACCATGACCAAAGGAGGCATTACAGTATTCGGACTAACTTTCAAACCCCTAGCGAGGGTTGCTCGCCATGTACCCGCGGGACTGCAGCACCGCCGGGTCATGCTAATGAGCAATTACATCCACAATCAGCCATGCTAATTCACTTAGTGGCGGGGTGAATGCTTTCTAGGGAAGCCAGAGTCACATTAAATTAATACAGCTAACGTGGCGTTTAAGTACCAATGTCGGCCACACTTGCTTGAATAGACTTCCAACACACACAACTATACACATACACACACCAATAGACCCCATCACACACGCACGCACACGCACATGCTGGGTTTCTCTATACTGATTATTTTTTTACTTCACACACACCCTCAGGGGCAATCTTGATCTTTTTTCAGTCAGTGACTACTGTAGCTGAGATTTCATTTCTCTTCAAAAGAAGGATTCAATCTGTTTCATAGGAAAACAGCATGAGAACGCACTGTGATTTGTCTCTCGGCTGCACTTTTTCAAGATTGCAATTTAATGTAAAAAATTTAATTCTACGAAGGACAAATTCCATTTGAATGAAAACTCATTAATATACTGTAAGGAGACCTAGTGATCGAGTCGGGAATTGTATTGTAATTTGTCATTACAAGCGGACGAGCGGTGACACCTGGCCCTGGGAGCACTCCCATTGGTCTGCCTTCCGGATTGCTGATTGGCTCATTGATTGCGCTCCGCTTCCGGCGCGCAGAGTGGTGGAGAAATCGCACAGGGACAGCTTTGGTGCTGCTACAAGTACTCCCTTGTTAGAGAGTCCTTGGCCGATAAAAATCGTGCAAATTTCATTTTTTTTTTTTTTAGGTCCTCATGGCTATACTTTAGTGCACAGACGCTTGGGTGGGTGGTGTCCTATGCACAATGGGTGGTGG
Source organism: Idiotropiscis lumnitzeri (assembly GCF_059441095.1). Taxonomy (NCBI): domain Eukaryota; kingdom Metazoa; phylum Chordata; class Actinopteri; order Syngnathiformes; family Syngnathidae; genus Idiotropiscis; species Idiotropiscis lumnitzeri. The sequence goes on along the minus strand of NC_142401.1, from coordinate 17,481,097 downwards.
TCACTGCCGCAGGTTGATCCCCGCCAGGTAGGTGGGTTTTAAGTGGTAGATACCCAGTCGCTGCGGCCGTTCACATCGACACAATATGCTGTCTACAGCCGTTTTTGGACAATGAAAGGACCGCGGTGCGGTCTTGTGAGCGGCACTCTGTGAATGTCGATCCTTACAAAAACATGTGTACTTGTATGCAGCGTCCTGGGTACCCGTACGGGAAGGTTGTTGGTGAATGTTGCTTTACTTCCCAACAGTATGTCGGAGGTCGGTGAGGTGGTTGGTAGTGGCTGTGGCGTTGTCCGTCGTGGGTTATGAAGGGAAGAACTTTCCTGGAATGGCAATGGTCTCGCCCATGGTTGCTGGGCTCCCAGTCAGGTCCGCTGCACCGGGCCATCAGAGCGGCTTTCAGTATACGATGACTACGTTAAGACCATGCCATCCGCAGGAGTGTTGTAGGCAGTATATGGTGAATCTTAGAGCGGCCCAGAGCTGTGAAAAGAAGGCTGGGACCCGGTCTGATGTGACATCATCTGGTAAAAGTGATTTCCTGTTGTTGAGTATGGCCTCAAGCGCAGGCTTGAGCAATGGTTACTGTTATGAGCACAGCTTCTGGCCATTGAGTTGATCGCTCGGTAGATGTGAAAAGGTATTAATATCCTTCCAAGGGAGTCAGGGGTCCCACATTGTCAACATGGAGGTGGCCGAAATTGCCCAATACGAGACTTTGTGTGAGAGCTGACTGAGCTAGCCTCAGAAGAGACGCAATTCTCACCTCAATTGACGGGCGTTGCGGGTGATGCCATAACATATGAACTTCTGAATCATCGGCTTGGCAGTTTCCAAACTGGATGGGTGAGACAGATCGTAAATTGTCTCAAAAACGTGGTGGCGTTGTAGCGCAGGCACATAAGCCAGTGCTTACGTCGCAGAGCAATGTGCGACCTTGTTCACCGAATGGCACATCTTCCCAGTGGAGGCCACTGATCGCGGTTCAGTATGCAGGCACGTCTGTGTCGTTTGCCTGCGCATCCACGACAGCATGGTAGTCGATTCCTTGGAGGACGTCGTTTATTCCGATCTGAGAAAGTGAGTCAGCGACTGGATTTCTTGCCAGGTTATTACTCAACCTCACAATCATGTTCCGCTGTGGCTGACAGTTGTCGCTGTCGTCGCGTAGACCAGGCGTCAGAATCATTAAAAAATGCATGAAATAGCAGACGGTGTTCTCTGCAAGCATTGAAGTGTATTTCATCGAGAATGTAGCCCTGTAATGTATCCCATCGAGAAGGTGGCGAATGTGGCTGAGTGCTTAACTTGAGGCTGAGAAACCAGTCTTAGTAGCATAAGGTAGATTGTTTTTGCTTAATGATTGGTCTGTAGTGACGTGTTTGCATTTCATTCTATACGTGTCACCTAGGAAACGGAGCAGGCGTGGCTCGAGCGCTGCAAAAGGGTGAATTCTCCCAGCAGGTATGGTTTCAAGACATCATATTGGTCATCAAGCCATGCCAAAATTTGAGGGAATACTTTATGCAGCACGTCATCGCTTTTCACTTTGCGTAGACGTAATTGTACTTTGACGTGGCGGAACCAGGAGATCGGCTTGTGAGTAGAGATTGGCGAAATCTTCACCGCCATGGCGTGAATGGTTGACGCCGAAGGCTCATTTGGGTGTCTTTCTTCGGACATTGTGGCGTGTCGCAAGATGTTTGAGGTCACCAGTTGTAAGGAGACGAAATGAAGTGTTGTATTGTAACCGACTTTATTTTAACAGCTGTCATTGCGGTCCCCGGAGTGCTCCCATTAGTCTGCCTTCCAGGTTGCTGGTGCGGAATGGTGGAGAAACAAATCGCACAGGGACAGCATTGGTGCTGGTGTTTGGGATTATTGTTTTTTTTTTGCTCTCGTTTTTCTTCTCTTTAACTGTTACATACTGAGAACACCTAATAATTAAGGAGCACATTCTCCTGTTGGCGCTTAAGTCAATTCCTTATGCGTGTTTCTTATGTCTCAGCTTCTGACACGTCCACCATGCATAAACTTGAAATATATGTGAAACCACCAAAGAGGCGTGATTCGGTGAAGTCTGTGGGTGGCTCTAATTTCCGGATTGTGGCATTTCATGACACATGAGAATTCCATAGTGATCCATTTTGGCACAATTTGACTGTGATATTAACTTGGACCTGGAAGTTCTCGCCAGTGACGTGAGCGTGGCTCATTTACAGGCTACCTTGAAGAAGCGTGTTATTTTGCATTCACTTTTTAATAAATCCAATAAAAGTAATTTAGTGCCGTGCTCATAAGGAAAGCTTAGGAGACGGCGCAAATTGAGAGTTGACCAGGTTGCCAAGCAACGTATTGCGCACGTGGTGCAGAAAATACCACTGCAAATAAAAAAATCTAGAACTTACGGCCCATTGCCAAATGCTCCACGATGATGAAGAAAAAAAGCACACTGGTACTGATCCATGTTTTCAATTTTATATGATATAATGTCAACATTCAGCCGTCATCATCATTTACATCCATTGGGCAATCGCTGAGCGCATATGGAACAGGTATGCTCGTCTGCCCCACATGTCAGCACGAATCAGCCGTATTGGCCGTTGACAGTTATCAGCTCACGCTCAGCGGCTGTGAAATGTCTCAAAAGATACAATATGATGTTTTGCCTTCGAGATGCGCGAGACCTTAGTATAGATTCCAAAAGACACTTACGTCTGCATGTGAATGCACGCACTGAGGTGCTTTTTCCGCGTTACGCCTTAATCTTGACTGTCTCGACCCGGAGTGCATAAATTTCATGAAGGTGCGTAACGACACAAAGTCAATGGGAAAATCTGCGCATAACAAAAAGTGCATAGCAGCGGCACTCACACCCCCACCCGAGTCTTGCTCCACCTCTCACTAAAACGGAATTTGAAAACGGTGCTCTAAGAGGGGTATCACCTGGAGGAGAGTTGGCCTTGCGGGGGGGAAAAGCCTAAACCACAATCTGAATAATTCCTATACTACTATACTAAACTAACCAATTGCTATGCTAATAAATCACTAACCTGAAAAGAGATATAAAGATGTTTGCAAACGTGACTATTCCAACTCCAACATGCTACAGAATCATATGGAGACTGAGCCGCTTATATACTCCACGTGGCAGAGTGAAGAACAACCATCCACGCTCACACTCATATCTAGGGGCAATTTAGAGTGTCCAACCTGCCATGCACGTTTATTGGAATGTGGGAGGAAACCGGAGGACCCGGAAAAAACCCACGCAGGCACGGAGAGAACATGGAAACTCCACACAGGAAGGCCGGAGCCTGGGATCGAACCCACGACCTTTGCACTGTGAGACCGTCCTGCATATTCATTATTTTTTTTACAAAAACAGAATACAGTACAAACACTATTCCTTACATTGGCTACAAAACAGAAATATGTGCCATGACTAGTAGATCATTTCTATTGATTTCAAGATTTTTTTCTTCTTGTCGTTGAGTTCTTCCATTATCCGTTGTAGTGTTTAATTACATTCTATATGGGCCAATCGGAACCCATTTAAAGTTGTAATATTTTACATTTCATGGGGTGTCTGACGGACTGGCAACACGGACTCCTGTTTAAACATTTACACCCCTATATGCACGGATCATTAATGTGTCTGATGCAAAAATCTATTGCGGTGAATGTGGGATGGGGGACAATCAATCAATCAAATTATATTTGGCCGAGGTACTGCTTGGCGGTAAAAGGAGACATTTTACTGGTGAGTATATTAGATGAGAGGATATGCTTCTCTTCTACAGTAAATACATGCAAATGAGCACACCTTTGGGGAGATGGAACACCTACTAATATGTATTATTTTGTGGCGAGACATAATTGCAATGAGCAATCAGGAATTCTTTCCTGGCGCATAGAGGCGGTGCACCATCCATCACGCCGCTTGGACGCCCTATCAGGAGATTACTTGATAAGTTGCCCTGCCTAATCTAGTTAACGTGGTAATTCTTCAGATTTTAACGATTCATTTCCTCCATAAATGTGTGTCTGCGGACACTCCTTCTGTTAAATGGTGTGGCCAAAACATTTAAATATTTGTGAAACTGGCACTTAAAAGTATTATACTTTCTAAAAACAAAGAATAATAATACAACTCAAGAGTGTAAATAATTTAACAGTTTTTGCATCATGATTTCATGAATTAATTATTTGTGGTGCTCTTTATTGGTGGCCACCACGCAACAATAAAATAAATACATGAAGACATACTACACATGATTGATATTGATGATTCATTAAATGAGAAGACCACCAGCATTACGATACACTGATATTAGTAGTTTTTCACCGAGAATATCGCACATATGCCTGCATTATTAATGCTCTATCTGCATATGTTGGTGTGCTTTGTGATCAAGCTGTGTCAAGGTTTGGAACTTTCGCAACATCAATGCGATGACATTTGCCTGTCTGTGGTGCTCCAATTGTGTGTTGGCATTAAGCGAGAGGCTTCAACAACGTTAAGTGCCTGGTAACAAAGCTGGGTATCATAAAAAGGTCGGAGAATGAAGAGACACCGACAAACATCGGATATTTATTTCAAGATTCAAGGGGGCATTAAGGCGTTAATTTTGATTAATGCGGAAATTCACATTAAATTCATATCATATATATGATAACATATTAAGAAAAAATATAATTAAAAAAATCGCTGAGAATGGGGGCTGTACTCTATATATGCTTTATGTTAAATATTCAAGGTCAAGGTCAGGTTTATTCATATGGTTCATTTAAAGTAGTACAGTAATCTTTGCCCGAAGTGCTCTTTATGAAATAGCTTTTCAGCAGTGTGTGGATCTAGCATGCAAAGACGACGCGATCAAAACAACTGTATGTGTGAAGGAGCTTTCCTTTAATTTATTTGTATTTATTTCATTCAAGTGCCATACACTCTCATGTTTGCTGTTGAATTATTGTAACACATCCATCCATCCATTATCTCCTCACTAGAGTCGCGGGAGCCGCTGAAGCCTATCCCAGCTGTCTTCGGGCAGTAGGCGGGGGACACCCTGAACTGGTTGCCAGCCAATCGCAGGGCACACACAAACAAACATTCACACTCACAGTCATACATAGTGACAATTTAGAGTGTTCAATCAACCTGCCATGCATATTTTTGGAATGTGGGAGGAAACCGGAGTGCCCAGAGGAAACCTCACAGGCACGGGGAGAACATGCAAAGTCCACACAGGAAGGCCGGAGCCGGGATCGAACCCACGACCGATGCTGTCTCTCACTGTGAGGCCATCGTCCTAACCAGTCGGCCACCGTGCCGCCCTTCTTGTAACCCAAATGTTGGGAATAAATAAGTCATATTTTCTCATAGTAACTAGGGCTGACTATTGTTGTTTGTTTGAATAGTATCACTTGATCAAGCCTCCTGTTAATTAATACAATTGATTATAATTAAAAGCATTTATCATTTCTGCCAAAATACTCTGGCTGCAAAATTGGTATCGTATTGGAAGTGAAAAGGTTGAAACACCCCTAATCAGAGCCCTTTCTCCCTGTGTCGAATTCTGAACCAGCTCTAATCGACAAATAGATAAATTATCCAGACCATGAAACAAGGAAGTGCAATAATCCAGGCGTGAGTCAATTTTTCCAACTGGTCAGATGGCAAGTAAGATTTCACTTTGGCAATCAGTCGCAGCTGAAAGCTACTTTTACCACTGAACTCATTTGCTCGCCCAGTTTAAAAGAAATGTCAATCATGATGCCAAAGTTCTTTACACGGAAACAGTGAGAAATGCCAAGGTCAATAGCGTGCTCAGGTTCACTAAACACAATTAGTTTTCCAAGTTTTCCAGTACACCTCAACTGCAAGTGGCAATGAACACCTGCCACTTTCTGCAAAGTTTGCTGCCACCATCTAATGATTGTGACTTGTGATTTTCGCTGGCAACATAAGATACGGAGACTTATTTCCACAGAACCTTGTAAGTCAATGTACTACTGTACATTGTTATTTTTTTATTACCTGGTCACACAGCAAATAGAATTGCCTGCACATCACTGAAACCTCATGTGCAGTACGCCTGCCTGTGAATTTCTCCATCTGCATTTGTCGATAAACACATGCAGAAACCCTAATATGTGTTGCGTTTTAAGTCACATATCCCGAGGTGTTCTCCACAACTTTGGACTTTTCACTGAGAGTGAACCGACAAACGCGGACATCCAATAAATTACATCAGATACTATCGTGAGCCAGCGTGTCTTTTAATCTCATCACGAGCAGGCGGTGGTGTTTAGTCGGACCGCGCTGTATCTCACTCAGGCAGGCCTCTTCACCCGGGTCTGTGCTGCAGACCGTTAAAAGCGGTCACGATCAACTCGATAACCCGCACACAGCGTTTACGCTTACCGGGGTTTGGTAATCATTGAAAATATTTTTAGTCCAGATTTGTGTTTTTTCGATATTACACATGTTGCTCTTGTAATGCCCGGTGTAAAATGTGAGGAATGGGAGTATTGTTAAGAAGGGAAACGTAATTGAAACTGAACATTGACACATATATATGGACTCGATGAAAAAGGGATGTCAGCATTGAAATTCACTCCCTTGAAATCTCTGGCGTGATTTGTAGATTTTTTTTTGTCATGAATTTAGCACATGTAACACCACCAAATGGAAAGGAAATTACTTGGTTGACACAACAGACAGACTCTCATAGAAGGAGACAAGCATTGTAATATTACTCTTATTTTTGTGGGGTTGTTGCTTAAGAACCAAAATAAGATGCAGCAGGGCTCGGAAAGCTTCCACACCAACACCAGAGGCATTGGCTGGGCCTGGAAGTAGTTAAAGAAAAAAAAAAGTGTATTTTCCTGCAGTGCTATTTTTGGCCAATTTACAGGTCAAAGTCTGCTATCACTAATTTGCACATTTTGGTTTCAGGAATTTCGGGGTAACTTCCTCACTGACACCAAGGCCCTAAGTGGGCAAAACATTGAGTTTTTTGTGTTTTATTTTTAATTTTATGCATTTACCTGAGCTACTCCTCCTTCCCTTGGTTCCTCTCGTTTCCCCCAGGCAAGACATGACTCACAGTTTCAAAAGACAAAAGAAACACATGAGCGCCATTTTTTTTCTTTTTTTTTTTTTTTCCTAAATACATCAAAATCTTTGGCTTTCCCTTTGCTGCAGTAAAAATGCAACCTTTTATAGTGTCGACAAAAAGAGAAAGCCCGATAAATCAAGCATACCATGCCAGGTCCTTTAAAATCTATGAAAAGATGAGACATTGCTTTGCTAAGACTGTTTATCAAAGAAGTTCCAAATGTTCACTTTCAATTAAATTGAAACTTGATCATGTGGGTTTGCCAACTTCCATATACACAGAAAACCAAATCTATAGCAAACAATGTTAAGAGTCAACATGCTGTGTGGGGCCGTTTGTTGGCGCAGTCAATTATCCACTCTTATGTGTACTCGTCCTGATCACACAAAGCGAGTCTTGATGCACCCTTGTTTACTGTATTCCTCTCTCACATACACTCATACACACACGTACACACACACACACACACCCGCACACCCCTATACCCAAATGGAAACACGCACATTTATTTACCAAGACATCAATTGCAATTGCAAGACAATATACACGGATTGCGTCAGTGTAAGCATCCACTGATGCGTGACCTTTTAATGACGGCTGAGACGTGAACAATTCTGTGGAGATGATGGAATTCAGCATTTTATCGAAAAGAGCCACTCAAACACCACCTTTATAGTGCAATCACGTTGCTTAACTTTGCATTTTAAAATGTTAATCAAAGGTGAAGCGGCGGGTTCGCACGATGGCCTCACAGTTAAGGGGTGTGGGGTTATTCACATTGGAAAAAATTTCGAGTCACATGAAAACTAGTTGCACGATGCCGCAAAGTGCACAACCGTGAAGTCACATTCGGTCGGACCGATTGTGCCGTGTACCTAATATATTTCTCATTCTCAAGATGCAATGTTGGTTTTAAATTCTATAATTGATCATCTATCATCTGGTCGCCAGATCAGTTTGGTTCATCCTGTTGTTTGTTGATATCGAATGGATTGAAGGTCAGAGTGTAAATCTTATTTTTGAATTCAAACACTCCCCTTTTGAGTGTTTCCAAGAGAGAGAGAGAGAAAAAAACACTAATCCTTAATATCACAAATGTGTATAATCCTCTCTTTTCTTCTTTTTTTTTTGTTTTTACTTTGACCTTTTGCATGGCGAGTGGCATCAAATCCAATTCCGTGGCCCGCCTCATCGGACTGATCTCGGCAAGCTGTGAAAAGCCACAGTCGTCATCCAGCGCCGGGTCCTGACATTTAAATAAAAGATGATGCAATCCAAAAGAAACGCCGCTCTCGCTACAAAAATCTGATAACACAGAATAGCTTTTACCCCATTTCATAAGGAGGTCCTCACTTGACGGCAGAATTATTTTTATCTCTTGTGCTACACTGTCAGGCCGTTAAATATTCATGGGAATTCTTGCGCCATATTTACATACAATCCACTCTCTGTAGGTTAGCTTATTTCAAGGGCAGGCTTTTACTTTTTGTACAGGATTGATTAACTAACTTTGTGTTCTGCTGAACTGAGAGTAAGTCAAGACACAAGGTGGCAGGTTTTCGTCTCACATTCGGATGGATTGAACGCTGTCACATCACTTCATCGTCAAGAAACGGGACGCAATGAATATTTCATCCCCGCTTCGCGCTGCACCTTTGCTGTCTGCATACAGATGTTCACTGCTTTAAAACACTGTTTGGCTCCATGACGCGTCTCGTTTAGGGGGCTCGGGCGGTGTCATCAAGCGCTTTGTAGGAGAAGCGCCTCTCTTTATTGGCACCTCACCCAGGTGAAATTAATATGCACACTTAGTCTGCATTTGTTGCAGAGTTACTTTCGTTCAATCCAATGCTAGCAAGCACAGTGATAAAAAAACTAGTTATAACTCATATTTCATATTATATTTTGACATTATTTTGCCAAGTAACATAAAAAGACACCAGTTACACTTGATTGTGGTCGAAGGAGTGCTGCAGCATTTCTCATCAAACTGCAACCTGGAATGGACACCCGTCAATCCCAGAGCAGTGGACTGTGAGCTTGATCCAATTTAACAACTCTCTTTCAATTATTGTGTTCGAGCAAAGCTTCACGGCTGACATTTTGGGCCATTTTGATTTTGCATTGCCCGGCAATCACCATATTCACATTACCATAAGACCAAATGTCGATGCCTTTATATTATTTCCAGTGTGGTGCTCAAAATTGCGAACGTAATGAAGTTCATATGAAAAGATTTTCGTTTGTCGTTGTCCAAAATATATTTTATTCCCGAATTCTTGGGGACATCAGATAATTCCACTATAGGAAGTGGAAAGTCAAGGCAATATGGTGGTGGACCGCCCCTTTGCAATTCAAACAGGTTCCAAACTGTTATAATCATGGTGGAATATCCCAATACGGTTTGTGAGACATCACAAGGGACTGACAATGACAGATCAGACATAGAAATAATTTTTCAAAATAGGCCCAATTATCAGAGTGACCCAATTTAAGATGAACAATTAGGAGTCCCCCTAAACTATGATTAATGCTTTAATTGATTAAAAAGGTGCGTCCCAATCATTTTTGCATCTTCACCAAAAAATTCCTATCATGAAGCAACATGGTCTATGACAACAGCTGCTCTGAATCCAAGCGGCACCTTACAGCGAGCCTTCGACTAATCTAACACACACAGCCTAAAGCACCTGTTCACAATTTGTTTTTGTTTTTTTTCAAGAGGTGGGATTTGTCGCCAATGTATTTTTGCCCCTTTATCCCTAATCTTCTCTATGTGTTCCCGTCCCATGAATTGTGCATGAAATCTTTGTCATCTCATCAGTGGTTCTTAATAAAATCACTGCGTAATGGCAAGGTAAATTACACCCTAATTGCAGTGGCATTAATTAATTATTCATCTGCAGCTTCCCTAACACAGCCTCAGACGTAGCTTGAGCTTTCTGTGAGGAAGATGTAAAGGAACACATGTACATCTAGTGCAAATTGAATTATATCGCAGCCTCCTTCTTGTCGCCAGAGCTTTGTTTACTGAACTCGGGACTAAAATTGCAGCTTTATTGAGAAATGATTGTGATGGATATGTTATGCATGCTAACTCACTTAAGCTTAGAGGTCAAATTAGATTTACTAGAGAAGAAAGCAAGATCCTTGCATGGTGTACTGTAATCCTGAAGGGTGTTTGTGCAGTAGGGTTTTTATATGAAACAAATGGACCAACCAATTAGGTAGACGACGTACCATAAAAACTACTCTGCTCTCTTATACTGTCTAATCATTCCAGTGTCTTACATAAAACAATGAACAAATCAAGTCCATTCCGACAGTAAGAAAAAAAAAAGAAAAATAATTTATATATATATATATATATATATATATATTTGTTTATCAGGACAGGAGTAGAACTCGTAGTACTCGTACTCTTACCACACTTTGAGAAATGTCCTACACTAATTGCCAAATGTAATTGGGCAATGAGGTGGTGAAGTACTGATCCCGTGATTGAAAATACAATTCATGCTTTTACGGTCCTTACAAGTACTCATATATCTCTTCAGACTGCTGCTTCTGTAAGTAGTTGCCACATACCTTGTTGCAAATCCCTCATTTGCATGAGATGACAGAATGATAGTATTGCATTTTTTTTTTTTGAAAAAAAACATAATGCGTCCTTCAAACATCATGAGAGAGATACAAAATGAGTTAAAAATTGAAGGGCTACTCTTTGGTTATTTTCACCAATCTGGTGGGGCACACAGAACAACGCTGTCTTCATTTAGTGGTAACACACCTAAATGTACAAGAAATAGACAAGCTTAAACAAGAGTGTCAGCCACTCTTGCTCCAACCACAACAAATTGGTTTTCAAAGGAGACCAAGGTGGCACTTTGACTGCATAATCCATTATCGTATTCAAGCATGAAGAGCATTTTTTTATACGTCCCTGCGGGGGACACAAGCGGCATCGTAAATGCGTGACTGCTGATGGCTTTCATTTGCAGGATGGACGCCCAGGCAGTCTCCCGTTATGGGATGGAGGTTTATTGAAAAGCGTGCCTACCTGTGTGACGCTCCCGACGTGGAAAGAACAGCTAGTTTGCATTGAGCAATTCCCAGTCAATTTTCCCAACTTCCTCAAGCGGAAAATGAGCCGAGCACAGATAAGATGCACAAGTGCACCATTGGGGTATGTCGTATATGGTAGCACACAGTGAACGTCCTGTAGACCAGATCGACAGGACATGCTTGAATCGCATTGCATAAATATTCTCGCATGATTTCCGCGGTAATGTGCCGGGCTCCAGCAATCATTTACAGTACTTATCCTCTTTTATTTTTATTTTGGGGTTGTCATAGACCTCCGCCCAGAGCGCTGAGTGAGTGAAAATCAACAAAACAAGGTCAGATGAAAACATGCAGCGCTAAATTGTGATGAATCGCCTCCACTTGCACATGTTGAATTTGAATGTCATGTTTTTCAAAGTCAGTAGGATTCTCACATGCAAAAAAAAACAAAAACTTGAGGTCATTAAGGCTGTTAGAGACAGCGATTTTATTTTTAATGTATTGGTGTAAAGACCAGTTGTGAATTGTATCCACACTGCAATGTTTGAACCAGCACTTAAATGAAATACATAATTGACTCACAACAGGAAACTTTTTTTTAAGTACGTAAGATGCATTTATAACATAATCACTCTTAAGTATCAAACTGTGACTCTCTGCAGCCATGAAACGTTGTTTTGGTTTTTATATGCTTATCCTCTGTCAAGTCATCAAGCAATGAGCAAAGTGACTGATGATGAGACCAATGAGATCAGACAGAGGCATCACGAGCGATGAGTCATGGATTTTTGATAACGATCTCGGGTACCAAACATCAGAGCCTGAGTCACCAAGTCAGTCCAAGTCCAACGTCAAAGTCATGAAGATCGCATTCTTCGATATGAGAAGTATTGTCCACTCTGAATTCTGGCCTCAGATCCAGACAAACAACCAAAAAGTGCACAAAGAAATCCTACGAAAGGTTTGTGACGGGACAACTTGTGGCTGCCTCACCATCGATACTCACTTAACCTGAATGCTTGTGTTTTTTTCCTCTTTCCCGAGCTAAAAGAGGACATCAAAGGGGACCCATTTTGAAGATGTGGGCAACATCAAGATGGAATTGTAACAGAAGAATCCTTCCAGAAGTACAAGAAGGCAATCCTAAAGCTGCAACCGACGGTAAGAATCTACGCTGATGTGACTGTTGCCATCAAACTGGTAACATTTAAGCTATAGCGATAAATAAATAAACAGGTCATGCTAGCAATGTACGCCATGCATGGGTATTAGTGAGCAGGGGGCGTTTCACGAGGGAAGAGAAGGGAAGAGTGATGTGAGGCTACATCAAGTCTTGCTAGCGGCTTCAAGAAGACTGCAAACTCAATTTATGTGTGTGGTCAACACCAAAGAGGGACAATCCATGGACTCCGAAACATCTCTTCCAAGTTGTGCACATCTGCAAACATCTGCTTTTACTTGGGAATACAATAACCCAACTATTGACGCAATCAGATTCCAAAAGGTTGCTGAGTACAACATCAATCCCTCAAGTGTGATATGGCTAAATTGCTGTTTAGTTGTTTTTTTTAATCACATTTATTCCATTTTATTCAAGTTTAGTGACTAAACACCACCAAAAAAAGGTTAATAAATGATAATGGTGGAAAAAGGGTTTCATAATACACTCCAATGAAAATTAAATGCAAAATAATAAAAATAAAATAATCGATTCTCAAAATATTATGGCTACAGCCCTAAATGGAACACTGTCAAAATGCCAACAGTTGCCTTTCTGTTAGCAAATGTCAGTTGCTTCCAGTCGACCGTGCACCTGCCAACATCTCAGATGATAAGACCTGAAGCTCATCAGCAGCAAAGAGCCTTTGCAGTGCTTCTGATTGATCCACATGTCAAGCCCTCACAATCAATATGACAGACACAAAGGAGGCTGTTATTTCACCATGCTAACCATCATCTGACATCTATTTCAAAAGCTGGCTAGTTTATAAGATCACAACCTTTTTAGTATTGAAAATCAAAACAAGATTCTGGCCTTTTAACAAATTAGGAGCATTTACACAAGCTAATGGGACTGAGGTGCAGAGTAAACTCTGTCCACAAGATGTCCTCATTTATTTACCTGGATACTTATGAGTCTCCTATCATTTTTGCTTGTTTCAACAGCATGCCACTGAACAGCTCTTTTTATACTTTCCAGCCTGTATTAGCTGCAGAAAGCACCTACTTAAGCCATGCAGGTGGAGATGATGATGAAAAAGAATTCAAACATTTTGCTGTGCCTGTGTGCTCGTTCCAGCCCTGGGCTCCGAGCCAAAGCGCCCCGGCACCACAGTGCAATAGCACTCTTGTCTTTCAAATTGTGTCACTCGACACAGCGGCCATCTGGCTTCTCTCCGAGGTGCACGGTGACAGTGATTCAAAAATAAAACAGGTCAGGCAGATGTTGTGGAATAAAAAAAAAAAAGTATCAGTTCAGTCTTCATTGTAGTTTCACGATAGCAATGGATGATGTGTTTATACACAAAAGAATTCACAAGATGGATGAAACGTTATCCACTCAGGATTAGATCGCTTGGATGAGGTCGATAAAGGCATGCTTGCAAAAGATTGGGTTGGACGAACAAGCCCTGAATTAATGTTTTTCCGGACAAAAATTCCCAAACATTCTTCATCATCATGCTCTTATCGAGCACACCACACAACGATATCTTCAACACCAACAGCGAGTCTCCCTATCCGAACCCAATGTCTTTTATAATACCAAAACAGGGCAGCTGTGGACCACATTAGCATTTGCCATTAGCCCCAACCATTTTCCAAGCTTAAAATAAAATTCACTGCGTTCAATGCAGAAGTTATATACCCAGGCAATTCAAAATGACACATTTTAGAGCATTAATTGCAAAATTGTGTTAATGAGAAAATGCGATACTTTTGCTCAAGGTTTTACTATCAGAATCTGATCCTGGCCAGTGTCCAGTGTTCACCCTATTTTTGCCAATTCTTCACCAAGGAGCAGAGATAAATTTTGTACATTCTTTTTTTTATAGTACCACTATCCTGTGAAATTCTATTACACTGAAAGATGGAGCCAGACACTGCAGTCAGTTGACTGGACATACTGCAGCTCAATTAAAAATTTTGTTGCACGCATGCGACTCGTATCAGATATTTTTCAACAGATTTTTTTAACAGTAAATTCAGATTTTTTTTTCCAAATGTTTTTTTCTAATTGATATGATCATATAAATCTGCTACACATGAAATGTGTCTGCAGTATGAATGCTCGGCTGCACACATCCGAACCATACGTCATCACAAGCCCAGTATTTGACATTGTGCTTTGTGTGCATGTGTGTCACATCACAGATGCGTTGCATTCACATTAGAAGTCGAATTTGTTTTTTGTAGCATGAAAAGATTGGATTTAACATAAATTGGGCATCACGCACTGCAGTATGAACGGAGCCTATGATGATCTGCTACTCATACGTGGTAGCCAAACCTGGATCACATTCGGGTTCACAAGTCCAAAAAGTCTTAAATTCAACAGAATTCTACCAGTTGGTGGCTGTACAGTTACTGGAGTAAAAATTGTTAGGTGTCCCAATATTTGTGTCCAAACAGCGCGGACGAGCACTCCCACTAAGGACGTACACTAAGGCTCGGAAAACTCTGATCTATGGCACTACAGCGGGAATTGACCCTCATCGGATAAACCGTTCCGAATTGCCCTCCTGATATATAGCAACCTCTTGTTACTTGTTATTGTACCCCTGTACTTCACCCCCACCCTCACCCCCCACCCTCGCGCCAATTTTCCCTATTCCCCTCAAGGTCAACGCTCCATGCTGCTGTACAAAGTAGCAAATCCACTCTCACATCTTAATACCTCTCCCTCGTCTACTTCCCCAAACCATGAGCGTCCCCAATTTTTGCGGCAATTGTTTCACCTATATTTACAAAAATAAAGTACGACTTGAACATCAGTCACGAGCCATGCGGAAGCTGACATTTGTGTGATATATTTAGATAACCCCAGTTCATCCAGATGCACCCGCAATAGAGACAGCGAAATAAAACTTTTTTTTCTTTTTCCCTCCAGCACACTTCAAACTAACAGTAATATTACACACTTTTCAAACACATTTTAAATATATTCGCAAACAAAAATGGAAGCATAAAATGTACATATTGTCGTATGTGCTAGATACCCTTCGTGCCTTTAAGAGGTGGGGCCTGGCGAGGCGCTGTGTGATGTCGCTGAGTCTGAGGGCCCTACTCTAGTCTAAAGGCGGAATGCTTGAGACTGTTTCCGAACATAGCAAGTGTTGGTAAAAAAATTCTTGGGGACAAGAAAAGCTTTCTGTGATTGGCTGGCAATCAGTTCAGGAAGTAGACCGCCTACTACCCGAAGACAGCTGGGTTAGGTTCCAGCGCCCCCGCGACCCTAGTGAGGACAAACGCTACAGATAATGGATGAAGAAAAACTCTTTGGGACAATTAAAATTGTATGCAAATGTCTTTGAAGAAAAACGAACAATCACTACGTTCATGAACACTTGCAAGCATTCACCGCTCAGTGAGATACACCTTAACTGTCCACATGAGTGTAGCTTTCTTTCTCTTGGGATTTCCTAAACAGGCGCAGTAAGAAATGGCGGTTTGCGCTGTTGTGGGACTGAACAAAGCCGACTTCACTTCCCGCCAATCAAAGCGACTCCCCTCATCATTCCCTTTAATTTCAGTACGGAAGAGGCCGTGCAGGAGTTCGGTATGTGCATCATACGTTTATAAGCAACTGCTAGAAAGGAAAAACTCCACTTCCTGAGGATATAGTTGGTCGAGGTGGTCAAGTGGGCACTTGGAGAGCATGCCTTCAAGCCCTTATCATGCATGTCCGGCTTTAAGCTCTGCAGTTACCACTCTCAGCTTCCAAGCCAGTGACGTGATGGTGGTGTGGGTTAGCTCGCCGAGTGGGTAGACAGCGTAGGGCGAATGCAAATAGATAGATTGCGGGAAAAGAAATTGCAACATTGCATTGGGTGAAGCGCAATATAACAGCACCATTTAACTTTCCCTCTGCTGCCCCAAGGGGTTTTCATCTTGATAGATCCAAGACCTGCACATTATTTTATTTGTAATGAGGCATTTATTCATATTTTACAATCAAGTGTCATGTTGAAGAAATGCGACACCTGCAAAGAGAATGCCATTGAACGTGCTACAAAGGAGCAGGAAGCACACTAACAGGCCATTTTGTTTCTCACTTTTCTATGCATGTGGCTTCTAATGTGCACACAAGAAAGAACAAAAAAAGTGACAGAGCCAAGCATCAGCTTTCTATTCTTTTCTCTATGATTTATTTGCTTTTTTTTAGGATTTTAGTAAGTGATTATAATTTAAGCCGCTTTTTTAAAACGTCCTCTGACTAAAGCAGCATGCACACATACCGATTTGTAACATCTTCACTAATATTTTGAATGTGGAAGACCCCACACATGATGAGAAAAAAACGGAAAGTGTATTCTTATATGTGTGGTGTACTTGAGATGTACAGCATAGAACACCATACACAGAACGAATTTGCTGCTAACAATCCCCGGTCCTCTCCTTCAAACAAGAAGTCTGCTGTCGTTCCAAGGTTGAATTGCAAGAGGCAGCATTGGACATCCATACTGGAAAATACGAAGAAATGAGAGTAGTAGTAGTAGAAGTAGAAGAATAAGAAATGGAAGAGCCTCGGCTTACTTGTAGATTATTTGGTAACCATATTGCTGTTGCAAACTCTTCTCCATATACAAAGTGGAGAATAACTTTCGTGACATGTTACACAAGCAATATACACGATCAGTTGCTCTTCTATTTGTGAAGTCCAGGAGCTTCGGGTCACTTCCAAATTGGCTATCATTCCAGTTCATGTGCCAATCACAGAATCTGTAGTTTCACCAAACTAGGTGTTGGCCACACACATTAAAGTTTCCCATTGTGAATATGGAAAGATGTTTAACGTTTAAATTGCGGCTGGCCGTTCACGGAGGAAAAATCCCTCTCAATGGAAAATCCATCCATTATCGGAAACGATTCTCCTCACTATGGTCGCGGGGGGTGCTGGAGCCTATCCCAGCTATCATCGGGCAGTTGGCGGGGTACACCCTGAACTGGTTGCCAGCCAATTGCAGGGCACACATAGACGGACAACCATCAACCAGCCGTGCTCACACTCAAACCTAGGGGAAATTTAGAGTGTCCAATCAACTTGCCATGGGAGGAAATCAGAACGCCTGGAGGAAACCCACTCAGGCACGTGGAGAACATGCAAAGTCCACACAGGATGGCCAGAGCCGGAATCGAACCCTGCACCGCTGTGCTGTGAGGCCATCGTTCACCGTGCTGCCCCTCAATGGGACAGTGTGTAGAATTTAGTGCCATCTAGTGGTGAATTAATAGAATGTGACAATCTAAGTTCAAAGTTAGTCACTTATCCAGCATATTTGTGATCCGGTGATTGTCTCCTTTGAGTAGCCATAGCAGAAAAATGGTCGCGAGACATGTCAACATTCTGTACGGTCAGCTCCCAGCCTTGTAATATGATTAGTGATTACTTGACCTACAATTGTATAAACAAAAAATGTACATTGATCAGATAAAATATATTTTTATATTTTTATATTGCTGAAATTAATACTTTTTTAAAATGAATGAACTTTGAAAAATCAAAGCATTCTAGACAATGTCTCTTTAATGTACCGTGCGTGACAGGGCCATCACATAGGATGATCATTCAGAGATTGCAAGAAAGGGAAACTATTCAATTTATTCTAATTGACGGTGTGTATATACTCGGATTTAGTATCTTTTGTTGATTTTCATCCCCCCTTTTATTATTTATGCCAAATACCTCAAACATCTTTTGTTAAGACAAAGTGCTCTATTTAAATAAAATGTCTTTCATCTGTCCATCCCGGGAACATAATAAGATGCTTTGAAAAGTTGTACATATCCAGTCCGTGATACTGTCAATCCAATATGTTGCTGCACAGGAAAACAACTTAAGCATGATTTCAATACAGCTATTTGACGTTATGACAGGGAGCATTGTATAGCCGGATATGTGTCAGTACAAAGGGGATGCTTAAAATTCTCCACACTCGATGCAGAGTTCAATGTGTGTACAAATGTTGAATATATGTGTGTATGTGTTTGTGTGCGTGGGTGTGTGCGTGTGTGTGCATGTGTGTGTGTTTGTGTCTTGTAAATAAGACAAAAGATTTAAAAAAAAAAATCTCATTCAGCTGACGTATTTATCAGGAAGCTTTCCAAGAGCTGTCGCTTCCGACGCTGTCTTGGCTCGCCTTTGTAGCGCCCACTGGTGTGTGTCGCTGTGCTTCCTTTGTGCGGCGTTCACAATCCCGGCGATAACATTGAAATGTGCTCAGCGCGTTCACAAAGCAGGCCCCAAATTGCTTTGTAACTTCATGAACACTTTGATGCATGTCACCCTGGCAAAGACCTGCGAGATGTTCTTTTTTTTCTGCACCCCAGATAGATGTTACATTGTGTAATTGCGTGTCAAAATAAGATGTGATAAAGACCTGAAAAAATGTCAAATGTAGAAGACAATCTGTACTTTGAGTTTTATGCAAATAAAAATGAAACAGATTAAAAACGCAACAGAAACCCCATCTTGCAAGACACATTCAAAACATTTTGTACACGGTGGCTCAAAAAAAAAGTATAAACTCTGTACTGTTCTCTTCAAAACACATTACTTCATAAAAGCTACATTTAAATGAAATGCAAGGAATTAAGCAGTTTGTGCTTCATGATTAACTCAATGTGGCACCAGGAGTTTGCGACTTTTCCACTAAGGGGGATTGTAATACAATCATGTGGACACAAACAAAGAGATTCACAACAACTTTAATCCACTCAATAATTTGCCATTTTTTATTGGGGATAAATACTATATGTCTGTGCGTATTGTTAAATTGTTCGTATTGTTAAATTGTTCATCTACAACGTATTATTGTGGTGCTGCACCATTTGTGTTCAAATAGCCATTAGGCTGGTAGTTGTTTTCTAATGTCACATCAAAAATAGCAAATAAAACTCTAACAAAAGAGCAAACATAAAAACGTGTTTTTATTTGACAGTATGTTACCGTCAGGACTCAACACGCATTGAAGGGAATGTGAAGCGGTTCTATTCAAAATTAAATGCTGAAAACTCAACTCAAACAACAAACTAACTTCAAAATAAAAGGCCAAGTCAGAAATCTGTAGATAGATAAACTCAGACCTGACTTTCAGCAATCATATCAAATCAATCACCAAAATGCCTTTTGTCAGCTCAAAAACACAACCAGATTGAAGGATTGCATGCTCAAAGCAGACCAGGACAAATTTATCCATATTTTTCTCTCCAGGAATTAATTTCGAACGGTCTTCTACTCCCAGAAAAGAGCATCAAACAGCTGCACCTCATTCAGAGCACTACAGGTCGGGTTCTGACCAGAACAAAGCGATCAAAATAAAATACTCCAGTTCTAAAGGCTTTACACTGGCTCTCAATGGGCTGTAGAATATATTTCAAAATTATGCAACTGGTCTATATTAATCACTGAATGGTTCTGAATGCGGCGTCACGGTGGCCCGACTGGTTAGCACGATGGCCTCACAGTGAGAGACAGCAGCGGTCGTGGGTTCGATTCCGGCTCCGGCCTTCCTGTGTGGAGTTTGCATGTTCTCCCCGTGCCTGTGTGGGTTTCCTCTGGGTACTCCGGTTTCCTCCCACATTCCAAAAACATGCATACTGTCCTCAAGAGCTGCTTAATGTTTCCCTCCTCCAACACATCTGATTCAAATGATCTGAACTAACCATTTGAAGCAGGTCAAATGATTTGCCAAGACGGCTTGTGTGAAGCACATTGAGTTGCCTTGCGTATGAACCGTGCTATATAAATAAGACTTCCTTGCCAAGCCTAACTAACCAAGCAATGGTGATTAAAAGAACACTTTGCACTGATGAACTTGGAGATAATCAATACCTGGCTGACCGTGGAAATCAAAAAGTCAGCTCATTATAAAATCAGACAAATGTTAACCTTCATGCTAACTTTTTATCCATATTGTATGCCAGTCTAATTTGGTAGCTGATGAAAATGGAACTTCAATACTCAGTTTTGAATTATTTTACCCCAATTACCAACTCATTACTAAAATGTATGCATCATAATAGTAAGTCATTCATAAGGCTAAAGTCCTCTTAATTGCTTTCCTCCATGAATGATGCTGTGAAGCTTGCTATCTCGCTAACTGTCGCTGCAAAAAGCCTTACTAAGCACTGAAAATCACATAATGACTTCTGGGGTGTGTGTGTTATTGTGTTATTGGTTAAGGGTGCTTTGGAAGGTGAAAACTCCCCTGTCACTGCAGTCTCTTTAATAGAATGGATGCTTCCTTACTTTTAGCTAATTGAGTTTGGAAACATTCAGCGTGTGACCCTTATAAAGACCTGGCTGCATCTCAGTCCATCAAGCCGCGATTTACTCCACTTTCATTTGTACCGCACGCACCTTGGCGCGGGTAAAAGGTAATTGGCACCGACTTTTTGCCCCAAACGCGTGTCTTTCCATTGGCCACCGCGCAATCACACTCAGTCACGTCCAAGTTGCGGAGGCGGTGCAGCATTTATTGCTTTCCGGCTCACGCGGCGGGGTGTTGTTTTGCTAACCAACTCCAGTTAAGATCATGCATTATGGGTGTAAAATGAAAAGCTGCATGCGGCACACTTTAAGAGCTCAGGCTCAGTAATGAACACTAGCACGTTGAAGGAGAACGTGTGCCACGACACCTTACAGCTGATTATACTGTATAGGAGCCGTCTTTAGCTGAGATAATCAATTTTAATCCCACTGAAAATGCTATATAGACTTTTTGTTCCTCAAACACTGAGCTGCAAATACACCAAACCGCACGTAGCAAATGAATGTTAATGAAAGCTCACTTAGAGCCTCTAAACACGTAAACTAATTAAGAATGTGGAAAAGATAGCTCGTGAATATTGATGGCAATTGGATCACCGGTCTTTTTTTATCCAGGTAGGCTCAGGTTGCAGTCCATATGGGTTTAAATTATGGCAGAGCAGATACAGCACTGAATGTTTGCGGTCTGGGTTGGCACTCTTTTTTTCTCTTTAAATAGGCGCAGATCCACAAACCCATACGACTATGTAACTTGAATTTGTACATCGGAAAAATGTTCCAACTTACGTTAGTATTAAAGCCAATAAATCGTCTGAAAAGCCCCTCAAGGCTATAAATATGCTGTCAGAAAAGTGCAGCGATAACTGAGTGTGCTTTGTGACAACATAGTCTTCCGCCATTTATTGTGGCCATTAGTGATCTTGAAACACAATATTGCATAGCTGGCCCGTTGGAAACAAAGGAGCCACTGAACACGACAGTACAGCAGGAGCACCCAACGCTCCAGGTTATGGAACGCTACGTTTGCGACCAGGTTACGGAGCCAAATAAGAAAAAAAAAGTTTGCTTTGAATTAAGTATCACTTTGAAAATAAAGTGCAGCACCCCAAAAAAGCCAAAAATTGGAGTGATATCTACTTAAAAAACGACAAGCATTTTCACTCAGAAATTCAACAAAGCAATGACCAAAACAATATTGCCAACTAGAATGAAAAACCCACTTTGGGTTTTATGATATCCCTGGCTTCTTGAGGAGAAACAAGCACAAGGCTAATTCCAACAACTGCATTAATTGAAATGATGAGCTATATTTTTAAGATGTTTTTCCTCAGTCGCTGGAAATATTGCTTACATGGCACAAGAAAGGTTGGGGAACACTACACAACAGGTAAATGCATGGAATTCATGAAGCTATCCATTTTGTTTGGCTTACCCTGTTCAGGTTCTCAGGTAAACTGGAGTCTATTCAGTAAGGCTATATGGTGGGCTGGTCTGGTTGCCAGTCAATCATAGACAATTTAATGCAAACAGTAAAACACACTACATCCTATAATACAAGACATGACATGTTTGAAATTGAGTCACAGGGGGGAAACGTTCCAACAAGGAGGCATCCTGAGATGTGATGAAGCCTTCCTTCCAGACTTTTACAGTATGGCTAAAAGCAATTATGCCGATGAAGTGAGCAGGTACTGGACCAATCCGCATCATGTAAGAGCGTCGTTGTCGTTCTTGCCTCTAAGGGATTGAATCCAGAGACAGAGATGAAGGCTCATCTTGTTTTCTATAATCCAAGTTCCTTTCTGATTTAAAGATCAAACTGGTGTGTGGCATGAATATGGACATGAACTTATTCTTCTATAAGAGGTATACAGAATAAGATAAGATCCAAACTGGAGAAATGCAATTGTTAGAGCAGTACAGTGTCACACACCACACAGCAGATGGTTGAAATACAAAAAGAACGCGAATACATATACATTCTCATTTGACGATTTATTGGGGTTTGTTTTTTTAATATAATATAAATTAATGTTCTTTTATACAGTGGTGTCAGATTAAAAAAAAAAAAAATAAACGGGCTTTGATTCCATGGATAAATTTGTTGGTTGGACAAGTGCCTCTTGGTGAGATTTAGCAAGCATTTAGATATGAGGTTAGTGCACTGAACATGCTCAGAAGTGTTTAAGTGATTTTAGAGCACCAAAAATGGGTTGGCAGCGCTGACCCTCCAAACAAAGAGAAGACATGCTTCATGAAGATAAGATTTCACTTTTCCAAAACCTGATACAGACTCACAGGGAAGGAAATGCCCGACCAGAGCTGACCTATGAAGTGTTAAAAATGACGCCGATTAACAATATCTGTTGTTGGACGGTCACCACTTCTAATATTTAGAACCGGATAAATCAGCCAATAGTGGAAGTTAGTGTGACAGAAAGCATCTTATCTCTTAGAGTGCAGACATGATTGGATTTCCTTATAGGTCAAACATGCCATAGGGCTCGGCCGTGAATGAGCGTGTCCTCGGCACATGACGGAGGGGTGGGGAAAGCATTGTAAGGCCATGGCACGAATAAGAGGTGACCCAAACTCCCTTGCACCACACTGTCCAAGTTTCATCTGGGCACTGAATGGACTCTAAACTTTGAGGTTATCTAGGAACCCAGAAACGAATGATGTTCGAGGCAGAATTGCCCCCAGCGAGGTTTATTGCTGTCAGGCTGGATGTAAACTGACAGATCACTTTTGGAGCGTCTGAGAAACATATGCGGTGTATTCCTTTCGCTACATAGTCAAGTAGTCTCCTCCATGATCTACATTGACGTGTCCCGCTGAGCTTATCTGGCCCCGTTTTGAGAGCGCCTGCCAGCCGAGGTAAGATGCTTCCCACTTTAAACTCTAGCCATGTATGCTTTCAAAATTCTCGATGTTGTACGTGGCCTCCTAGATTTGGCATTTGTGAAACTTGTTTGTCAAGCTTGTGGCAACACATAAAAGTAAGTGAAGATCTGATTTCCTTATGCAAATATTTAATACTCATCTATTTTCAATGAGACAAAGCCACTCGATTAGCAGTTACGAGTCGCAAGAGGCCCAAAGCGCTGCTGCAGGGAAAATGAATGAAATTGCTCAAAGCATCGCAAAGCTTCCCGTTCATCTAATGATTTTACAGTGGTTTCAGTGGGGATTCTTAACAAGTTAGTGGTTGTACAAAGCTAATCATGAATGGCAAATGAAAAATATCAGCCTCTTTGGAGGATTTGTTGTCATTGGGATGTTGTATCAAGGCTATTTTTAATGTCAATCCAACTCAACAGCTCTTATCTCAACATTAAACTTAAATTAAGTTAGCAATGTCTAACGAGCGAGTAATGTATACATTTGGCTGTAATGCGCACTCCCACTGAGTCTCTGCAGAGCCCCCCACCAGCTAGATGCCTTGTGCTGGTATTTGTTTTTAAAAGACACAAAAGCCACCCACTGCACATTTCAGGGGCATTAACGTCTGCCCGTCGCTGTTCATTTATTGACTTTAATTTTCACCAATTTGGTTTAGGACTTGGCAAACAATCCTTTTACATAAAACGTGGCTTTTCTTTTTCATTATCTCAGTGCTTTTGCCCCTTTATCTGGAGTCTTGTCTATGATTACCATGTTGTCCATTTATCATCTGCAGTCAGCTGCTGAATTTTTCATCCTTTAAACGCGAGCACATAACATCCCCCCCTATTCCCACATGGATGTGTGGCGACTATTTCTAGACAGTGAAGATTTGGTTAGCAAAGTTGGATATACAACGGACGGAAAGGGGAATCCAAAAATGCACTCCATTCACCAAAGCTAGCCCCTTTTTAGAGTTATACAGCTTGCAGAAAAAATCAATGATTCTCAAACACTGTGCCGTGAGATCTCATTTCCTTTAACTGGTCCGACAATTATTTAATTACTCCACAAAAATATATTTGTGTTTGGCTGTCCCTACCAGCAAAATATCGTGACAGGCCAATAATTGAAATCGCATGTGTCAAACTCAAGGCCCAAGGGCCACATCTTGCCCGCAACCTCATTTCATGTGGCCCGCAAGAGGCAAATCATGTGTGTCCACTTCCTGTTCCGGGCACATTTTCTTCATTTTTAACAACATTGAGATATGAGAAGTTGACATTTATGTGTTACCAACCCTCCCTTTTTAAAATAAATTGAAGATTTGTTGAACAAACAATTACTTCACCGGCTTCTGAGTCAAAACTGGCTTTTCATCAATTTGTTGTGTGTATTTGATAACGTAAGGTGATCATGCATTAAATGGGTTCACAGTCATGGCGGCCCCCTGAGTGAAAGCATAACTACGATGTGACTCATCCACAAAAATGAGTTTGACACCCCAGATCTAAATGCTCTTCCACTAGATGGCAGGAGGTACAATTCACCCGTTGCATGCGTACAACTGACAAATAGCAGCTTTGTCTTCAACTAAACATGCTGACATTTTACACCAAGTTCATCAATTTGGAAGGAAATAAAAAGCTGTCCTATGCCTTGGCTTAATCAAGGTTGGGAAACACTGACATAAGTTACATCGATACATTAAAGACTAACAGAGTACATAGTACTGTATTGTGGAAAAACCATTGTGCAGAAATATATATTCTCATCCTGTTAAAAAATAAAGTTGACATCAATAAACGATTGTGCTTTGTCTAGTCAATCCATCCATCCAAAAATGAATGACATAAGGAGGAAGTGATAACTCCACTATTTATGTATACCAGGTGGCATCTAAGGTGTGTATGAATGTTGTAAATAAGAACTCATGTCAGTTTATCGCCCATTTCTTCACCCGTTCAATTCAGGAGGCACATTTACAGCTGCATAGCAGCAGCCAAAATCCCAGCTCAATAACAAAAGTTCTTTAACACATTAAATATTTACTCCTCACTGCGCAGAAGTGGCCTACCCAATACTTTTGTAAGAAACGGTCTTTCACAAGAGTATTCGTCAACCAAATCAAGTACAAACCGGCGAAAGAAAAAGGTGCACTTCACAGTGCTGGGGGCTAAGCAGCAGTGTGAATTCCTCGTGTTCTTGCTCTGATCGATTCTCTCTCCGAGTGGCCTCCCCAGCGTAAACAACAAGGTAAGTTGTTTGACTCTGCACATGGACTCTTATTCATCACGACTTAAGCGAGACTGCTGGAGATCAGCAGGTGGGAGCGCATGCAGAGCCAAGCTAGCTCCTAAATAGTGTCCTCAATTTTGCACCCTGTTGTCCAGTTAACAAAATGTTTAGGATGTGATCGACTCGAAGCGCTCGGAGGCGCACTTTGGTCATGGGGGGCTACTGGCTTTTGTGCTCATGTTGATTTTAAGCTGTAGAAAAAGCACGAGCGTCCCCTCCACTGCAGCGTTGAAGTGGAATCTGACAAAAAAATTCCCTGGCTCAAGTTGTGGGAAGATTAATGATATTTATGGATCGACAAAGGTAATTGTCAAGTTCAATTTGGCGGTTTGGTGATACCTCCCCTAATGAAAATAACATAAATGCTTTTACTGTCATGATGGTTTGCACTCCCCCTCAAAGCACGTTTCCTTCAGCGATGCTAAAATAAAAAAAAAAAAATTAAAAAAAGGGGTTAAAGGTGTAATAGTAATTCTTGTTCTTTAGAGTAGTTTAATAAAAGCACATCACAGAAATGACACAGGGACTCCTTGGAAGTTTTTAAATTGAAAAAATTGCATACATTTAATGGAAACATAGCCTTCTTATCAATGAGTGACGAAAAAAATATGTTTCACGATTATGACACAAAATCCGATTGTGCGGAAAAATGAAGGTGTAGGAAATGCTAATAAATAAATGTGTGTTTTATCCTTTTCAGAAAAGGTTCTCCTGTCTGCACCGCATATAGAGAAACAGAAACCAACCCTTGCTTGTCAAAATGGCACCGGCCGTCGGAGGTCCAGTCGGCTACACCCCCCCAGAGGGCGGCTGGGGATGGATGGTGGTGATTGGGGCCTTCATCTCTATTGGCTTCTCTTACGCGTTCCCAAAGTCTATCACTGTCTTCTTCAAGGAAATTGAAATGATTTTCAACGTTACCAGCAGCCAGGTCTCCTGGATCTCCTCCATCATGTTAGCGGTCACGTACGGAGGAGGTAACTATATACTCAAATATGGGATCCTTCAACGGACACTGTAACAGTGGGTTTGTTTCAGATTAAATATATTTATGTTTTCCCAATTTGTATATCAATATATTGATTTAACACCACAGTCAGCTTCCTAACTACTCATTTCTGACTGCAAAACAACTTCATAATGAAATGTGTATGTCTTAAAAGTTTGCTTAAACTACTTTAAAGACTCTGAAGAAATTACGCTTTGAAGACTCTAAATTGTCTTTGAGGTTCACAAAACATGACCGTTGGGTGATTTTGACTTGATGGATTGATTTGTACAGATCCTGAATGTGTTTCTTTAGAAGTGAGGCCACTTTGATGAGATGAATGAAAACATGTTGGCAGGTGATGATCGGGCTCGGAATAAACATGCAGCTATCTGCTGCAGACTGAAAAAGAGTGGCTCTTCTCATTATCCCAATGCGAGATAAACCGCTAAATCGGATGATACAGAACCATTTTGGCCATCTCTGGAACATATTTCCTTTGTGTGGCAAACTGATATGAAGCTGAAAACTATTTCAAGTGAAAAGGGTATTAGGAAAGTGCAAACAATTTAAAGTTAGTTGCTCTATGAATGCATTCCTTGGCCTCATCCATTATACATTCTGCTATTTAGGTCAACAATAGCTCATTTCATGACCTAAGTGAAATTACATATCCATCTTAATCCCCCATTCCTCATTACATCAGCAAGCAGGATGTTTTAAAATCAATGAATCAAAGCTGCTTATCGTACGGCGACACGTTCCACCGAGAGCCCGACTGACACCGTCAATTATTGCAAATGTTTTGATGTAAATATACACAGCTGACAGCAAGTGGCACATTGGAAATTGAAAGTTAGCAGGGAAGTGTGTTTGCCGGCATTGCGACGCTGATGCTTTGCCTGCTAAGTATTCACCGCACGACAGTGGGACGAGTTCATTAAGCGACTGTTGCCTACTCCTGTACTCCCTCCATTTTTGATCCATTACCTTCATAATATTCCGCACCGGTTCGTATCCAACCTTTTTATCCCGGGCAGCTCTCCCTGCGGACCTGCCAGGAAAGAACTCATTGATAGCTCGGAGACGGCCTGCATTACAATTTAAAGACCCTTTGTCTCGCGTGGCGCTGGCAAATGAGTTTGGACAATCTCTAAACAAAAACTGTCAGTTTCTATTTCGATGGACTGGGCAGTGTGGGGATTTGGCAAGAAGGTGCTCTTCCTCGTGGGCCCTCATCGACACTCAGCCCTGTTAGAGCCCACATACCATACGGAAATCTGAATTGCATGTAAAGCCGAATTAACTGTTCTCGGGGTTCATATTTGGAGCCGAGAGCAGTAGGTTTCCTACCACTGCTTTACAGATTCCTCGCATGGCTGCAGAACCAAACGCTTGTGGCTTAGTTACACTTTTAATCACGAGTTTGAATAGTCTTGTGGTAAAGATTTGCTGATATTGTAGTGCCACACGCTGTGTCCACAACCTCCATCCACACTTTCACGCAATAAGACACTCAGGCCTGAACTTCCAATCATCTTTCAAATGCGTTGAGAGTCAATTTAAGGAGATTCCACAAACAAATTACATCTGTCCATGTGTATGCATCTCCAAGCCAAATAAATGATTATTTCATTACAGCTCTCACAGTTTTTCTGACAGATCCTATTATTAATGGAATGAAAACACATCTACTGCAGTGCACCACTGACAAAAATGATGCACAAGCTGTTGTGCGTTATCTGGGCCTCAGATGTAGTTCTGTGGCTCTCTAGTGGGCAAAAAAGAAATTGCACTCACATCCAACCCAACCCAATACAGTCATCGTTTGTGTGTGTTTATATGTGTGGTTGTTTATTTATTCTCAGGTCCTATCAGCAGCATCCTGGTGAATAAATACGGCAGTCGTCCTGTTATGATGCTGGGAGGATGTCTTTCCGGATTGGGTCTTGTTGCTGCCTCTTTCTGCA
Organism: Idiotropiscis lumnitzeri; assembly: GCF_059441095.1. Taxonomy (NCBI): domain Eukaryota; kingdom Metazoa; phylum Chordata; class Actinopteri; order Syngnathiformes; family Syngnathidae; genus Idiotropiscis; species Idiotropiscis lumnitzeri. The sequence continues at coordinate 17,452,279 of NC_142401.1, read as the reverse complement.
ACTCTGTCCAAGCACTATATTTTTGCATCGGTGTAGTGGGAGGTACTGTACTTTGGTACTATTTTTTAATCACCAATCATGCCCTTTTCTGCCATCTAGTGTTCTGAAACTGCAATAGGTTGTCCAAATGCTGTCTCTTTGGGAGACCTTAGGCCTGGGGTAGTGAACTCCAGTTCCTGGAGAGCTATATCCTGCTTGTTTTAGCTCACTCCTTATTCAAAAAACACCTGATTCAAGCGATCAGCGCATCAGCATGCTCTGTAGAAGCCTGAAACGATCCTGATTATTTGAATCAGGTGTGTTTGGAGTAGGGAAAGAGCTAAAACAGGTAGGATATGGCTCTCCAGGAACCGGAGTTCCCTACCCCCTGCCTTAGGCGGTTTCCCATAATTTAAAATGGTTCCCGTGTTTTAACATGTCTCTGGCAATGATCAAGAACGGTAGCACCTAAACAAACATTTACTCTCTTGCTGGAATTGGTCCATTTTGAGGGCGAGGCCCTGTCTCATGCAAGTGAGCAACTCATCGCATATAAAGAGATGTCAAGTGGCAGAGCTAAGGGCATTGCGATGAGGTAAATGGCTTGTACTTGTGGAAGTAGAGCCAAGATTGTGTAAGAAATAGTAAAAATGTCTGTAAAGCCCAAAAAAGTCATTTTCACCGAGGAGGCGTGACTTTGCTCACTCGCACTATAACTCACACATGTATTCAGAAAATGGAAAATATTTGCTTTATCCAGCTTCTAAATCATTTGTGGAGAAATAATTATCGAAATTGCGACGACATAATTTGAAAATTTTAGAATGGCTCGCTCACATGGTTGCGCAGGGCCTCCAAAGATGCAGCTTTTTGGAAACACCATTAAAAAAGTAAGCTTTCCATAATATGTCCCATTTGAATAATTCTATTTGTGACTGTGTTTTAGGATTGGGATTGTCCTTCAACCTAAACCCCGCCCTCACTATGATTGGGAAATACTTCTACAAAAGGCGGCCCATTGCCAACGGCATTGCCATGGCTGGTAGTCCAGTCTTCCTTTCCACACTGGCACCTCTCAACACATGGTTCTACGACCGCTTTGGCTGGAGAGGAAGCTTCCTCATTCTGGGCGGTCTGTTGCTCAACTGCTGCGTTGCCGGTTCCCTTATGCGACCCATTGGACCGAAGCCCAAGCCAGTGGAGAAGACGACGGAGCGGAGAACCTGCTCGCAAATCATGAACAGCTTTCTCGACCTGTCTTTGTTCAAGCACCGTGGCTTCTTGCTTTATATTTCGGGCAATATTATCATGTTCTTTGGCCTTTTTGCTCCGTTGGTGTTCTTGAGTAATTTTGCAAAGAGCAAAGACATCCCGAAAGAGAAAGCAGCGTTCCTGCTGTCTGTCCTGGCGTTCGTTGACATGGTCGCCAGGCCATCGATGGGCATTGTGGCCAACACCAAATGGGTTCGGCCCAGGATCCAGTACTTCTTTGCCGCCTCTGTGCTATACAATGGCGTGTGTCACGTCTTTGCCCCGAGGTCAGTCGACTACAAAGGCTTTGTGATTTACGCCATGTTCTTTGGTTTTGCTTTTGGCTGGCTGAGCTCCGTATTGTTCGAGACCCTGATGGACCTGGTGGGAGCACAACGCTTCTCCAGTGCTGTTGGCCTGGTCACTATCATTGAATGTGGTCCTGTGTTGCTGGGGCCCCCTTTGCTAGGTAACCGACTCAGTTGCAAACACTACAGTGGAACCTCCACAGTCGAACACTATCTGAACTGTTGTTCTTAATTCGAAACATAATTTTTTTTTTCCAACAGGAAATAATTTGAAGTGTATTAATTTATTCTCTCTCTTTAAACTGTCACCATCATTTAATCAATATTAACAGTAGAGGGACTGGTTTAAGTGACTAACACCAGATAAATCATCTACACTGTAGATTCTACAGTGAACTGCCGTTTATCGCGAGAGTTGCATTCCAGATTCACCCATCATAATGTACAACTGTATATTATTATTTGTTCATAGTTTTATCTTTCCCACATATTTAAAACTCATTTAGATTTATTCAAACACTTGACAACGTAAGTGTATTTCAAATCCCCCCAAACAAATGCCAAGTACTTAAAAGAGAGAAATAAAATATCAAATACTGTGCATGTAGTGTCTCCATGTGCTTTTGGCATGTGACATCAATGAGTCTTCGTGTCAGCATCCGGGTGAGTGCTGTGGTTAACAGTAGCTTTTGCGTGAGCATGCTTATTGTATTAATTAGTTCTACTGTTTTAGGTGCTACATGACTGGCTAAAAATGTGAAAAAACTTGTCAGTTTTTTTTTTTGGGGGGGTGACCTTTCTTTAGTCATGTTAATATGAGTAATTCCATTAATTTCTTCAATGTAACTGATATCACATGTGCTCAACATCCAGACTCTGTTCTGTCCCAGTAAGTTTCATTTATGTTTCTATGGTCATCACAACTTTGATTGTACTCTAAATTGTCCCGACTTTGGCAGCGTTTGACTGTGGAGGTTTCACACAACACTGTGCTGTGGACTGCTGTAATTAAATCACAACCTTATTGTTTTGCTCCTCACAGGGAAGTTCAAAGACATCTATCATGACTACAAGTATACATACCAGGGCTGTGGGATCCTCCTCATCGTCTCTAGTTTCTTCCTCTTCATGGGCATGGGCCTCAACTATCGGCTGCTGAGGAAAGAGAAGGAAGAGGAGGAGCGCATGGCCAGAGTGGGTGATCATAAATCCTACAGAGACAATGCAGCTAAGGTGGTAGAGTCCCGGAACACAGACACTGTCTAAGTGTTTCGGTCGCATTTGAAGTCACATAGTTTCAAGTTTCAAGACGTTGAGAAAAACCTGAAAACATGCTGCCTCATATCGGACAAATCTATGGTTAGCATACAATTTTATTATTGTACCATATGTGCTTAACTGGAAAATATTTAAAAGCTACAATTGGTTTATTACTCATCATTTTAAAATAGTGACTTTTATCGTGTCTGGTTGCAATAACCCCTTTAATTCACTATTTACAAAGCTTCAATACATGTTACTCACATTCCACATACATACTATGCTGCTTTCGCCAGCTCTGATAATGTAGTCATGCAGAGTGTGCAGCACAGGGCTTTAAGAAATGTATTTAATTCACATTCTCTGTAAAAGCGCATAATTATCCGATTTGTATCATTATGTGTAGCACACAATGTTATTTTACAGTTTTTTTTCTTTATGGAAAATGTTTTGTAATGAGGGTATGCAGACCTCATTGCGTCTTGTTGTACAAGGAAACGTACAAATGACAGAATGAGTCGCTTCACAAAACTCATGTATTGTATTCGCACTCAACGAGGAACTTTGCAATGTCCCAACTGTTGTTTTTTTTTTTTTTGCTTCACGTAAATAAATAGAAAAGCACAACAATGTTTGACTCGTATATTAATATCTTGCCTCATAATTACTGACTGGTTGAAGGCTTGGAAAAATTGCAATTCCCCCAGAAATAATATGTTAATGTTGTGAAAGCACATAATTATTTGTGGATTTGTTATTTGCTTTATAGTAACAATCCCTGCATGGTAATATGCCACCTGAATGGACGGTTAGTGAATTGGCGCCAAGACATCATAGCGTTTCTGCTAGGGCGGGTGTTCGGATATGGCCCAGGCCCGCCTGTCTCGAATTTTGCATGTACAACATGTTCTACATGTGAAGGTTTTGTCTCTGTTCTACGGCTTCCTCACACATTCCAGATCATACACGTTAACTTCAGTGAAGACTCTAAATACACCAATTTCAATATAAGTGTTGTCTATATGTGCCTTATATTGTATGTGATTGGCTGCCGATCAGAGTGTACCGCGCCTCTCGCCTTTATATATATACATATATATATATACATATATATCGGAGTTGTGTGTGAACATACTTTATTGTTTTAGCAAATAATCATTTGAAAAAAAGCTGGGACACAATCATGTTTACAACAGGGTTACATCACCTTTTCTTTTAACAACATTCTCTAAAGCGTGAAGCTTAGTAGGTGGAATTGTTTTCCATTCTTGCTTCAGCTGTTCAAAGGTCTGCGGTCACCCATGTTGTAGTTTTATTTCCATAATGTGCCACACATTTTCATTTTGAGGCAGGTCTGGAGTGCTGGCAAGGCAGGTCTATTACCCGAACCGTTACTACAAAGCCATGCTGTTGCCGAATGTGGTTTTGGCATTGTCCTGCTGAAATAAGCAAGGAGCGTCAATGAAAAAGAGCACACATGGATGACAGCATATGTGTTTCTCCAAACCTTTCTCCAACCTTTCAGCATTACTGCTGCCTTTGCAGATGTGTAAGTTACCAATGCCATTGGCTCTAACACATCCCAATACCATCACATATGCTGGTTTATGAACATTGTATCCATCAGCGTCCCGGTGGTTCTTTTCCTCTTTGGCCCGGAGGACACAACTTAAACAATTTCCAAAAATTACTTGAAATTTGGGCTTGTCGGACAACAGAACAATTGTCCACATTGCATCATCTTAGATGAGGTCAGGCCCAGAGAAGCCGGAATGTCTGCGCAATTCAGGGAAGCGCCTTTCATACCCAATCATGGCACCTGCCGGCTCACAATTACCCTGTTCACCTATGTGTTTGATGAGCATTACTCAACTTTCTCATTCTTTTTTCCCACCTGTCCCAGCTTTATTGGAACAAAATTTAATGATTATAAAAAATAAAGGCTATCAGTGTCTTTTTAATGAGGTCAATTAAATAGTGGTTGAACATGATTAACAAATCATTGAATTCTGTTCTAATTTGTTTAACACAACATCACAACTTCATTATAATTTAGTTCGTGGGGAAAAACGTAGAGAGAGAGCGAGAGGGACACACGCACAGAGAGAGAGAGTATTCAGTTGTTGTGAATTGTGAAATGTTCAATTACATTTAATAATTAGGTAATCAACTACAATTCAGGTAATTCTACAGTTTTTAATTTTAATCGTTAATCGTAGTCGTAAGTGGGCTCGTTTTTATTTATTTATTTATTTTTGTTTTATCAAACGTTAATATGACGTCACCATTTTGTATAATTACGCACAGGCGGTTCCAGTTTAACAGCGACAACGGCCCGGCGTCGTAGGTAAGAAACGAGAATAAAAACGCCTTTGGTGGCATTCCTTTGTTGTTGCTGTTTTGGCGTTATCTGGTTTTGTAAGTAGGACAAGTCGTGGCTCAAGTTATAGCTAACACTTTAACTGTTTTCTTTTATTAACTATATCTATCCTATCCTCCCCATCAGCGTCCGTTACTTTGTCTCGAACAAGCTACGTATTCAATCTCCTGTCAACTTTAGTCATATCCAAAGGTGAGACCTCATGACATTTACGCTACAAAAAAATCCATAAGGCCTATTTGATTTTTTTTTTCATACACAGTGTTGCACTTGATTGCGAGATGGAGAAAGACGGACGGTTCAACTTCAAACTGTTAGTGCCACCGCGGGTGACTAACAGCAGCCAGGTGTCTGCCGTTAAACCCCAAGAGAGTGTCGAAAACAGAGCTGAGCTGGTCAGTTCGAAGTATTTATACTTCAGTAAATGTTTCAGCTGTGTTCTACTTTACTTGGGTATTTCATTTTCTGGCAATGTTTTACTCAATGTAACGGATATAACAGGTACACTTTCTACTTAGTTTGTTGTAATATGCTTGTTACTATTGTCCACTTTGGGAATGAAGAAACAACAGAAACCATATAAATCTCAGCCGCTGTTGACGTGTGATAATGAAGGCAGGGAGCAAAACTTAAGACGGCAAGGATATGGATAGGAAGGTGGACGAGGTAGCAACAATGACGGCTCCAGAAAGTCCCCATCAATGGCCTTATTTAAAAGATTTATTTGATGTCATGGGGGAGAATGATTTGTGGTGAATGGGCTGTGTATTGTGCTCATCTACAAGCCAAGCTCTTCTGGCCCCTGAAATTTCGCCATCTAATCTTAAAACACATGTCTGTGGAAGTGAGGTGTATTTTTTTCAGTTTTCAATAGCTAGTTTAGCAATTTTCAGTAATCATTTATGCTCAACGTTAGCAAAGCTATTGGACCACATTTTGTCTTTACATTTATTGTGTTTTTCAAAATAGATAATAAATTGACAGCAAAAAAATTGTATGTAAGTACTTTTTCAGTGTAATGCTTTCTTATTTTATTTAAGGAGTTAAATCAGCACTTCTACTTATTGCAGTCTTTTTTTTTATTCAAGTGTCTGTACATCTACTTTAAGTACTGCGTGTGAATGCTCTTTACTCCCTGTACCTGGGGCGTTTTGAGATAATAAATCTCCCCCATTGTTTTGTGAACAATTTGCATGTACAATGCAGACTTCACCCCCTTTTCAAATACCAGGTTACTGTCATATAAAAAAATGACACAGAGAAAAAATATTTCAAAGCTTTTGCAACCACATTATCTCAGTTGTTTAATTTTATTTTCCTATGAAAAAGATTAAATTTCTTTTCCGTTGAGTTGTATAGGTTATAAATCACGTGATGGTGAGAAAATTAAAATCATTTATATTGGTGTATTTATTTTTTTTAAATAAAAACTTTGAAAATAATTTTTCTTTATCACAAAAACCTGACATTTTAACCGGTGTGCGCACTGTGTAGACTTTATAGCCACTGTACATGTATTAAACTCCTGCTTTCATTTAGGGTCCGAGTAAATATTTTGTGAAAGACCAAAACATGCCTCCCCTCAACAAAGGTGCTGTCGCCCCAACTAAACCAATCACACAAGGTAATGTCGACCAAGTAACGCACATCTAAAAGAGATAGATGCACTACACCAAGCATCAACATTGTTATTTTCTGTCCTTATAAGATTGCCTCAAGATGACAGTGACTCCAACAGAGAAAGAGGTTGGTAATATAAGTAAACAGTCAAATGCTTTGAAATCTCCTGTACTGTAAAGGTAAATGCTAGGCCGGCCTGTGGCATAAACATCCTATACTGTTGTTTAGAACCTCAACTGCTTGGTGGGCCCACATTAATTCTGCTGTTGCAATTCGTGCTATACTGCATGATTTTTTTTTATACAACTGGCCCACGCTGAGTTAACCTTACTGCAACATATTTGAGGAAAATAGTATAATTATAGTGTGGGAGCCTTGGGTTGGCCATCAATTCTTTGGTATCAATTGAAACTAGGAATAACATTACGATTCTGCCGAAGCCATTTACATTTGAAAGGTTTCGATGCCCCATCCGCTGAACGAAATAAGTGCACAAATGTGAACCGCATGCGCATGCACAGTGCGGCAATAGAAAGTGTTGCTTAACATTGTTCAAATAAATGATCAGTCGCCATTGTGCAACTTTCGATTAGGTTTAAATGTGAAAAGGAGGTTACACAACCTGTACAGGTTTAGAGTGCTGTGTAGGACAGGCTTTCTGCAGTGAGCCTTGATCAGTAAAACAATAAAATATGTCAACTACCATAACTAAGGCAGCTGTCGGTCAACTCAAATGTGACTAACCTGCTAAAACTAGCATACAATATGTGTTCAGGTTAGAGCACGAGTTCCCAGCAATAAACACTAGACACATTGCTTTGTGACGGCAGATATGGCCATTTTCAAGGATTTTTTTTAGGTTCATACAGTACCTGCTGCTATTTTGAACTAGGTTGTCAAGCTGTTCTGTTTTGTTTCAATACACTAAATTACCTTAGCCCATCAATGGGAGCAAGATGTGTACACCCATTTACACTCGTCTAAATGTATTTTATGAGGTTTTAAAAAATAAAGCTGTCTTGTGAAAGGGAAACCTTTACTCCTGTGGAAAAAAATAAAACATTAATCATTAATTCATGTTCCTAGGTTTTCCCACTATTCAAAAATAGCCATTAGAGAAATTCATAGTAAAGTTAATAAAACAATAATAGAATTCCACTTGATTAACAAGTTGAGATCCTTTAATTAGAAAATGAGAAAATGCCTGATTGGCTCTGCCATTAAGCCAGAGGTGTCCTAACTTTTTCTTCCAACAGCCACATACAGAAAAGTAGTGATCAGTAACCCTACCAAATTATTTAAGATGTAAACAATGAAGTGAGAGATGTTAACAAACTCTTCTTCTCTTCTCCTTTGAGTGCCACCCAATATGGAAAGTAAATGCTATTGTACAATACAGGCAAACGACTCGCGCTGTTCTAAATCCTCATTTTAGTCTATGCTGTGCGCTGCTACAAAACTGGAGGGCCATAGTTTGGACACCCCTAATTTAAACCATGCAAAAATGGAATTAAACACCACTGGAATCGAGAGTTGTTGGTTTGGAACCTGAATTGAAACAATTAACCAAATTCAAACAATTCCCAATCCTTGGGAGCCGATATAATGTGTACCACAACAAGCGCACAGGTCAAGCACACTGCACGGGGTACACCGGACTGTGGACCACCACATGATTTGGTGGCCGTGCTGTCTGTCTTTTGTGCCTACATATAATATCTCATTTCTGGCCACCAAAATCCTAGGGCCAGTCCTGTGTAAATAATATGGCTAACTTCCTGCCATTGTCAATGTTCTTCAGAGCGACTTTACTCCTGGATCACTTTGTTCTAAAATGTTTGATGAAGTGGAGAAAATCAAATGCTGGAAAGTCAAAGTGGACTCTGACACTGCGCAAAGAGACAGGAAACTTCAGGAGAACAAAAGAACAATCGAGACTCAGCGCAAAGCCATTCAGGAGTTGCAGGTGCGTGCCTTTTGAGGCGAATACTGTGCATGTATTTCTGTGATTTCATATTGTGTGTGTGCACTTTACAGTTTCAAAATGAAAATCTCAGCATCAAGCTTGAGGAGCAGATGAGTGAAAATGAGGATTGGCACAACAAGTATGTTTTTTTTTGTGGGGGGGGCACTCAGCAGTTTCCATCTACAGTTCCATGAATAATCAATGTTTTGATTCAGACACAATGCAACCCGCAACTTGTGTAATTTGCTGAAAGAAACCTTTGAGCGGTCGGCAGACAAAATGCAATTATGTGAGTGTGTTCAGCTTGCAGGTTTCACTGCCTCATCATTGTGCTGAAAATTGATCCACTTGTCTGCGTTTTGTAGTTGAATCCGAGCGAGAGGAGACGCATCACCTTCTGATGGAAAACAGTGAACGTGTTCAGGTAAAATATATATATATGACAGAGGCCAAAAAGGGAATAATAAACAGTCAGTCAAGGAATAATTAATGTTCCCAGAAACTGATTGTAGCATTTGAACACCTTCGCTGTCAAGCTGAAGCCGATCAGAAAGAGATGCAGTCTGGTTTGTTCTTTCTTTTTTTTTTCATTTTAGCATTGTGACAACATGGAAAAAAAAATCTGTTTTAATTGACAGTGAAAGAGAGTTTGCAAAAACTTGAAGAGCTGAAAGAAAAGTATCAGCAAGAATACACTCTAAAAGAGAAAGAGGTCAGTAAAAGAATGTTTGTAACACTAACTGCTTAAAAGACTTGACTGCTCCACAGGTAGCAACACTTAAAGCTAAACTCCAGGAAAAAGAAGGTGAACTAAACAAAGTCCAGTGTGACCTCCAAGATACTCAGAATCATTGCCGACTGCTTCAGGAAGCCAAAAGTAAGCATGATGCCAAAAGGTTAATACACATAATTAAATGTATTATTATACACTTAGTTATTTTCTTCAAGGGAACATTTTCATGGATTGTTGAATTTAATGGCTGGTTTAAAACAGTTGGGTCTCTGGGACCTCTCAGTCCGTCACTGATAAGAGGGTCTCCTCGTCTTCGGACAGAAAAAAAAAAGTTTGAGCAATGCTTGTCAATCTGGTGACCTATACCCTGTGTTTGTGTTGGCTGCTAACTAACTCTTGGTACCTCATCTCCAAGCTTGCTCATTTTTTCAGTTGTCTATCTGGCTCCACATTCTAGCTGTGGCTGTCAATTTTGATGCAGGTTGTAACAAATCAACAGTCAAGAAACACAAAATTACTGGACTGATATTACCCTGACATTCCCAAGGCTGGACGCCAGTTGAACCGTAACATTTTAAAAATTCAAATATAGAAACGGTATACAACTTCACCAAATTCACAAAACACGGCAGGGAGGTTACAACGGGTATAAAAAGACAAGAAAAAAACAAATAAGCTACAGATTAAATACAAAAGAAGATACAGTGTAAACAATTATTTGGCTGTACATCTCCTTTGTGCTGCCTCTGTGTGTGACATAGTGACAGTCCTCAAATAGATTGTAACAATTTTCAATTCAATTTTAGTTTTAGTTATTTCGTTAGTTTCCATTTACCACAATAACGTTGGTTAAGAAAGCCGCACACTAGCGTTACCAACTTCAAACTAATAACTCTTTCTTAGCTACCGGTTAGAGCAAAGGGTTACCAAAGTTTTGATACATACTTCTGAAATTACAAATCACTGAAATTAGCTTACATCAAACATTCTCATTATATGTTATTAATGATTGATATTCATTTATGTGAAGACACTTATCCTGTCAAGGATTTCTCACAATAATTAGAAAACAGATGAATATTAAAATACAATGTTCTGGTTCAATTATGTCAGTATTTACATTTTCTAATAATCACTTATGTAACATTCCTTGAAATTCACAATGTCCCATCACTGGCGAGCTATTTCTGGTGGAGTCTCGTGGGCTATTCATGTGGTCCTTGGGAGCTACCTGATGCTGTTGGGCAACATGTTGGTGACCTCTGCCCTACCTCACTGCACATTCATCACCAGATGGGGTCAGGGTGACCATTGACTTCTTTGCAGGAGGCAGCTCATCGCAATGTTAAAAGGGTGAAAATAGCGAGACTCTAAAATGAGTGCAAAGGTGTTTCTTGATGCTTGGGGTGATTTGACAAAAGCATGTTAGTAATGTGTTTCAAATTGTAAAAAGAAATATTGCATGTGACCCTTCAAAATGTTCAATTAGAGTTGTAATACACACTTTTGCAGCACAACAATGTGAAGATCTGAGAAGCTCAAAAATGGAAAAGGAGTCCCTTCTTGATCAACTGCACTCAGCAGAGCAGCGCTGTGAAGACATCGAGGTGATTTCTGTTACGGCTCTGTCAGGGTCTACTTCATCTGCATACTATATCTTCTCATAAAACTCTCCAAGTGCCCTTCAAATTGGCCTCACATGTGTGTTGTCTGCTTTAGCTAAAACATGTTTCCTCCCTCAAAGACAAGCCGGGAAGCCATGAGTGTCGTGCTGAGACAGAGTGCAGAACAACACGAACAGATCATCAGCAGCAAAGATTCAAGCTTGCAGGAGGTTTGCCGAGTTAAAAATGAACAAGCCGAGAAGCTGGAGCAAGTTCAGAGAACCCTTGTGGAGCTGAAGAATTCATTAGCTTTTGAGGAGCGGAGGTACACACTCTTGAGAATTCACAACTCACAAGCCTGAATGGTGAATACTCTGGTCATTTTGGTCCCGAAATTAATGTTTAAGGTCTAAGGATTGCGAGGGAAAACTAATGGAGAAAAACAAAGAACTTGAAATGAGTCGCAAAATTTTAGGTCAGTCTTAATGAAAGGAATCTTATAAGTCTGGTGCAACATTTGTACTTAAAAAAGAAAATGGCATCAAAGAAACTTTTTTTTTTTTTTTGCTCTTGGCAGGAGAAATTGAAGAACAAACGGCAAGAAAAGATGAACAAATCACCATCCTTCAGGGCGAATTGGTGTGTTCGACTTATTTTAATGTACCTTATTATATTTCAATTGTTACATCATTTTAAAATACCGGCTCTTTGTTATTTGTGCTCTCAGGAAAAAAGCATGAACTCACTCGAACTTGTGAAGGGAAAAGCTGATGTTCTTGAGATCACAGTGAACAATTTCCAAGCTGAGCTTTCTGCAAAAACCAAAGAAGCCCAACTCGTCATGGTGATCCACACCAGTCATTTCGGAATGTTTTAAGAACCCTACACTGACCATTCATTTTTTTTTTTTTTTAATAAACCAGTGTGAGGCAGAGACAATACGTGCAGACAACGAAAAGCTCCAGAAAGCTGGTGAAAAGGCAGAAGAAGTTTTCATGGAGAAGCTCAGCAACAGAGAGGTTTTTACATCACCTGTGGAAATAAGGCAGATACATTATAATGACTCTGCTACATGTTTTTTTATGCTGTTACACAGAGTAAAGTACACGAACTGGAGGAAAGGTTGTTCAGTGAAATGAAGAAAACTAAGGAGTGCAGCTTTGAGATTGTGCAACTCAAGATGGAACTCACACAGCATCAGTGAGTCGCTCTATAATTAACAGCCTCCTATGATAGCTCACTGTTGTATTGCGCATGACCAGTGCTATTCTGCTTTCCAGAGCTAACCACGAAGAGTTGCTGTCTAACTTTAATGATGTCAATTTTGAGAAGAAGGCTGTTGAGCAGAAGTTTGAGAGCAGGTCCTCTAATATGAAAGCCATTGAGGCAAACATGAAGGTCCGAGTTTTGCCTCACATTTAGGTTGCTAAACTGCATGAAAACAAGTAATGTAAACTTGCAAGTTGTGTCCATCAATTCGTAAAAAAATAAGTGATTTCTAAATTTGACTGTCAGGTGAGTGAGGAGAAGGCTTTGAAGCTCTCAAAGGAAATTCAGAAGCTGGAAGAGGAAAACCAACGTTTAAGGTGAGTTTGTATTTTAGAGATTAGTGTAATTTGGGCCTCATCTTTCGACTCTGCTGTGCTACTGCGGCCTGTTTTTTTTAACATGAAAAGTCTACTCAAGTAAATCAGATCAGTAAAATTATCAAAACTTTTAAATTGTTTGATATGATTGTAGAACAACACTTTGTTTCCCAGAATACCTTGCTTTATCTAAGTATTTAAAATGGCTGCCCATACAGTTTAGAGCACACTGGTGAAATACACTGTCTTGTTCTCACTGTTCTGCAATGAAAGTTGCATTCATTTCTGTTTCCTGTTATTCAAATTCCACTCAACATCCTGTGTGGGCGGGCGTCAATTAAAATTCACAAGTTAGGCATTGTAAAATTGAGCAAAAGTCAACATTTTCTAACTTTGATGACAAGTGGCAAAGCATATCAGAAATCAGAAATCCCTTTATTGTCATTGTACTCAAGTGTGCAACGAGATTAGAGAGCTCCCCTCTCCAGTGCAATACAACAATAATTCAGATATGGTGTCTATCAAGTTGATTAAAGTGTAATTAATTTTAACATTTTCCTAATTCTCCCTGAATCATAGTCCCGAATAATGTGAGACACATTCTGAATTGAGTTTTTGACTTTAGAGGTTCTACTTATATTTTTGGGTGTTTTATAGGGCAGAAGTGTACACCATTCAGAGCTTAACCCAAAGACAGTGTGAAGAAATTGAGATATTGCAGAAGAAAATGGAAGACAATGTAAGTCACTTCAACTTAATGCTCAGTGGCTATTTTCTTTACTGATTTCAACATGCCTCTCATCTTTTGTGTAGTGTGAGCATTTGCAGGAGAAGGTTACACAAACAGAAGGACAGATCAAAGCCGCAGAAGTAAAGGTGAGGATAAATAACAATGTGATTAGTTTTCTTACTTTATGAAACTAATATGACAGTTATTATTAGTGCGTTTACCTCATGAAGAAAATTGGATCTCATCGTAAAGCGGGGGAATACCAAAAAGAGGTTTGTAAGAAGTTTGAGATCGACCATCCACTGTCTTTCTGCACAGTTCAGCTTCTCACTTGTGCATTTCAGATTAAAAAGATGAGGACACAAATGGCAAAAGAGCTTGTGAAATACAACCAACTTGAGAAAAGGGTATGGTTATGGTCCTCTTGTGTCGTAAAACACTTACAAAAAAAACTTTTAATGCCAGTAATTTTTTTGTTAGATGAGAAGTCTGAATGAGGAATCCAATAACCAGAAAACACAGCTTGAGGAAAAGCAACAAAAGCTGATTGAAGAGCTTCACGATAAATCTTCGTTTGCAGCCGAGCTTGACAATGAGGTTATTTTTTTTATAATAAATTACCTTTTTGGGCCCTGTGGAGTAGTGGTTCCCAACCTTTTTTGGGCTTGTTTAACGCCGAACCGTTCTGTCATACTATTAGTACTCCCTCACTCAAATGTGTTTGCAATTCTTCAAAAGTAGAATGTACCACAAATGGTTTTTAAATAAATATTATATATAAATGTATATATAAATTGATTGAAACCACCAGATTGAAATGAGATTTTCGCTAAATTTCGAATCGATTATGTCTAATGCAATTTTTCCAGTTTTCAAAATGTTTTTTTTATAAATTGACCAGACTGCAAAAAAATTAACAACCTAGCTCTAAAGTGCAAATTTAAACATAAACAGGAAAGTCACAGTTGTTATAGGTTCTCTTTTCAAATGCTGCTGCAATAAAGGCTACAGCTGAGATCTATCCTCTTACTGAATAGTTGAATAAAATAATACTTTCTTCTTAAAGTGCCGAACATCAAACAAATAATTAATTTGTATAACTACAGTACAGCATATCAAGCCATCCATGGTGTAGATTGCCAGCAAACTGGAACCATGTCAAATTCTCTAGACATAAAGGGTCATGTTCCTTTTCAGAAGTACAAGTATGTCCACATTCTTAGGGTCCAACTGCTCTTCTGGCAGGAACTATCCCACCTGCTAGAGCAAACGTTATATGCGGCCAACTCTGAAACCAGCCTGACTACCTAATGTGTGGCTAAAAACGAGCCTCTCGCTACATCCACGTTGCTAGCGTTATCTGTCAAAACAGTGACTCCATGATTTGGATGAGTTAAGTTCCCATTTGGCGACAGCTCCCTTTAGGACTTCTGCTATATATATTTTGACTGATTCATTTATCACAGACAATATCGTTTTAGGTCGTTTTTCGCCTGTGTACTTTTGGCTCTACAAGCCAAATTGCCAAAACATCGGCAAACAAAATTTGTTCTTGCGCTATGCAGGGACGGAAATCCTCATGGCGTTCTAATTTCTAATCCCGCAAGATCATCTTGTAGTACAATACATATATATATTTTTTTTTTCTTATATGTACTGCAAAACAGCTAGTATTCAGACCCACCATAGAAGTTTGATCTCCTTTTCGTCATTCATCTGAGCTTTAATGAGACGCTTGAGCTGATTGCGATTTTTGCACGGCTGTTCCACATTATTGATCTGTTAATTAAATTATTAACTGTTTCCACGTACCCCTTTCAATGTACTCACGTACCGTACCCCTAGTTGGGAAACAATGCTTTGGAGTGTCAAAGTGATAAAATAACAGGTTTTGCCCACAGATGCAACAGCTGCGGTTAACAGCTGCCGAGGCCATCAAGAGCAAAGAGGATGCAGAACTCAAGTGTCAACACAAGACGGCAGATATTGTCGCACTAATGGAAAAACACAAAGTACGCTTTTCCCCCCAGTGGTGACCTCGGCACACCTTGAGTGCCCGTTCAAACACATCCTTCATTTTGTCCTCCCTAGAGTCAATATGACCGCATGGTCAAAGAAAAGGATGCGGAGCTGGATGAGATGAGGAAGAGCGAGTCAAAGGCAGTTAGCTGCAAGATGACACTGGTACTGAGGACTCACACTACATCAGTAACAATACAAACCTAAAGAAAAATGTCGTTTCAGCTAAAGATGTATTCTTACAATTCTCTTAAACAGGAGGTTGATGTCTCCAAGCTTAAGACAGAAAACGGTCAACTGAAGAAGCAAATGATGACTGAGAAGGTGTTGTAATATAAATGTTTTTTTTTTTTTGTGTTAAATATGCAATTGACGAAACTAACTACAATAAGTTCATTCTGTATAACAAGCTGTGCTAAACTACTAAAAACTATTGTATTTTGCTGTTAGGATAACTTTCAAAAGGAGTTAATTGATCTGAAGAAAGAATTGTCATCACTTAAATTATCTCGGCTGTCTCAGGAGAAGAACAACACGGTATGCATACATGGTACAAATACAAGCGCACCCATCACCTCATCTGTTTATATATCCATTATGTAACAACAACTACTACTACTACTCTAATCTCGTTGCACACTTGAGTACAATGACAATAAAGGGATTTCTGATTCTGATACTACTTCTAGGGCTTCAACACAAATGATAAAGGGAGATATGCAGAAACACCAACCAGCAGGACTTCAAAGATGAACGTGTTTGACTTTGCTGAGGTCTGGAGTGACCACAGTATACTTTGCACTCATGAAGAAGCCTTAACTAGTCATTAATACGTACTGATAAAAATGTAACGTAACGTTCGGTATGTGTGTGTGTGTGTTAGGAATCTGATTTTGGATCCATGAGAATGTCCGGTGAAAGATCCCCAAATATCAAGGTAGAACTCGCAAGTGATGAATGTGGATCCGAATACTTAACTTAACATTGAATCAACTCTCAATTTATGCTCAAGGAACTCCGCCGTAAAGACTTTGCTTCCCCGTTAGATGGGAAAAAGCGGGCTGGCAGAGCAGAAAAAATCAAAGTATTTGATTCATCATTTGGACAGCCTAAAATATTTGACTCTGGAGCATGTTGATGTATGGTGACTGTTTTGCAGACCTACAGAATTAGGACGCCCCCTAGTGCTGAAAAGCCAGGGAGCTGGGTGAAGAGAGCCTTGGAGCTGGAGCCCAAGTCTGACAGCTCTGATCCTAACAATGTTTTGGTGAGAATTGTTTTATTTGTTATCCGATAACAGCACTAGGTCATGGGAAGCATCATTAGTTCTTCTGGTTTCGACAGACTTTTAAAAACTTGGCAACACCCCGCTTCTCTGTTCCCCTCTCTAAATGCAACCGATCCAAAAAGGTAATGTGAAAATCTGCATGTTTAAAAATTTATTCAAATTATTTTAAAAACCATGTTGCAGCATTTCTTTTTACCCACCTCCAGAGCCCGACTGCTGTCAAGTCACCAGGAACCTCCCTAAAGTTAGCGGCCATCAAGAGGATGCGTGACGCTGGCTGGATTGCTGTCAATGACAATGAGAAAAAAAAGAAAAAGGCTCAGGGGAAGACTTTTACCTAAGGAGTGTTTTTATAGACACCTTAAACTTTTCTTTTCTCTAACTTTGAAACTCTCGTGTCGTTAGTGGTAAAGATGTAGTAAAAATAGTAGGGTTGTGGTAGTCAGAAGAATAGTAGGAAGAGGTATAATTTTGTAGTTGTAGTTGTTACACTAATATTGTCAGAAGCATAGAATTGCTGTAGTAGTTGTCGTCATAGGTTGCTCGTATAGAAGTTATTGTTGTAGCGTAGTAGTCATGGCTTGCAAGTGTAGCAAAAAAAAAATTATTATTTTATTATTATTTGTTATTTATGCAGTTGTATTTGTTACAGTTTGCTAGTGTAAAACTGCGACACACGGCTAGGGTAGTTCCTATTAGTTGTTGTTCCTGTAGTAAGAGTAATGCTTTAGAGTGCTAGCGTTGTAATATTTTACTACTTTGATAGTTATTGATTTGATATTTGCATGTCTTTTCACAGTTTGACACTGAATTGTCAAAGAAATGTTAACTTTTGATTTCTCAAATGTGTACTGAACATTTTTCTTCATTTGTTAGCAGATATTAAATGCAAATAATAATAAATGCTTAATTTTCAGCTGCAAAAAAAATGGAGTTTGGTACTTACCATGAAGAGCTGAGGTATTGATGTAAATGCATGAGCTTTGCAAGACAAATGATCTTAAATATAAAACATTTATTTGATGAGCATTTAAATTCACAGCTTGTTATACAGAATGAACTTCTTGTAACTGAAAAGTAGGTGATGAAACAAAAAAAGTCACGTGTTACTGACCAAAAGTGTTCTTACGGTAATAAAACGGATGTAAAATTTAGTTGAGCATCAGCAGCAGTTGTAATCAAAGAAATTAAATATTGTTTTGTCATCAATACAATATTGTGCGTTGCTTTCAGTCCACAAGTTGATAAGATTTTAAGGACATTAAACAGTAAATTAGTATAATATGGTAATACTTAACATGTACAGTATTTCGCACTCCTGAAGCACTTTTTGGAATAAAGGTAATCTGTATAGTCGACCCCTGCATGCTCTTGGTTGAGCACTTGCGGATTTGGGCGGGGCTCTCCATTTTACTGTTTTTCATGGAAAACTTACAGTGAATATTCATCAGTGTTTTTGAAAATGTTATGGGTGTAATCATTTTTAAAAATATATATATTTTGTTCCCCTCAATGTGTGTCAATTATATGCAAAGACCTTATTCGCAGGCTCGCCCGGTGCTTGTCGGCGCAAATAGCGGGAGTCGAGAGTACATTTTAAACAGAAACATTATTGAACAGTATCATTCCTTTCCATTATATCCTTAAATTGTAAAAACTAGCCTTTGAATTATGTGTTCTACAATACGTAATTGTATGCAAAACTGTCAGGGGTACAGTATCTGAATGTATTATTATAGTTTGGTCGCTTCAACAAAATCTTCACTTGTCGGGTCACAGTGTACAAATCCTGAATTGTCGGCTTCTGTGTAGAATTCTGGCACACCCTTGTCTGTGTTCCCTGAAACCTGTCATGAAAGGGTAAGGGAAAGGTAAGATGACCTTGACTTGAATTTTTCTTTTCAATAATTCTGATCAAAAAACAAAGGTCTACCTCTGATTTACTGCTACAGCTGAAACACACCAAGTCACTTTTCCTCACAAATAATTGGGAGTTCAGCTTGCCATGCTTGCAGCCACCTTTAAACAACAATGGATGACTTACTGCATTGTCTTCTTGTCTTACCAGGTTTCATGCGTTTGTAACTGTGCAGGTCGACGAGTGATCCTCACCAGTGATCATGCTCACCAAGATGCCAATCACGATGGTTGTCAACGTACCGAGGAAGGAGATGTAGAGGTAGGACAGAGAGTACCAAAAGTCTGCCAAAGGGGGCCTAACACTGATACGCATGCGCACACAGGAATCATAGATTATCATATAGAGTATTGTGTGTATTGTATAATAATATATCAGCCTTTCACTAATTAAGATCAGGTCCCTCCTGAAGTTGTCAGTTACAGTAAACAATCCTGTCCTCTAATTTATTGATTGTCATACTAGTGGTGTAACGATATCTAAACGTCACAAAACTATGGAATTATCAGGAAATGAAGCTCACACGTTGATAATCATCCAAATATAGTGGGGAGGTTGGTTTCTTGACAATACTGAATGATAAAACTCACAATATTGTATAGAAACTAACAATATTGTTTAAAATCTCATTATGGAAAAAAAACAGCAAAAAAGGTTTTTGTACATAATCAGAGTAGTGACTGCTATTAATATTGTAACACGATGTTGACAATATTGTGGCAATTTTAAGGATGCGACGTCTCCAAAAATGCCAAAAGAAAAAAAAAATACCCAAGCACCAGTTAGACTCCTTGTGCTGGGCATGAAAACAAGGCCCAGTAGGTCTGCTTTCATTGAGGATTAAAGAAGTCTGAGAATATTTACTGTTGAAAGGCGGATATTCAACTTGGGCAATCTTAAATTAAATACATTCTCAAATAGACTCGCAAAGTAATTATCAAGTAGCTTGACAGTCAATTAGTTGTTAATTTCTTAATCATCGTACCTCTCATTACTGTACTTTTTATATAAAGTACACTATAGAGTGCATTTTTTTCTTTTAAAAGCATGAGATTTGGAGAGAAAGCTGGATAGAATTAATGGCATTTCCATTGACTTCAATGGGGTAAAATCGTTTTCAGTTACGAGCGTTGTCACAGAACGAATTAAATTCATATCTCAATGCACCGTTGTTTGTGACATTTATGTCCAGTAATATATCATGAGATTTTATACTTTTTAAAAATGCTTTTAGGCCCATTAGAGGTTGGAGGTTGCTGAGTTTTGTGTCAAGTGTCGTCAAAGTTTAGGAAGATTTACTTAGTAAATTAACTTCTCTTTGTATTTGTATGGCTAAAATGCTAGTTATTTGTCTCGCATGTCTCACTCGGGTTGCGTTGTGTGGATGACTGAAGTGGTCCAGGGAGCTTCCGTGGTCGTCTTGTATTGGATTGTGCTGTTGCAACCGGCCGTGCTGACTGGCAGAGGGTTCGTCTTGTCTGCTGTCGCCGGGTAATTCTGACTTCCAATCCCCACCCAAAGTGTCAACACTAGGCTGAGAAGCATTCCTACGAGGCCTCCCTGCAAAGTCAACAAACGCGTGCTGAAATGTTCGTGCTTGCTTCCCCCATGGAGTGGTAGAAAGTATGTGTTGGTGTTTTTCAGTCCAACTCACAGTTGAGTTGGCTGTACGGAAAAGCATGCCTAGTAGATAGAGCCCCAGAAGTGGCCCACTCAGCATCCCAAATATGGAGAGAGCTGCCTGTAGACACAACACTGTCAGGACACTGCGCTGTAGAGCTTCATTGTGTGTGCGAGTGTCCGTCACGTTTACCTGCAGAACGCTTCCCAACTGTGAAGCGACTCCAGCCATCCCAATGCACACAGCGCCAAAGAACACACCTAAGGAGAAAACAGTAGATTCCTGTGAAAGGAGATCCAATATGATTTTTTTCAAGAATTTAAAAAGCTTCCACATGCCTTAATCAAAGGAATCTGACATTCTTTTGTCAAAATTCTCACTGTAAATAATTTTGATTAAAAGAAATCTGAAAATCAAAATCACCCCCACTGGTTGGAGGGTGTTTCATATCAGTGGTACAGATTTGCTCAGACACATTTTCAGAAATGGGCAGCTACCTGAAGAAGTACATGGTTGTTAACGGAATACACTGATGAAACAGAAAATTTAATCAAAAACATTTGATTGAGCAGTGTGTATAAAAATAATCTGGTAAAAAAAAGAATCTATGGATCTGATGACCTGGAAAAAAAGTTTAAACTGATAAAGTATCAAAATAATGATGTTATGCTGAACAGCGCCATTTTGACCATTTTCGAGCAATTACATGTTTACTAGGACGCATTTCGTCCTTAAACATGGCAGTTGTTCTTTTTAGCTTAGTTTCCTGGTCTAATTTGCTGTAAAAATGCTTTTTGCCATAATTCAGATAGGGGCACTCCAAACAATGTCAGGCCTCAGGTCTTCCTTCAGGCAAGAAAATAAAACATTTTACAGTAGCAGTGGCTAGACTTCAAAAGGGATAGTCTAAAGCACTTAATTAAAAAAACATTAACATTGCTTAGTGTCTGAAAACCGTGACTTATTGTCATCAAAAGTCATCTACACGTCTACTCATGCCCACTTCGTGCTTTGAAAATATTAGAACAGGCACCCCGATATTTTGGCTTTTGGAGCCACTCATTCAGTTAAGTGCTCATTCATCCATCCTTTTTCTACATTGCTGAGCTGACTTTGGATAAAAGGCAGACTTCACCCTGGACTGGTCGCCAGTCAGTCAGTGACAAGGCACATACAGAAACGAAGAGCCATTCACACTCCAATTCACACCATCACTGAGTGGGAACTTTACCCGCACTGCATAGACTGAAAGCAGGCACACAGGACATCCATATACTACACTAGAGATAGGCACCAGCCCACGACCACACTCTGAATCACCCCTTCATTAATTTGTTAAAAAACAATAATGTTAACAGTTTTGGAGACAAAAATGTTTTTAAATTAAAGGAAATTAAATGGGAAACATCCTGTAGAAATTTATTTATATATATATTTATTTTATATATATATATATATATGTATGTATGTATGTATGTATATGTATATGTATATGTGTGTGCGTGTGTGTATTTATGTTAGTGTATATATGACCACTAATCACCACTAGATGGCAGACATGACTTAGTTTCACAATGATATGTTTAAACAAAATGAGTAGGCTGAATAATTTGGGGTGTGTTTGGAATTATATGCGGGACAATTATATGCCTCAATAATATTACAATTTTTAGTGAGTTGATTTGTGGGGAAAATGTACATGATGAGTTATTACACATGTTGGTTTCTTGTTCAGCAATTTTTGTGCCATCCTGAAATGGTAGTTTTTTTTGTTTGCTTTTTACGCAAGACAGCCAGCCGCATTGGGGAAAAAATACAGCATGTGTTTTTTTGTTGTTTGCTTCAAATCCTTTCTTGTTGAGTTACGGTTGTGAGTCCTGCATACATATATTGAAAAAAATATATATGTTAAGTCTATTTTGCACATATGTGTATATATATATATATATATATATATATATATATATATATTCTAAATGAGCATTTTTGTCATACATCTGCGCCTTCCAAGTAGCACTGATGAAAAATTCTGGCAGCCTCCAGTGTTGACATTAAGTTGCCCATCCCTGCCTTAGACTATCAGTTTCTTAGATGAATGTATGTCGAGATTGTTTTTTCAGTGCAACATTCTTTGTTTTTCAGGTGAAGCACATCAATCAGTTGTTCATCTCCTGAGGTTACAGAGTTTGAAAAAACATTTTATATAAGTTCTGTTATGTAACCATCACTGTACAGTTCATGAAACTTGCACAGTAGCCTATTGTTATTGAGTATTTCAACAATTCTCCATAGGCTTCAGGGTGTTTCGAGTGTGTTTTGAGTTTTTGTAGCAAACATTTTAACACAACAATCTTAAGAAAATAATGTCTTATTAAAATGTTCACAACTTTTCAATATGCGAGCCCTTAGTTACACTGCATACATCGAAACAGTCTTTCATTTCCTGCAGAACGCCAACAAGCAAATTGGGATCAATGGTTGTCAAGACGTCTTCGTATCATCCATTCTTTTCAAACTCTTCCAATGAACAGCATTATCAGTATAAAGTCGGTGCAAACCATTGCAAAAAGCAAACACACATTGTGACATAACTATAGCATGACAAGATCACCGCAGCAGAAAACTTTAAGATTTCACCTTTTAAGCAAAACCAGTTTTACTATATCTTGCTACCCTTGTCACGCGCAAGGAAATGGATTTTTGTAACATAGACTTTAATCAATCAGTAAATACAAGAAACAATTCAGGCGTATTCATACAGAAATAAGCACAAACTGTTTTCCCGGATGACCTAAAAACAAATTCATGATAATACAATTAACCATTGCACCTTTTTATCGACACTTACTGAGGCCCATGCTCATCCAGGTGGTCTGCTTCACTGTGAGGTTTTTGCACGCGGGACGAATGAAGTCTTCCACGGTGACGGCAACAAGGGCATTGATGCTGGAGGACACTGTGCTGAAAAACACACAGAGCACTCATCGTGTAGCATCTACAGTACGTGATTGTTTTATTATTTAATGTATTCAGCATTGGGCCAATTCATGTTTTGGTATTCCTTGTCTGGAAGTGCGCGCCCTAATGACGACTGCTCGTTTGCTCATCCACCCTACCATTAGACACACTTGCGCAAAAATGTACTTTTACTAAGATAAGCATAGTCAGTTGTCAGAGTAATTGTGGTTGTAATTTGCGGGTGTGGAATTGTGCTGTATTATGCAAAAGTATTGTTTTGCAAGGCAGAATTGTTGTGCTCTGTAATGTTTTATCAAATGCTCCATATGGGCGGTTGGTTTCCTACCAACAATCTGAATCTTTGACTTGCATATAATGGCCCACAGGAGCCCATCATAAATTTTTTTTCTCTAAAATTGACACACCCCTTGATTTTTACCTGTTTGGATGTGACACTCCACTACCTTTAGGACTACTAGGTTGATCATATATATACTGTGTCAAACAACCAAGTATATCCAGGTGAAATGCAAACAATATTTTTGCGAATTAATATGAGTCAGTTATAGCAACAACAACAAAAATTCTCGCTCCAGTTTCAAAATGTGAGTCAATATGATCCCAACTGTCCAACCCACAAAATCATATTGGCACCTCCCATCCTTCACTAACCAGGAAGTTGCCGGCAAACTAACAATCAAACAGACAAGTAAACCCAAATGCAAAACTCTATGAATTATTTCATATTTATTAATAGTTTATCCTAAGTTGAGATGTGCGACCTACTTGCTTACATTCTAGTCTCAATTAAACAACAACTATATTGTTGCGATTACACAGCACCGGATAAAAACTATGAGCTCAAGATGTTTACCTGCACTGATGGACTGATTTGACTAATTTCAAGGGGAAGCATTCCAAGTAGCCCATGCTTCCTTCACTTTTTCTGTATGCAGCCCTTGGAAGATAAACTTCGGACACCACTGCTCTAAATGAGTGCATTTCTTTCTCCTTAGCCTCACCTCAGAGTCCCGCTGTATGCAGCAGCCACAAACAAACCAGGAATTCCGGGGTAGATGGCCAAGATGTCCATGACCAGGTAGGGAAGCAACTACATTTTTTTGAAAATATTTTATTATTTACTGCATAGGAGCCTGTGTGATGGCTAGTTTGTGAAGTTGTGACTACCTGGTCTGTGGAACCGACATCACCATTGGTGAACGGGTCGCAGTTCTTGTAAATGGAGAACATGGTGAGGCCCGACAACATAGCCAGACTGAGAGTCAGACACAAGCCCACCATATTTACATATAAAGCCCTGAGTGGGGAGAGAAAATTGCTGTCAGGACATGAAGACTTCCAATTAATAATGATAACAATGTCAAAAAATGTAGGGTGCAGGAAAGCTCACATCTTAGCATGGCGCAGTGTTTTGCACGAGATGTAGCGCTGCACCTGGGATTGGTTTATAGAGTAGACTGACATCCATGTCACGCTACCGCCGATAGTGATGCTCCAGAAAGTATGTCGCTTCAAGGGATCAGGGTCAAAGCTGAGTCAGGTTCAAAATGTAAGATAGCTTAGAGGTGGAAAATATTTGGATTATACAAGGAGTTCTCTGTTTACAAGTTCCATTACAAAACATTACTAGGCTATAAATATTAAAATAGCCATCCATGATTCGATCTGGTTCTTTTCACAAGGGTCACGGACGTGCTGGAGCCTATCCCAGCAGTTTTTGGGCAGGAGGCGGGGTACACCCCTCCCAGCGTTGCCAGCCAATCACAGGGCACACAGAGACAAACAACCATCCGCGCTCACACTCATACCTAGGGGTAATTTCCAGTGTCCAATCAACCTGCCATGCATGTTTTTTGGAATGTGGGAGGAAACCGGAGTACCCGGAAGAAACCCACGCAGGTACGGGGATAACATGCAAACTCCACACAGGAAGGCGGGAGCCGGAATCAATCCCACGACCTCTGCATTGTGCTAACCTGTCGTCCACCGCGCCGCTACGTTACTTGGCCTATGGATAGATAAGGATGGATATTTTTTTCTAATGTAATTGATTTGGACAGGTTAAAGGACACATTATTGGTGCAAAAGGTTTTGAAATGCTTTCTGTTGGTCTTGGTGTACCTTCTTGTGACAATATATTTGTAGCCTCACAAAGTCACATGTAAGGATCAAGCATACCGAGCTGCCCCTGTAATTTTTCAATTCTTGACTAGATAACCCTTCTTTCCAACAACAATCCTCTACCCGCCGGTCCTTACTCGAATGCCTCAAGTCTGCCTCCTTGACGGGCATCGTCCCAAATCTTGTCCAGGCCTCCCTGAAGCACGGCCCCTCTCGCTATTACGGCCACAAAACCGGCCAGCATGATCACCATCTGTAGCACGTCGGTCCAAATGACAGCTTTCAGGCCACCCTGAAGACGACACCAGTTTGAGCAGACAAGTCAAATTAGGCTCAGAGATATTTAAAGTGGCAGTACAAACATGTCACAGTAAACATTTGAGGGAGTTTTACCAACCAAAGTGCAGTAGATGATGCACACTGCCCCTGTAGCCACCAGCACTCCCCACAGATCCATTCCAGTGACTAAATAATCAGAATGGCACATGATTGTTTGATTGAAGTGGGTGTCATTTTTTTTCCTATTAGCAAATAAGTAAAGTGTAATTATCTCAGTTAAGTTCATGAGTTAACTGCTGGAATTTGAAGCCTCATTTTATATGCTCGATTGTTTTTTCCCGACATATAAATTTGCCAGCGTTGTTGACAACAGTCATCTGCGTGGTCTGTCAAATTTTAAAGACATATGTTATTTTCTTTTTCAGAGACTTGAACATTGGTTTGTTCAGCAGGTAAGCACACATACTGATAACCAAGCCACATTTGAGAATTCCCCAAAATTCTGATCAAAGCCAGATTATCAGAAGTCTCTAAAGGATTCTTGATTCTTGATCATCTGGACCAATTGATAATCTTAACCGATTATCCTGTGGTGTGTAAAGATTAAGGCCGTCACTAGTGAGTAATTTTAGAATTGATTATTCTATTAATTATTTCATTGATTAATTTAATAATTGCATTAGAGTGTGTTACAAAACAATTTCCCCAATTACTGTTTATTAACAAATTATAGTTTTTAATATTTAATATTTTTAATATAGTAATTATTTAGTTCTGTTTAAAATAAAAAATAATTTCAGCACAATTTAGCAATATCACATGAGTGGGATTGCTCATGTTCTCATCTAACATTTTTAAATTGATTACCTTCCTGGTTTGATCATTGTTTTCCAAAGTAAAAGCAGATGTTTGCAAATGTCTCATTTGGATGACATTTTTTGGATTTGGGCATTTTTTAGTTAAACAATGGCTCTAAATTATTACTAGCTGTCGATTAATTTTATAATTGATTTAGTCGTCAATCAATTTATTTTTACGACTATAGTGAACAGTGATTTCAGAGGAGTAGCTGATGTTTATATAACAAGTCTCCCAAGGCATTCAACACAGTTGAAATGACAAAGAGAAGCATTTACGACTACATTATAATTAGCTTGTTTTATTTCTACTTCTACTACTACGCTTCCTTCTTATGTGTAGTTTCCGGTAGTCTTGATCCCCTGCGGCAACATGCTGGCTTTCAGAGGTCAGGCTTGGTGCTATGACTCACATCTAGTATGAGAGAAGCGTCTCGTCATTGTCAGAGTAATTATCTTAATGTTATATGTGCCGTGCGCTGTGTTGGTCTATTGGAGTACAAGCAAGTAGAGAGCAGTTAGCATACATGCTGATTTGGAAGTGTTGTACAAATAAAGGCTTGCCTTTGCAAATGCCTCCCCATCATCTGCAGTGGATTTGAGTGAATACATTTCCCTGGGCCACTATTTGTAGGAATACGGAAATAGTTGGGCACATGTGATTGAGTCAATAAGACAGTATTTACTGACCACTTGTTTGTTTGTTTTGTCATCATCTTAGACAATCATGATTCCAGTTGCTCCACTTGCGTTATTAGGTGTAGTCTGTCTTCTATCTATTTTTTGTGGGACATTTTCCTTATCATTTAGGGCAACAGAAGCATATCACTGTATTGTATTTCCTCTATCTGCTTCTCAAGATACAAGTCTGCCTTCCTGCAAACTCTTACTTTTCTGTAGACACCTCCCAGGGTCATATATTGTATATCAGTCCTTTTTCAATGTTAAAATTCACTGCATCTACATTCCAGAGTTGTTGCACTAAATACCTGATTTATGTTTGTCAAGAACGTAATTCCATATTTTCACGGACATGAGGCAAACCAGTTCCTTTTTTGTATGAATTTATAAGAAAACAACCACCGTCACTCATCAGAGATAAGTTTTAAAGCCTTATGAATGTATTCTTTGGTGACTCACTTTGATTCAGAGCGAGAGCCGGAGCGTAGATGACCAAACCCGTGTACAAGATCTGTTATGAGAGGCCGCCATTAGTTGATTGGATTGGAAACAACGCAAGCTTGCCATTCATATTCATGGAGGACGGAATGATGTTTCATTTACCATAAAAGCAACAGAGAAAACAAAGCCAGGTGTTGTTTGTCATGATGAAGAGCGCAAGTTGTGTTTAGTTACCAACCGTCTGGGTGGTGTACATCAAAGTCCCAAGTATGCGAATGAGCCGGTTGAAGCGCATCTCCAGGTACTAGAATTGAAAAGGGATCATAGAAGTTCATATCCTAGATGGTGGTCCTTATTTTTGACTTCATCATACACGTTTACTTACAACTCTTCGTTTTAATCATCTGGCCTCTATGCAAGTCATTTGTGTCCACCTCGCTACCTTTTTGGACCATTTTAACTGTGTTGTCAACAGTGTTTGGGGTAACATACAGAAGTACTCGCATTACAGTAATATATTACATTGTGGCATTAACAACCTAATATAACGAGTTACTCTTAAAATCCTTGCAATATTATTACAGAGACCGATCTATCTATCTATCTATCTGTTTTGTTGGACCAATTATCAATTATATGTTATCCATCACTATTATTTGCGTGTAAATTAATTTGAGTATGTTGATAATTTCATTTATGGTTTAGAGTCTGGGATTATTTATTTACTGGACAAAATATCAGTTCCAATATTTTCATTAAAAAAATAAGTCTAATTTTTACAAACACAGATCAAAGGTAGTGATCTCCCACCATAGAACTGAAATATTTAATATCATAGCCCACACTATAAAGTTAAAAAGAGCTACATTCTAAAAACAGATTGATTTAAAAAAAATACCAATCTAGTTGGTTAAGGTTAGATTGGTTACATTAACCAATTGATTGGTCAGAATTTGACCAATTCGGTTGGTTATCTAACAATTGTATTGGTTAGCCAAACAACCAATGAAATTGGTTACAGGGAGTACACTTCAGTAGCCCAACTGTTTGGCTGTTTTCATGTGCAGTGTGTAGTATACACATATAGAACAAACATATCAATTTACAATTAATTAATTTCATGGTTAAAATTTGTATCGGTTGGACCTATCGTCAATATAGATAGAGATATACACCAGGATGTTTATTTTTGTCATGTCATTGTCATGTCATTATCCACACCGCTTATCCATGTACAGGGGTCGCGGGAGGGTGCTGGAGCCCATCTCAGCTGACTACGGGCGAAAGGCGCACTACACCCTGAACTGGTCGCTAGCCAGTCACAGGGCAGACATAGACATTGAGTGGGAACTGAACCCACGCTGCCTGCACACAACTCAGGCGAGTGTACCACTACACCATCAGTGACGTTTATTTTTATTTATTTATTTATTTTAATAATAAAATATTGATCAGATGGATAACTACCAACTAGGTTGGTCAAATATAACCAATTTGTGTTTAAATTTAACCAATCAGTTTTTAGTATGAACGGTAAGGTTTTAAAGTGTCAAAATTATTATTAAATGAATAAATCCCCATTTTAAAAAAAGCAACTTAATAAAAACTTGAACATGAGTAATTAGTTAATCTACAAAGACAGTAATTTTGTAAATAAACAATACTTTCACATGCAAATAACTAGTAATATGTCATTTATTACATTATGAAAGTAACTTGTCCTACATTGGTTGTCAATACAAATGTAATAAAGTGAAGGGGATTTAGGTCTGATTTAGTTCAGCTCATTAAAGAGGAAGTCAACTCAAAAATATTATTTTCATTAATATGTTCTATGTGCCTTCACTTGTCTAGTCTAAACATGGCATTCTGATTACTATCGTGTTTGTGGAAAAAGAGTTAAGCAGCAAAATCCACCAGTGTTTAACCATCTCAGGGAGCAACCAATTAGTCACTTTTGTTGACTAAATATGACATCACATCTGTCAAATATTTCTTTCGTTTCTGTTCATGAGCTACGCTTCCAATCCTGACACGCGGAACAATGCATATGTGCTTTCTTTCACACTGTCAATTTTTCATTTATTTTTTGCTATGAATTAGCCCTCAGTATGATATTTAGAAGCCCTGGAAAGTGAGCATGACATGGGCTGAGCTGTCGCTGGTTACGTCAGCCCTCCTCAATCTCTACTGCCATCGCGGAGAGTGAGAGCTAAATGAGAGTCACACTGCCCTCGCTCGGCCACGCTATTTAAAGGGGAAGTCAACCCAAAAGTATTCTTTCAAATATTATGTCGTATACGCTCCCACTAATTTAAACATGGCATTTGGATTAATTTAGCGTTCTAGAAATATGAGTTACCTAAGTAGCAAAATTCACCCATTCCATCTCGGGCGGCAGCCATTTTGCCACTTGCTGTCAACTGAAAATCACATCACAGTTGCTCAGGGATCAGATAACGACCAATCATACATAATATTAAATAAAACGGTAAGCTTTGATTAGTCATTACCTGAGTCGTGAGCAACTGTGATGTTATTTTCAGTTGATAGCAAAATGGCTGCCACATGCAATTTTCGTGCTTAATTTGTTTTACACAAACATAACATGAATCAGAATACTGTGCTTACTCTAGCGGGGCTGCATAGACCATATTATTGTTTAGAGAATTTTTCGGTTGACTTCCCCTTTAAATGCACAACACGCCAATGTACTCCAGTGTATGTGTGTTACTTTGGGCTATATTATGGGCTATTAAAACAGTGTACAACACAAAACTATTTTCTTTATTAAGAACAAAACAAAATGATGGCGTTTATTTGGGGTGCATTGGAATGGATTAATGGGATTTCCAATCCATTTCAATTGGAAGACATGATTTGAGATCGAAGTAATTTAGGAGCATACTTCAAAGCACCACTGTATAAGAAGAAAACATTGTACTGACAATATATAAAATTTATTTCAGAAACTGTGAATTGTGGAAATGGCTTACAAAATAAAAGCTGGATTTACTGACAAAAACTGGTGTTAGTTAGAAATTGATTGCATTAAAAGTAGCAAACGTTTTTTTTTTGTTTTTTTACAATTTTAAAAGTTACAAGGTCAAAGGAAGTAACCTCAAACAAGGCCTGTGGATAATGAAATATGAAGATAAACTTCTTTCTATTTTTTAAAATCTGTGTTTTTCTCCATTGTTCAGTAAACATTAGAATTGGACTTGTTTGTCTTTGTCTTACTTCATAGGCGCTGGTGATCCCCAGCCGATAGAAGAGAGGCACGAAGATCTCAGCAGTGATGAGCGACATGATGACGTAGCCGATGCTGAAGAGCCAGAAGGACGCTCCGTACAAGTACGCCTCAGCTGGCGTGCCGATGACGGTGACACCGGACATGAAGCTCGCCGTGAGCGACATGGCCACAGGTACCGCCGTCATTTGCCGCCCGCCCAGAAAGAACTCTGCGCTGCTGTTCTCCTTGCGTCCTCGAAATGCCTGGAAGAGGCCAACGCCAGCGGAGGCCACAATCGTACCCGCAAACACCACATAGTCCCACACAGAGAAGGTGGCGACCGGACCACCCGTGCCAACCATGATGACTTCAGGTACGGAAAATTCCTTGAGCTTGATTCTTGACAATAGAATGTCTCAAATACACTAATACTCTTGTGCAACAAATTAGATCACAAAAAGTAATAGTGAGAGAAAAATTCCTTTCCAAGTAAATCGAAAACACATAATACATACACATGCCGTGGAGTCACCAGCACTGATTTACACTGACACACCTCTGCCGCGCAAGAAACTTCTTTGAGACCATAAAGATTATTTGACTTTGTTAATAATCTATCAAGGACAGCCTGGGGCTTTGGTCAGCCGTCATCTCATGCAATTATAAAAAAATAAAATAAAAAAAAACATTGACCTCGTGATGTATCTCCTTTTGTTGTTCTGATGTCAAACAAAAGATACGCCCTCCACGAAACATTTCCCATAAATGAGAAGCTCCACGTTTCGTACAGCCTATTGCTTATCTAAGACGGTAGCTGGATCACCACAATTATCTCATCAGACGGTCACATTAGTTCATGTCACTCCCCTGCATAGTTAAGCATTTTTTATAACTTGGTGGATAAAATGTGGAAAGATAAAGGTACTTTTGTGTGCTTAGAACAAATTACATGTACTATGTGCATCATCATGTTAACTCTAACCGGCACGATAAGGTTGTGTGCGGTGTGAAATACTACGGAACATCAGTTAATATCACTTGACCGACATATATAGCTTGATGTTAATCATGCATATTGCCATTTTTTGTGTCCCATAAATTGATGACCATCCTCCAATTATGGTGTCAAAAAAAAAAAAAAAAATGAGTCACTCTTCAGTGGATGCTGAGACAGTGGATCGTTGCAGATGGCTCCTTATGGTTATAATGAGTAATCTGTTTTTCCAAATGACCCCACCTGGATGATAATAGGACCGTTTAAAAGCATAATTTTCAGGGAACAAAAGCCACATGCCTCAAATATCCTCGACACGATTCAGCAAAAAGTTAGATAAGGAATTTACAGTTCCTTTGACTTTATAGAGTACAGGAAGGTTTTCCACTTTATTGCGTACAGGAAGTTTTTCAAGTTTATAATACTTTTTGTTGGGGTTTTTTTATGCTCCTGAGACTAGATTACACATTTAAGAGTGTGGTAACGTTGTGGACCATTCACAGTACTGTCTCACTGACCACAGTACAGTCAGAAAACAAAAAAAAACAAAAAAGTTAGTGTGAAGGCACATTTTCCTGGTTTAATCTTTACCCAAATGAGAGATAGATTAGAGCATCTTTGGAAAATGTAGTGAAACCCGGTTTAATATTTGAGAGGCTCATAATAAATATTAAATCCTTCCAGCAAAAATGAGTAGTAGAGGGCCTCTAGTGCTGTGTTTCTCAACTTTAATTCACTCACATACATTTTATATTGGAAAAATCTTACAAAAAGTAAATACTCAACTAATGTTCTCACATCAATTTACTCACAAAAATCTTCTCATGTACTCAAAAGATAAGATGCTACGGTATGAACCCAGAGGTTAATCTGATCTTCTGTCATCGAAAGGAATAGTGGGTAATTGGGGCTCCTTAAAAACCACAGGTACGATGGCAAGGCCTATTGGGAAGCCTTTCATGACCAGTTTGAACTTCTATTGACGTTAAAGCCCTCCAACTGGCAATGTGTCTGACTGATGATGACCTTCCAAGCCTGCTACTTCTGAGTCCTGATGATAGGAGTGACTATGAATCCCGAGTGGCCGCGCTTAAAAGACGTTGTGGACTTTGCAATACGACCAGTCTGCCCCGCTCGGAATTGTGCACCGCACCTATGCCTATATGCCTCCATCCGTTCAAGGTGACAATTTCCTCCAGGCACTTTCAACCGAGTGAACTCCCTGTACTGGCGCTGCTGGCTCACCCCAAGTCCCTTTTGGAAGCTGTGGAGCTTGCGTCAGAGAGGGAGATGTTGTGTGTTTTACCCCCGGTGGCCGATGTGGATGATTCTCTGAGAGTGAGGGCTCCAAACAGGACTGTTAGACACCGCTACATAGGAGCTGACTCAGCTGGTTCGGGCAGCCTTGCTTCAAGGAGGACGGTGGTTCAGGCCTCGGAAAACGATCTGATGGGGCACTTAGTCCTGCAGATGCCGCCAAACCAATGGGAAAGAGACGAGGACCGCATAGTCGCAATTCTGCCACGACCAGACGCAAGCGGAGCGACTGCGCTATTCAAAGACGGTGGGGACATCATGGCCAGTAGGTGGTGCTAATAACTGATTGGAGCACCTCGTGGTGCTTGGTCAGACTTGGTTGGTGGACTGCTGCCACCCTCTGTTGTCTGCAGAGGGGGTGAACTGTTGTGCACGACTGGACACAGGTTCTTTGGCGACTCTAGTGAGAACTGATGTTGTGGAGAAGGGAACAGCTGTCCCTCCCACCATGGTGAAGTTACAGACTGTTACTGGTGAGCGGGCATATATACGTATATATATATATATATATATATATATATATATATATACATAGATAGATATCGATATATATTGCGATTAATCACATTTTCCAACTACAATTTTTTGTCACAGATATTTACTTGAATTGTATCATGGAATTGATGCAAAATCACCAAATATGAAGTATATTTAATTCAAAGACTATTCTAATAGCTTTCTTAGATTCTTGAATACGATCTAAATGGAGACATCTTTACAGACATTTATTTTCTAAACATTTCTCAAAACTGCCCACAAGCGCCAAGCTCCAGCAGTGTTGGTTTGCAAGGCCCAGTGGTAACCTAAACACAGTGTTTTGTTCTGAGACAGTTAATATGGCACAATATTTGCAAAGTATGCAAATAATTTCTTAAGTAAATCAAACTGAGTTAACTGAGTTAAAATATTTAACTGAGTTAAAAAATTTTGGATGAATCACCTGAGTTAATTCTTTAATGTTGACAGCCCTAATATATATATATATATATATACATATATATATATATATATACACAAGCACACATCGGATGATCGGATCTCTCCTGGAACTGTCCTACTCAACACACAGAAACTGGTGGAGATTATTTTGACTGGATATTGACGGAAAATAATAAGTAATTCATGTCATCAGCGTAATGGCCTTATTCCTCAGCGGTTCCATTTGATCGCAGACTGGAGATAAAAGGGAGACAAGACAACAGATACATTATGTGTAGTGTATATATAAGTGCCGCAAGAATTCTTTTTAGTTGCCGTATCACCAGGCGTCTCTGAAGTAGGTGATGCAGGGGAGATAACATGAGAATATACTTAAACGACATACTTTAATGTTCTTATCATTTGCTAGGTGTGCGCGTGACTCGGACTACGGCTGAAGATGAACGCTGCTGTGTTCATGTGCTGCCTCCTCTTGCTGCTCTGCAGCCCCGCAGCACCAATGTGCATAGCCACCGATTACACTTTGTACGTGGAGAAGCCAGAGTGTGACTTCTGCGTGGCCATCAACACCACCGTCTGCATGGGATTTTGCTACTCCAGGGTGCGTACTATACATACTTGACAACCACAACGTAGAATATCTTGCACTCAGTTAAGAGTCATGCTTTATTGCAAAAGACTTGGAAGACTGGAACCATGCACACTCACAAAATGGCATGCAGCTACACGTTTTTCGGGTTGTGCACATTCTCCCATTAATAACTTAAAGGGACGCTTCACTGACGTTAACATTGGCACTTATGTAATGGGTTTGCATGTAAAAATGACATGAGTACTAAAATGCAGACCCCCCTAAAAGACTGCAGTTATTTCAGTTTTTTTTTTTTTGTTTTTTTGGGGGGGATGAGATTGACGCCCCCGTTCTGGAGCTCGGCTTGTTATTTTTTTTTTCGGTTTCAGCGTCTATGTCACCAGGGACCGCCACCAAATTACTACTCTTGACCACTTCAACCTGTGAAAGTAGAAAAGCGTTCTGCACAATAGTTTGAATTTATTGACACACCAAACGTGAGATCATGTGATCACCTCCACAAAATCAAAAATACCATGCCGACCGATTCTCCATTTATACAGACTGAAGCGAACAAGAGCAAGAATGTGCACACAAACCCAGACTAGTTATATTTCGGATATTTAGCGGCGCTAATCTTACATGTGATGTTTACACCTCCCTCAAAAGTATGTTCTGTTTGCTTTTGGTCGCTAAACAGACAACATTAGCACAACAAATTTAGTTTCTTACCAGCACAACATTTATAAATCTCGGGGAA
The DNA here is from genome assembly GCF_059441095.1 of Idiotropiscis lumnitzeri. Classification (NCBI taxonomy): domain Eukaryota; kingdom Metazoa; phylum Chordata; class Actinopteri; order Syngnathiformes; family Syngnathidae; genus Idiotropiscis; species Idiotropiscis lumnitzeri. The sequence goes on along the minus strand of NC_142401.1, from coordinate 17,416,845 downwards.
AATCTGTGTTGTATGAGTTGCAACAAACAGCTTCATTTGTCAATGAATCATGTCTCTTTTTGCCCGGTGTCCTAAAGCTTACCTATAGTAGTAAGTGAGTGCCATTTTCATTTGTAAATGGTTCCATACTAAACAAATATGCACTATTTTCTGTTTTGTATATCAACACTGGGCTGCTTATGTACTCTGAGCAGGACAGCAACATCAGGGACACCTTCGGCTCGCGCTTCCTGATCCAGACAGGCTGTACCTACGACAGGGTGGAGTACCGCACGACCCAGCTGCCCGGATGTCCCCGAGCGGCCAGTGCCGCTTTCACCTACCCAGTAGCGCTCAGCTGCCACTGCGGAGCCTGCCGGACTGATACAGACGAGTGCGCCCACAGGGCGGACGTGGGTGGCACCGTGTGCACCAAACCAGTTCGACACTTGTACCCATTTCCTAGCGACTACATGCTCTCCTTCTGAATCCACTGGGTGTTTTTCCACCGCCTTGTCCACTGGGTGGTTTTCTACCGCCTTGTTTGCCGTCACATCCTGCCTGCTTTGTTGTACCTGTGTCAGTCAAGGCCTGTGAGCCTCATGTGTGTCTGAGTCACTGACCTTGTTCATCCTCCATGGATACAAATGTGTTTGTTTGACTCGCAGGCTGATTATGTGCTCTTAATAAAAGCCTCTAAATAGCCTCCCAACTAAGCCGTGCTTTGCTTAATCACATCCGGTTCTGCTTTTACTGTTTACTACATATACACCTGGCCTGCTGAACTTTCCAGTCTCACCTCAGAGACTATATTTATCTTAACTATAAGGCACATGCACACAAAGACGTTATTATGGGTTGCGGGTTGAAAGCCCCGGTCAAAATATTGCATTCCTTGTTTGATGGGTCACAGTTTTACCAGGATCGTTTATAATTCAGCAGTAAACTGAAAAGCCGATGTGATTGAATCGTAGACTTTAAAGGGGAAGTCATCTAAAAAATTTACAATATTATGTTCTATGTCGCGCCATTATTCGAAACAGTATTGTGATTAATATTGTTTATGGGATATGAATTAAGCAGCAAAATCCGCACATTTGATCATTTTGCCACTTCCTGTTGACTGAAAATTACCCCACAGTTGCTCAGTGCTCAGGAAACATCTGCACGGCTTACCTGTTTTCTGAGTTGGGTCATGTGACTTCCAATTTCCCATTTCGGTAGAGATTTTAGCAAGAAATTAAGTACATGCGTGTAGTTTTCATTATTTAGTGGGCCTCATAAAATCATGTAGCAGGTCGGAATTGGCCCCCGGGCTTTGAGTTGAACAGCACTGCTCTCTTGGCCAGGTGACAGATTAGTTTGATGAAAGTCAAAGAGGGTCCTTGGTTTCCATTCCTATGACATTGACGTAACTAAAATCTCTACATTGTTGAAAAAATTAAGAATTATATTAAATATTCAAAGAACACTTTTAGGCCATGAATGTGAAAAAAAAACAAAGTTCAGCTATAACTGGGGCCCATAGTCTTACATAATTGCACAAACATTCTTCATCTCTGTATGTCATAGTCTGTCAAGAATGTCGTAAACTTATATAAAAAAAAAAATTGCCATCCTAGTATTCAAAATGACTGTAATCCCTAAATGCCATTTTGTTTCTCTTTGACCAGCAAGACTTCGTTCAACCATAGTCAGGGGGCCATAGCAAATATTGTAAATTATGCTGACACCTCAGGCTACAAGATGATAGCCTATGCAGTTTCAAGAAATGAGTACTCACCATGTATTCTAGCAAGGTTGCCAGTGCAGGAAATTATTTTGTTAATTTCATGACCATTTTCAAAATGTTAAAATCGGATCAAGTGCTGTTATAGTCTTCAAAACCCCCCTTGTGATTTTGTGCAGATGTACAATGTAATCCAATTTATGTGCAACTGTGATGTTCAGAAAAGAATTATCACTATACATAGGCAGTATTGCAACATAGGGGGCAATGTTTTGTTGGCACATTTGTGGAATCAGGATTGCAACAATTCCAGTTTAGATGTACACAGCAAGTGTCAACAGTCTGAACAGAGAAATGTAGACTTCCTTGAGATGAAAGTTTTTTTTTCTTTTTCTCGCAAAAAAAACAAAACAATCTATTACTATTTTTACTACCAAATGTTGACAGAAAAAGGCAAGCAACACTCTTTCTCAAATAAATGCGTATTGGAGATACATGTTAAAATTTTTCTGCACAGCCGACTCTACAGTATGCTTGTTTAGCAAGCTAATTCATCTTACAATATGTGAGTCATGCTTAATTTTTTTAAGATCCAGATTCAGATGTGCTGACATGGAGGACGGGTGATCTGTCAGCCTACAGTCCAATTCGGGGCAAAAATCATTGTGTATCTTTAGTCTATTCTCCTGGCAATCACACATGCTCTGAGTCATCTTTTTAAGCATACGATGCCCTGGTTTGCTGCTTTTGATTACATAAGCTGGGGTGCTGTATAGCAGACATGGAACACCTGTCAGAGACAGCATTACAGGTTTACCAGGGTTTCCGAGACGGTGATTTTACAGATACGGGGATCAATCACAGCTTCAATGAGGCGCTGTTTTATCTGTGTCTTGAGTACATCAACAAAACCGGAAAGGTTGCTGGAGAATTGGTAGTCATAACTCCAAATGAGTCAGCTGGAAACCGTTGTTCCGTCACCTACAATGAATGTGAATCTGGAGCACAGGATACCATATCCTTGTTCGGACTTGCACATTGAAAAGATGATGAGGACACTCACAAAGAATGCCTTCAATCAAGACGAAAGACAGATGAACATGAGTAACTTAATGTGTCGACCAGATCCAGAAATATGACATTTTCCAGCTTGATAATATCTATGAGTTTGTGTCTTTGACGATTGTTGATGGTGCATCATACCAAAAAAACTAATCTTGACGTTTACAACAGCCTTTCCTAGAGAAATCGCCCAAAATTCTCAAATCTCTACAGCACAGATGAAAAAACAGCAAAAACCCAAGTGTGTGAGGCCTGACGGAAATATTTTGCTTCGTATCATTGTATCCATGCACAGTGGTAGAGAGGCTAACATAGATGAACTTCTCCAAAAGGAACTATGTGTGGTTCCCCCTGTCACTTTCCACCACAGATTCAGTGCTCTGATCTACGAACAAAGCAGACTTGGACACCAAAGTCCCAGGCCAGCCAAGATGGCCCATTTTTCACTAACAAGCTCAGTTTATACATTTTTTTTAATCAGAAAATGGATATTAGTTATCATTACCTTTTTTATCCATTCATTTTAGAAAAATTAGGATAATAAAAGAAGACCTGAAAAACGCCTACTTTTAATGAGGAATATTGACACACAATGGCCCACTCAATCACGCAGAATTTGGTGGCTGCAAGCGTGTTGGCACATCGCATGCGAGTGCTTGGGGGGGCAACCCCACGACATGAAAAGGCAAGCTGAACGAACAGGAAGGCGCTAATGTCGTTGGGTTAATGCCTTTTGGTTTTACGACCTGAGGCTAATTGTTATTAGGCGTGCCGTAATCCTAATGTCGCTGTGGGCGTGACAATTTGTCGTACACCTCGTCATGAAAAAAAAAATAAATGAAATCATTACAGTCTTTTCGTCGGGTGGGTTTTGATACTGATATCATTTTTGCATGCAAAACTATTATATAAGTGCCAATGTTAAGAGTAAAAGTATCCCTTTAATTGTACAACAGATGTTTTTAGACCATTGTGACACCTGCACTAAACATACCTTAATATCCACTTTTATTCGCTGCTGTGCAATTACATTTCCACACATTCCACGCCCTCTGTGTCAGTTTCACTGGGTAGATTTTACTGCTAACCTCATAATCCGCAAACGCAATATTATTCAGAACGCCATGTTAAGACAAGTGGGCCTGCATAGAGCATATGCCAGCAGAGAAACTTTTTGGGTTGACTCCCTTTTTAAATGCATTAAAATGTCCACTTTTGCCCATATTACGCAATTATTAATACAAATCCTTAGTAGTTTGAACGTTGAAGTTGTAAAAGTTGTCCAGTGTCACATTACAAGCTTTACACTTATAACGGCCATTGCCCCGAGATTGGGTCTCTTCTAACTAAAAAAAAAATGGTTGTCATCGTGTACCCAAACATGTCTGCAAAAGTCTTAACGGAGGCACTTTTCAGAATTGGCCCCCTGACTATCACAACTGCTAGCTGCTTTTAAATCCACCCTGGTGGTGTATTTAAAGGTCAAACTGTCACCACTGTGCAAAAACTTCTGTATTGCTTTTCACTTACACACCTTTGCCAGTTGCAATAAGCTACCACAACAGAACTACTTTTTTCCTAATTATTTGATTTGACTGGTAATGTGCTGTGTGCAGTAGCACTCATCCCCACGGGAGGTTTTGGGAAGACAGCTGGAGTGTATTAATAGCAGGGGCGCTCAAGAGTGGGAGAATGTGTGATGCACGTTGTCATGTGAATCGACGACATTGCTCCCGTCATCATGTGATGTCCACTTTGTTGTCTTTGTGACCCGTCCTGTTCCCGGCATGCCTCTGACAAGGGCTCATAGTTTAAAGCTGATGTCACAGAGGGGAAAGAGATCCCCCGCAAAGGGTAAACAAATAGTTTATAAAAATGCTAATACAAGATTGCCTAACGTTATCTAGCAGTACCTGAGCCACTGTTGCCTGGGAGGAACCGTATGACCTTAAATGAGATTTTGTAAAACAACGTAGGATGGAGTCCTCATGGAATCTTCAGCCATCAGCCCATCCATGTGGGCCAGATCTGTGATGCACATACCATTCATCCATTTGCAAAAAAAAAAAAAAAACACCATGCAATTTGGTCAGTATTGTGATTACCTCACAGACAGAAGTATCAAATCAATTATACTGCCATGTGATGGATCTAAATGGGCCACAAACACCGTCATTCTCAAGTGAGGCAATCATTTGAGATTCTATATGCACTTTGAACATTACTTTACGACTACTATAAAGTATACAGTTGCTTCTATGTTCCAGTTCAAATAAATCAGTTCCAATGCAAACAAAATGAGCACTTTCTTGCTTCACTCCATATTTTCAACGTTATGAGATCATTGTAAAAGAAAGCACCTGCAGCATTTTTACAGTAGGGAAGTAAAAAATGCCGCCCCGCCTTTCTTGTTAAACCTTAGAGGTATACAAACCAATAATTCATGTTCAACCATATTGCAAGTACATGTACCCAGTCTGGAACAAGCTCCAGGACGCCCGCAGCCCTCTTGATGATAAGCAGTTCAGATAATGAATGGGTGGTCGGTCTGTATGGTAAAATGTTTCATATAAGGAATCTAGTATGAAAATGCATTTTCATGCATGCAAATGCATGAATGAACAGTCAAAAGACTGCAATAAAACAAAGTCCTGAGGCTCACAATAGTTTACCATTGGTGACATTTATTATTTACAGCGATAATGTCAAGTTTGTGTCCGTAAGGTTTTAAGCTAAATGTAAGTTATCTGAATCTCAACGTGAACATTCTCGCATTCATTTGTGAACGCCTTTTCTTTTGACGCCTCTCAACGCAACCCAACCCCCCGCCATGCCATTGGTGGAACAGTTTAAAGTGTCGCTTTGTGGTCCAAAGGCGGTGGCATAAAAGCAGCCAATCGACGCCGAGTAAGCAAACTAGGGAGGCGTTGATTGGTTGTGTACCGGCGAAAGGGCGGATTTACCGTAATCGTACTCAAACGCAAAGAGATTCAATGGAAATTTCCACTCTGTGTAGAATTTCTCAAGTAGTAGTGGTTGTCCTGACTGACCTCTCGCAAATTAAACAGCGTCCCTTATTGAAAAATTACAGAAAGACTCAACACAGGCTAATTTAGGTGAGTTGATTTATCACATCATATAAGGCGTAGTTTTACGTTCCAACTATGTTCTTTGTGGGAGTATTTTGCGTCACTTTTCGCGGATGCTATTTGGCTAGCCAGTGTCAACCGTTAGGCGAATGTAAGACTGCTTGTGCATCTCGGGACTTTTTTTTTTATACGTGTGCGGTTATTACTCAAGACAGTGATGGTCGTTTACCAATCCAAGTTAAAATGCTTGTAATGGCTTTTTTCAATATAACGAAAATTTGTTTACTATTTTTTTGTCATTGTTATTTGAGCAGTGTAAAGATAACTAACGGAAGATAAAACGTCTATATCAGCGTTTATGTTTAAGTTTGTCCAGGCTGTAAAATATAAATGTTCTTTTTCCCTCCTGTCTCATTGCAATGGTGACTCATGTCCATTTTTGGTGTCCCGGAATGTAAACTAGGGCAGGCCCATTGGTTGCAAACTTTGTGACGTCATATGATCCGGAGTTAAATGTATTTAAGCTCCCATTTGCAGCGGGTTACATCAACTACACAGTGCTGTTTGTTGAGTGTGTCCATCAGAAAAGTAACTCCTGGCTTTTGTTTTAATCTACTTAGAACTCTCCATTGATTTTTGACTTGACGTTCAAATATACATCTTTAATTCAAAGTCATCATGTCTCAGAAGCAGATCAGGTATGATTGTTTTTGTTTTTTCCCCCTCCTTGCTTTGCCATTGCATCTAAAATGAACAGAATTGTACGGAGTGTAATTTTTAATGACATTAGTTTTCTTCTTGCAGTCTCCCAGCCAAGCTCATCAATGGTGGCATTGCCGGGATTGTTGGCGTCACTTGCGTCTTCCCCATTGACTTGGCAAAGACGAGGTTACAGAACCAGAGACAAGGGCAGCAGGTCTACAAGAGCATGTGAGTAATCATGCATATTCTTGCACAATATACATTCCCAGGGCTTTGTATACTTTACCATGCCCGGTTTTCAAAAGGCATGAGTGTCTCTAATCCCTCTGAGGCGCAATCCACTGTGTGAATAGGAGCAATTCCTGAAATTCCACATTTTATGTTCTGTGGTGGGGAAGCTCTCATGTTACGTGGCGTGGTCTATTTGCGCTAAATAAGGATGGCTTAGCACTAGAGGTGCAAGTTGGATTTAATGCAGATATTTTTTTTTTTTTTTTTACATGTCTTTTGACATGTAATGTTTAAAGTGATGCTTCCGCCATACAAGTGGTTCTCAAACTTTCCTACTGAAAGCATACTCTGTTCTGAATTAGTAATTCAATTAAAACCGTGTTAAACGCACAAGTTACAAATCATACCTAAGTAAATGTTTGAAAACAAATAGTTCCATTAATTTTTTCACTTGAACCATGCCGTGTAAATCCAACCTTTGGTGTACCAACAAAAAATGTCTCTTTTACATTATATTTGTCCATGTACAAGGTTACTCTCTACACTATTTGATTGCTGTTTCAATTGTATTTAGGATGGACTGCCTTGTGAAAACAGTTCGATCGGAGGGCTACTTTGGCATGTACAGAGGTAAGATTCCAAATAGAATGACTACAATGACTAGAAATTCTCGAAGAGGATTTATTTTAAAGAGATGGTAAGATCAGGATGTTTTGTTTAATATCACTGGCTAGGGGGTAATATTTTCACTGGCTACAGGGTAATATTTTCGATACAGTGGAACCTCCAAAGTCGAATGCGCCGCAAAAGTTGTACCATTTTAGGCTCTGAAAATCATGTGCGGCATCTGCAAATCTCACGAGAACTAAGATCAGCAAACAGCTAAAGGATTGACACATTGACTTTATTTTGCATTTTCTTTGAAGCAACAGATACTTATTTGTAAGCCAGAAAATTGTTGCAGTACCTGTATGGCTGAAACAATTGGAATCATTGTAATTTACACCACCTGAGCCCGTACATGTGGTCAAGGGTAGACGCAGCTGCAAATGTCTAACAATGTCTACCTTGTGTTTTTTATTTTTACACGCGATGTCTTCAAGAGCTACCAAAGATGACCATATGTGATGTTTAGACTTTGTTCGCGTTTATAATATAGCATATACGTATGTGCAGGCAACTGATAGTTGTGTATTTCTTAACATTTGTCCACAGATACCAACGATAAAGAATCCAAACTTTATATATATATATATATATATATATATATAAAATTGAAATCACTTAAAATTATTTTCTATGGTAATGTAATAGGATAGAATATTTAGTCAAAAGTTGTCCTGACCTTTGAGGTTCCACTGCATTATGTAATGCAAGGTTCCACCTTGCTAGTAGTGAGGGTGAAGCAGTACGTTTTTAGTACATCGGTTACTACAGTTAACCAGCAATGTGGCTGTTATTAGACAAGGCCAAAAGCATTCCCTTGTTAATTGTGATGAACATGAAACAACTGACAAGGCCTTTAAATGATTGTTAGATGTCATTCAAATAAAAGTGCATGTAGTATTTAATGAGGACAATTGGGGCCCTTATGTTGTGGGTCTCTGCCTGTGTGAGGAATGCTGTTTGTTTGCATCTGTGTTTTTCATATTACAGACATGGGTCCCCCTGGGATATTGAAGGCTAGCCGATAAGGCGCAGCCACGCTGGAGGGAAACCATTAATGGTTCTTACTATATTGCTCTATTTCAAACTACAGGCACATAAGTTGTTTTTGCCATCTTTACTTGTCCTCTTGTGTCAACAACTCTTTGTCAGTAACATCCGTGCTGCTCCTTCACTTTCCAGACTTATGGAGCGTGCTTTCATGAGTTTTGCTTGAGCTTGCAAATGACTTGTGAATCTCACAAGGTTCTATTTTCAAGTTTAGCCAAAGTCTGATTGCGCACTTTTGTCTATTTTTCTTTTCTTTTCAATAACATGTTCTTTTGTCTTGTCAGCTGGTTCTTTGCTTCTTGGTGTCTCTTACTGTCTGCATCTACCTTCTCTCTGTGTTCTCGTTTCAACATTACGTCTGTCTTGTTTGGCTCCTCCCTCATGTTCTCACTGTAATTTCCTCTACTCTGCCTTTATGACTAGAGATTCTGTTTGTGCTTTATTAGCCACATACTGGACTGTTTACATTTTAGTGTCGTAATAATAATGGTGGGGATTGTTTTGTATGTGCAAAGTCTAATGTGATGGCTTGATGTCTAACTGTCATCTTGTTTGTTCTTTAGGTGCCGCCGTGAATTTGACTCTAGTGACCCCTGAGAAGGCCATTAAGCTGGCCGCCAATGACTTTTTTCGTCACCATTTTGCTAAAAATGGGTGAGGTTTATTGAGCAACGCCTAGTTTTGAAGCAAATTAATTAATTGTGAAATCTGACTGTTGGTCTCTTGCTTTTGTTCCCAGTCAAGGTCTGACAGTGTTCAAAGAAATGTTGGCTGGCTGTGGCGCAGGTATGTGTCAAGTCATTGTCACCACGCCCATGGAAATGCTCAAAATACAGTTGCAGGATGCCGGCAGACTCGGTAAGCACATGTTTGTCACACAGACAAATTTAAACCGTCTATAGCTTGTCACAGAGTCTATAGGGAACATTTAGGAATAACATGTTGTATGGATGTTTCAATAAAAAAAACCAGACATGGTTAAATAATTTCATTGGTGTTTTTTTTTCATGAAAACAAATTAAGAAAGATATTTTCATGGCACTGCATTCATGTTGTTCACGAGTGGTGTTCTGTTTGACTTATCTTTTTTCCATAGTTGCCCAGCAACAAAAGCCAGTCATGGCATCTCCCTCTAAGCTGGTGGCCACTAATACGCTGCTGAGCCGCTCCTACAACTCGGGAACTGTGACGGCGTTGACGCCGCCGCGGGCCGTGTCGGCAACTCAGATCGCAAGGGAGCTCCTCCACACGCAGGGCATACAGGGGCTCTACAAAGGCCTTGGGGCCACGCTCATGAGGTAAGCTCCTCGCCTTCCTCCACAAATATACTGATTTTACAAGTGCCTTCAAGTCTAACGTGTCTTTTGTTGCTCTTAAGGGATGTCCCGTTCTCCGTAGTCTACTTCCCATTGTTCGCCAACCTAAACAGGCTCGGCCAGCCGAGCGCTGATCAATCGTCGCCCTTGTACTGGGCTTTCCTCTCGGGGTGCGTGGCGGGCTCCACTGCCGCGGTGGCCGTCAACCCCTGTGACGGTGAGGGCTCCGAGTCATTTGCAAATTTTCCAAATCGATATGAGAGAAATATTCTACTAACGCATCTGCTTTTCTTGCTTTCCAGTTGTGAAGACAAGACTGCAGTCACTGAACAAAGGCGCCACTGAGGAAGCTTACAGCGGAGTAGTCGACTGTGTCAGGTGAGACTTAGGGACTCGCTTTTGTAGACTGTGCATTTGTGCTTCAGTGTAAAAACTCCGGCGATTGGAGTGGGTTTTCTAATCTTTATACTAGCTAAAAGCAGGTCCAAGTTGTGGTGCAATTAGTCCAATGCGATTTTGGTGAATTTAATAGCGGTGCGGGCCGACAAATTGTAAGCTTGGCATATTTGTGGTAAATGTCATCATATTTCATTTATAAATATGAATGATAAAACATTGTGGGAGTCCTCTGAATCATTATAGAAATCAAGTAATATAATGCATTATTATTATTGTTATTATTATCATCATAACCTTTTATTATATTTTTAAGCTACCCTCTCTTGCCATGCTATAGTTATTTATTGGGCAGGTTGGGATTCACACATGGAGAGGAATGATCAGGTTTGAAGGGAATGAGACTCGACTGTGTTCACACCCACAATGGTGCAAAAGCCAATTTTTAAATGCGCTTGTCTGCGAAAATACCAAAAGAAAGAAAACGCCATCCATGCATGCAAATAAACACTGCTTTGTGTTGTGCATGAAAATACCCTTATATTTCACTAGCATTTTATTTTCATTTGTTTACATTCTTGCATTTTTTTTTAACAATCTAAAACAGTTTCCAACTCTCTCAATAAAAGGTACGTGACATACTTCTGGCAACAAGGAGGGTAAAAAATTCCAGAACATTTTATTAGATCTTTAACAATTAACTGAACAACTGGAGTCGTTGGATTACCAAAAAAAAAAAAATGCCAATGCAAAATCTCCATCAACACTTAGCAGGGAATGTGCTTCCATACTGCAGACTTTTGCAGACACCACTTTGATTAGCTATGAATTGGTACAATGGTGGCGAGCTTGAAAGAGTGCACAATAACAGAATCTCTGAAGATCGGGATCAAAATAAAATAATACCTGCACCTCACAGGTGCAACACGTTTTTCTGTTGGTATTGTTTAAATATGCAAAATAGATTTTTATCAGATTAGGGTGTACTCCACCCACAGCCCGAGGACATCTGTGATAGGCTCCAACACGCCTGTGTCCCTTGTGAGGAAAAGCGCTCTGGATAATGGATAAATGGATTTATATAATTGTATAATTAGTGGAATACTTGATTCTAAAAACTATTCGATAGCTGTTGCCTTTGGAATAACTTTCTCCTGCTTTGTGCCCGCAGCAAAATCCTGCGCAAAGAGGGACCGTCCGCCTTCATGAAGGGCGCTGGATGCCGAGCCCTGGTCATTGCCCCGCTGTTCGGCATCGCACAGGTCATGTATTTTGTTGGTGTGGGCGAGTACATCCTGGACAACTCCCCTCTCAGTGTTCTGTCGCCGTGAGAAGTCGCCACCACGTACACACGGGACCACTTGGAGCCAAGAAGGATGGCCGCGACTGGCAGCTACGCTCTATCAGTTTACATCCACACTCGGAGGACGAAGAGTTGTGTTGCACTTGAAACACTTTTGGTGGCTTAACTCTTAACTCTGCCTCGGCCCAGGTTCGCACTTTGACGATCATCAGCCTTACCGAGCGCAGAGTGGCATTGTTACTCTTTGTTTTGTGTTGTGTCCTAGTAGCTCATTTTTCCCAGCCCTCCATGAGGGTGTGAGAAGCAGAAAGATTCACCTCTTTTATTTTCAATGCTTTTCAGTTTCTGTTACGTACGTAGTTACTGTTGGTGACTGACTGAAGGCCTCCCTACACATGAAGTCATTTTTAAGTGTAAAGGGCTTTGTTACCACCATGTCACTGTGAATCTCCTCCATGCACATTGTGTGTGTTTGTGTCTGAATATTTGTCCACATTCATTTGCATATGCATTTACATGAAATTTCATCCTGCAGTGATGCCTTAGAGTGAAAAAAAAAATACTTTACATGCAACATTTTTGTACTGTGTATGTATGACTATACAAGTATTAAATAATGCAATCTACTCCCTTGGTTGGTTCATTTATTTGAATGATGGCACACAATTACAATGCAACAAATTATGACCTAAATACAGTTTTCTATGTTTTTATTGGCACACCTATACTATTGTACAGTACGTTGACAATTAAAGTATTTACTAAACTTTTAAAAAGATCGTTAAAACCTCTACTGTGTTTTAAAAGTACAAACATTGGTGATTAATCAAAGTAATATAAAATGCATTGAAATCTATTTCTCTGATGTTTCTCAGTCACAGAGAACTGGAGCCTATACCATCTGAGCAGCGGTGGCTTTCGCCCTGGATTGGTCGCCAGCCAATCGCACGGCTCATTGCCCAACATGTTCTCACATTCGGACAAATGGGCATCGTAAAAAGAAAACATGCATGTTTTTCTAGTTTAGGAGGAAGCTGACTAGTCGAAGAAAACCAACGCAAGCTTGAGATTGGAACCAATTACCTCAAAACAGGTCCACTAGGTCCACCGGCTGCCTTACATTTAATTCAAATGTAATAAATAAAGGCTGTTTTAGTTACACAAGGCTTGTCCAGGCATGGACAGTATGTTGTACATTCTCTATCAAGTCAAGCTTACAAAAAGGCAGGCTAGTCCTCCAAAACAATGAGGCACATAGTATGTAGGGCATGCAAAGATGCATCCATATTTACAGCAGGAATGTCACAGAAGCATGCCACAAGCAGAGCGCATGTGTTATATGCAGAGGGGAGGTGAGGAGACAAGAGATCAGTCCCACTGGGTCGTATGATCGACTACTATATGACCTCTCTGCTGTTCCGGATGGCACAACACAGGACCATACTGAAGATCATGCCCAAGATCTGAAATCACACATACACACATACATGGGCATTTTGGAAATCATCAGTGGTGTGTTCACCGATACAGAATAATTACACACACCATTACTCCTCCGATGCCGATCCCGATGTAGCCGATAATGTGCAGCTTGTTGTTGAAAAAATCTGTGATAGCGCTCAAGCAGTCCTGGAATGACACTTCATTAGGTATGCTTACAGTAAAAAAAATGCCTCAACAAATAACAAAAATTAGTGAGCAATACACTGGGATGTAGTCTATGTTAGGTTCGCTGAACACTTTAAATTATCCAGACATGTGAATGGGATCGCAATGGCCACATTTGTCTTTAAGTGCCATGTGAATGGCCAGCGACCAGTACCCCACTTGTCTCATCAAAATTCAGCAGTGATATGCTCCAGCCTACCGGGCCACCATAATCTGGACAAGTGGACAAGTTCTTAATGTTTAGACCACCTCACGAACCTGATTTTGCATTGACAATATTGTAATGTTAGGGCGCCCTCTTGTGGACAGAAATCACAATCACTCATCTTAACCTTGGTCTCCTCTGAAGCGTCAGCACACAAGTCAGTCGTTGCCGCCGATGTCGAGCCTCCACAGCAGTTGAGCTGCAAATCAAATGTTATGTTATTTTCATTATAAAGATATTCAACTTGGTAATGAAAAAGATAACTCACAGTTTTGTGGTAAATGAGTGCGATGGCGGTTGCGTTGAGATTGGACGCGTCACCGATGGAGCTGCTGTAGAATTTTTGCACCTCCTCGACAATCTGGTAAAATATATGAAAATTCCTCTATTTATTATTTATTTCAGGACTAAGTTCAATTCAAAAAGTGGAATTCCTTAATTAACCCTTAAAAACATAGCAAAAAAACTTTTCTGCAGGCTAATTCATGCCTAATTCTCTATGTTAATTATTATATTGTATGTTGCACCTGGGGTATGGAGGTGTTTCAACACCAACACTTTTTCTGGGGAGCGAGTTTAACACCGACATTTTCCCAAGAAAAATGTTCACCAGCCTCACTTTTCCTGCTGTTTCAATATCTCATCCGGTGGTACCTTAACATACACGAGAACTATACTTCAAGACTCATCTGGCATGTTTTCTTTCAAAATCCACCCTTTTTTGAATCTGTATTTTTTTTTAGGAATATCACCCATGTAGTGAAAGTATTATTTCCACCCCACGCGACCCTAAGATCCTGGCACAGCTTTGCTCTTTGTTGTACCTGCTCCTTGTTGATGAATCCAAACACACCTGCTGCAATCTCTGCTGCGAAAATGATCAAGAGGCAGGCAAAGAACTGCAAAAGAAACATTGAGAATAATTGTTTCCTCTTGAATTCTGATACTGTGAAAATAAAAAATCCTTAATGTTTACATGTAACTGTATTGTACTTAAAATACAACCGAGTTGTACTTTACAAATTATAAATACGGATTTTAATCAACCGCAACATGATGCACAGTAAACATTTAATTCAGCGATTCTTTGCATACCACTAGAGGAAGCCGGTACACTTTCATAATGACTGCCCGAGAACATTTTTTTAATCCTACATAACGTAAACTTGTGATTGTACTTACCGAGGCGAGAAGACACTGAGATTCCCGAACTGCCCCAAAACAACCAAAGAAGCCGACCAGCATCATTAAACTGCCAGCACCGAGGAGAATGTACACAGCTGCGGATACAAACACACAGGTGACAAACATGACACATAAAAACAACAGATCTTTTTTAAACAATCTGCCACCAAACACTAAAAGTGGTTTCTGGATCAGATCCTTATTCCTTGTTCAGACTTGATTAGTTACCATGACAACTTATTCTTCTTCTAGTTCTTCTTTTTCTTCTTCGTCCTCCTCTTCTTACATTTCTCCTTCCACTTTATTTTAGGTTTTGGCAAAATCTTGTGATGCAATAGAGCCACCGTCTTCAACATGCGGCACAACAACCAAGATTTACTATTTGCAGCTCCAAAAGGTGTAATAAATAACCAGGATTCCACCTTTGGCCAGAATGCAACACAAAATTCCTTTTAAAAAAAGAAGCCATTTTAAACTAAAATGAAAAACTAGTTCATGTAGTTTGTTTACAAATGTAACTGGAACATCACTGGAAGCAGGGATGGCACTACATTGAGGCTAGGCGGGGAAGTATCGCCGTCAGAAATCTGTGTTACCCGAGTTAAGCCCCTCCAGCATTTTATTTGATATTCCAAAATTTGTTTGTAAATTGTTTTATCAGCTCTCCCATGTATCAGTTGAGCCCCATTTTCGCACCGGGAGCAGAAAAATCCTGGAGCTGTGCCTAACTAGAAAATCACTCTTCCATCATTAAAAATCAATTACAAGAGGGTCGTAATGTTATGATAGCACAAATATGTGCAAATCATCCAAATTTAATAGAAAATAAAGCAAAACTATGACAAAGACTTAAGTCATTTCAACTGCTAGTGACATGACTGGAGTTCAGCTTTTCAATGGCGGCACCACTATTTTCACATCCGAGTCTGACTCTCTTTTTTTCCAATCACCCTGTTAGCCAACATGTTAGCTTAGCTTAGCATCATTAGCCTTTCTGCTGAGATGTTGTCACCACGGAGTGTTGTACACTGACTCCTTCGGGGCGGAGGTGGAAGGGGGGGGGTTGCCTGCACTCTGCGCAACTCCGCTCTAGAGAGTGATGGTTGCACAAATTTAATGAAGCCACGCGGGAGACCAGCAAGCTGTTATTTTTCCTAAACAAAAGAGCTAACTGAGGAGGATAACGAAGAGGTGGATGATTGCTAAATACAATAATCTTAAACGTAGAATTATATGTGGCAGGTGTGTTTTCCAGACAGACAATATGGAGTTGGATATTAAGTGTGTTTTCTACAATATGACGTGTGAAAAATTATTATTTAACAGTGCTAAGTGAGCTCTCCTTCCATCTGTCACATTCTCCTGATAGCTGCCCCTCCCAAAGAGCCTCGAGGAGGGGCCTTGGGGGGGGGGGGACCATGTCAAGTCATGTGACACGCACGCACATGCAGAAAGAAAAGGCCTCATTCTCACCATCTTGCCCACACCAAAAGCCACAGAAGGCCTTTTTTTTTGGTTTTTGTAAAGCCCCACATTGAAGGTGATGTGTTTACTGCTTCTTGTACTTTTCAGCCTCGAGCTGTTTATCATAATCAGAGAGCTCGGGGCATTTGCAGCCATTTGTGGTGCTTTCTAGAGGTATATATCTATATATATAGCTATATATATATCTATATCTATATATATATCTATATCTATATACCTATATATATATATATATATATATATATATAATATAAAATAAAATATAAACTTTTTCTCCACTGCAAACAACAATGCACTATCTTGCATCGTAATGCAATGTCTAAGACATTGAAGCACTGTTTGGCACCACCAAGCCCATTAGTAGTATACAGTATTTTTTTGTAACATGATGCACAATGCAGACCATAGTAAACCATTTCCAACACTGGAGCGGCGCTACGTAAGTACATACCGATGAAGAAAGTGTCGGGGGCATCGTTGCCAGTCAGCAGCTCAACTGTTTCCGGGTCAAACCGAAGCCAAAGTCCCACGGCCAGAACCAACAAGCCGCATAACTGAGGAGGCAGAAAGTCACATGTCAAATTGCTGCCTGTTCCTTGTTGCCTATCGACTAGTCTCAGTTTGCGAGCATCAGTCTTCAAAATTTTCAGGATTATTAAATTATGGAAGTGCAAGAAGATTGTATACAGTAGTGCCTTAGTTATGACCAACCTGACGAGCCATGATTTGGATTTTTGTTGTTGTTGTTTTGGCTTGCAAGCAAAAATTCTAATAGAACTTTACTTATTGCCACTCCCAGTTGCAAATTTACTGTCTAATTTAAAACAAAGATAAACATGTCGATGGTCAAAATGCAAGTGCTCCTATCTGACATAGGAGGATTTACATTTTGGCTTTGAATGTGTGTGTGTAAGACAACCACATATATGAGCCAGTTGAGCTTAATGCTAACAAACAATAAAAAATAAACTTTTAAACCAGTGCGTCTCAATTATTTTCTGAAAATAAAAAGCCTGTTACCCAGTGTCACACCCAGGGGGGCCCGCCCCACTATTTGAGAAGCACTGCTTTTTTAACACAAAAGGGGGAGCAAAACAGGTAGACCAGTGGTAGGCGGTCAAGGCTTTCAAGGCCTTTTTCTGCAGGCCAAACATAATCAAGAAATCATGATCATATTTATGATAAGTTTAGTTCATTATATATATATATATATATTTCTTCACATTCAGATTAATGTCATTTTATATCCCAGCCTGACATTTTTAGGTGAGAATTTTTATCCAATCAGAATTCAGCTAGCTCGTGTTACCAGGCAGATTTCATCGTACCAGTGGCTCGTAAAATTCGTCCAAGGCCTTCAAAATGAACCGTGCGGGCGTCTGTCCGGTGTGAGTAAACGGGCTCTCAGAGTTGGTAGACAGTTGCGATAGCCAATCAGATCACAGTTGGTTACAGTCAGCCTTCTTGCAGGCCTCAAATTGACGGCGCGAACGTGTCCTGTGATTCAATAATCACTTGTGAGAGGGCAGTGCAATGCGGAAATCGACACCAGACCAGTCTTATCCGGCGACCGTTCGAAATTCTAAACTATATTCTTGCTTTTTCTTTTTTAATCTGCAATGGTCGAAGGAGGGAAAAATGTGTATTTGATTGCAGATATACTTTCTGTATGCCTGTATTACAATGCCTTCATGTGGCCAAGGCCCACACACCAGAACACGCAGCACAAAGTCTCAAGTGAATCTTTTTTTATTTTGACTTTAATTCATTGTCATTGCTATATGTTTTCAATAGGGTAAAATATTATATACTTTTCTTACATTTCAGTGGGAAAAGGTGATTTGAGCAAAAAGCATGGTCACAGAACGAATAAAAGCCATGCATTTAATGTTTCCCATGGGGCACAGCCGTGCTTAGCCCAGGGGCGGGCGGGTATTTTTGAGGGGGGTGACGTAACTCACCCCGTTGGCCCCACAAAAAAAAAAAAAGCACCACCACCGCGTTCCGCCTCTTTTGGCGGCCGCCACAAGAGCCGTCGGTCCCACGGGCTCCTTGTAACAAAGAGCCGCTGTCTCCCTTTTATGACACACAAGTGGTCATTCGACTCAGCGGCTCTGGGTGATTGGGAGTGCCTCAATCGGACTATAACGCTCTCCAGTCCATCACTGATGCTATTGAGAGCCAATACAAGAGCTGTTTGCATTACAACGATCAAAATGCTCAGTTTTGTTTGTTAATTATTATAGTGATTTTAGCAACTACACATGGAGAGCAATCAAGGAAATAAATATTTAAAACAAGATGGATTTTCTGAGGCAGATGTCAATTCCAATATTTGGCACTATAGCTATTCAGTAAAAAGTAAATAGTTTTTAAATTCAATTCAGTGGACATTGGGGTTCTCCTTCAAATGTGTGCACCTTTGCCGCCTGGGGGCAGTATATTACAGGCATACTAAACCCAATGTAAGGCAGAGCAGTCAAACGGAGGAAAAGCGGAGAACTTCAACAGAACCACGGCTCTCTTAGAGGAACGATAGAACAATGGGCACAACAACAGCTCTAAATAATGGTACAAGCACAATAATATATTGTTGCCGTTCTTCTTATCATTATTACCCATATAAAAGCTGATTTTTGTTTTTAAATTGAGCTTTTACATTAGGTCTTATTCGATTGTGCAGGCATACCTATAATGTTATGCCTGATAAGTACTATAAAAATTCTGAATACTCACAAATGTATGCCATGATATATAATAGTAAATCTATTTTTGCCTTTGTAGGAATTTACAAGACCTAAAATGGCTTGCTTTGAGGAAAATGTTGATTGTTTCTTTGGCAGGTCTTCCTATCTGCGCATACCTCATAAAGCTAGGGAGACCAAAACAAACGAGTCGAAAAGAAGATTAACGCCGTCTCCTGCAACAAGGTCAAATGTCACACAGTGTGCAACATGAGAATTCTGAAAATACAAACACGGATTGTAAACGTGTAAAACGTGCACCTTGGGAGCTTTTTGGAGCCATGCTAAAGTATGATGCAACAAATGTAGTTAACCTGCACTTTTTCTCAGTGAGTCATTTGAAATTTCATTTGCTTTTAGAATTTTATGACGGGCCAGATGACATGCCCCAGCGGACCGTATATGGCCCACCAGCCCCAGGTTGTCCACCCCTGCTTGAACCCAACTGTATTTTGAGTCAAAAAAATAGTTTTTTAAAATTTTTTCAGAAAAACTGATTTTTTTTTTTTTTTACAAATGTGTGGATGTGACCTGTATTTTTTTTTTTTTGTGAAAAAAGAAAAATGCAACACATTAAAATATGCTGTCCATTAGTGTCTTTTAAAAAAATATGTGGATTTTTTATTTTTTTTTTAGGAAAACAAAATTAATTAGTCCAGCAAAATTTAAGTTCAATATATATTTTTTAATAGACCACCAGGCAAAAGTTTGGACATAGTTTTGCATTCACTCGCATGAGAAAGGTTGTTCAAACTGTTGCATGTTTCGAAAAAGAAAATTAAGGGAAAACGAGGCAAGCAGAGGAAAATGCAACCCATTTTTACAGTGTTTTCTAAAAAATGGAGAAAAAAAAGGCTTGCGGGATGAAGAAATCCCCCAATATTTTCAAAAGAACCAATATTTCACCTGCAACACAACGACGCTTGATATAGAGACTGCATAACTTGATTTAATTGTCCAAAGGTACTAATAGAAATTGATGGTTGTATCAGGATGGAGGTGGGCTGAGCTGGTTCTGTGCAGCATCAACATTATGCACATTGTGGTCTGTAAACACCAACATAGTGCACCGCTAGCAGCTTGGAAATTACACAAGCGTTACCGTGACAATCGTACAAATTGCAGCATGCAACTGATTCTCAGTGGGCAACTTTAAACAAAAAAAAAACATAAAAATAAAAAATGATGTCATTTCAATCAATGACCCCTCCCACCCACGCTGGTGCAAAAGGACTCACCCAAAAGATGAAGTTGAACACGAACAGCAGATATTTCACGCATTTCATCCCCCCGTGCACTTTGCTCATGATTGCCGAGTCTTGATGAGCCTCTTTTCACGCAAATAGATAACAACACAGTACTCGCAGATGTGCGCGCCTCGTTTTCGTCGTGCACGTTCACGTAGTCGCGACCACGGCGGACCAGGGAGCGCGCGACATCAACATCCGAAAACATGCGCGTGAGCGAGATGCAGCCTTGCTCCGCCCATCTCAAGCCCCCCCCCCCACCGTCGTGTGAGTGAGCGTCCGAGTCTGTATGTATGCCCACAATAAACATAAACCCCCACAATTGTAACATGTTTAATAAGAAAAACAGCCCTTCGTCGCATTGTACTTTACAAAAACATACAATGATAATATAATTGAATGGAATGTACAACACAGCTGGTGCATACTGATTTTATGCTTCAGTGTCAAATACAAACCTGAATCAATTAGGCTCCTTCCGGTGTCTTGATCACTTGGAAGCAATATAGAGTCTACTCCAAAAATAAGGTCAATTCTTTTGTTTCTGTTGTATACCAAAGACATTTGGGTTTCAGATTGAAAGATGAACGTGCGACAAATACTTCAGGATTCCAGCTGTTATCGCGAAATGTATTAAACAACTCATGTGAGAGCACCTTTTGTGGAGAACAGTCGCATCGGACTGGAAATCGGACTAGAAAATGATTAGAAGCAAACGCCACAAAAGCCGATGGAAAAGACAGCTCCTCTTGACTTTCTACGCATGTGTGAGTAGTACCCCTTCCTAGCCATTGGTGGCGATGTCGATTAACGGCTGAGAGTAAGAGTGATTACTTTGTCTTCGTACTCTTATGTCCAGACAGCCATTATTTCCATAGAGGGGATGTGAAAAAGTGCAAAGTTAATTTAGTTTTTTAGAAATAGCTTCAATTTTCACAGTTTTTACGCTTTCATCACACTTGTCCGGTGCACCGATTTTCCAGCTAATAGCCAATCCCAGTGCTCATTTAACCTGCCAACCCGCCCCAATTCTAACGTTGAATCGGCCAAACAAGCCCCCCCAGATACCCCAACATTGACTCTGACTTTACGACGTTGCACTCTAAACATCAGAACCTAAATGTTAGTCATACCTGTGAGACAAGTTCTGCCACAAACATTGACTAAGGCCTGGTAAAATAAATAAGTAAAGAAATAAACAAAGCAATACCAAGCAACACTTCATACACACTACTACTATTTATACAGTAGATTTTGAGAAAGTGCCCAGGGTAATACTTTAATGACATTCCTTTTGTGTTGCTATGTCCTCCTTTTTTGCCCAGATCCCACCTTGCACTGTATGCATGTTCTCTGCCAGACCATGCCGATGAGGATGACATATGGGGCATGGCTGTAGGGCCTGGAGTGGGTCATTCGGGGTTTATCCGCTCTGCCATCGAGGCCTCTCATGGTTAGGTCGCCTTTGTGCCACCATTTACTCATGTCATGTGGGCGGCAAACAGCGACCTCGTTTGTTTGTCGGGGGAGTCCATGGTGTGATCATCACAAGACTTATTGAGCAACTGCCCACCACCCGCATGCTACAGCAGCACCCATTGTAAATGGACAGCGGAATAGACAAATTAATCGTAATAATTAATACCATGGAAATCGTATGAACTCCTTGGAACATTTGATAAATTAAATGTTCTTTAAAAGTTGAGTGTGATTTTGGCTAAGTATTTAGTTTCATGTCTTTTGTGTGGTCCGGTGACTGTTTGTCTCGTTACGTTATTAGGTCCACCTGTGCTTGACACACCTGTGAACCAACCAGCTCCCTCCAACTATTTGTGACTTGTCCAGGTGTTCCTCGTTGTCGCGTCAATTTGTCTCTATTTAGTGCGCTCCTGCCAGGATGGCCGAGTGGTCTAAGGCGCCCCGTTCAGGACCCAGTCTCCCCAGGAGGCCTGGGTTCGAATCTCGAATTTCCCCATTGTGGGACTAATAAAGGGAATATTATTATTATTATTATTATTTATTCAGTCGTCGTCAATTCATTGTCCAATGTCCTTTGTTTATCCCATTTTTGTTGGTGTTGCGTTTGTTTCTCTGCAGTCATTGTCAAGTCCAAGTTCTTTTTTCTGAATTTTTGTTTAGATACTTTCATTTTGTGTCATTTTGGTCTTCAGTATTTTGTATTACCCCAGTAGATAAAGCTTCATGAAGCATTTGTAATATTTATTGACTCCTCTAGATGGCACTCTTGGTTTAAAGATGTACTGGAAATTCAAAGGGCACGTCACTGAATCGGTTTGCAGTATTAAACGGATAAATACTAAAGTTCAAAACAACAGGGATCAAAGTAAGACACTCACATTAGGACTTGACTTGACTTGGAAAACAGACATTGAAAATGAACCAGCAAGTACTGAAAGGAAACGGAACTATACAAATAAATTGACGAGACAGTGAGAAACACCTGGACAAGACACACTGGGATGACAAGCACAGGTTTACACAATAAAATAACGAGACACAAAGGAACATAAGGAAAACCTGAACCTAAATACTAAACCAAAATCAACCAAACCAGATCATGATGCTACTGCTCTTTTGTCACCCGCAAGACAAGTGCAGAAACATAACAAAACAATATGGGTTATGCTGTTATTGTTTTTTGTTTCAGTAAGAAAATCATTTTATTTCCAGTGGTATACATTGTTGTATTTTGTTTGGTCGACCTTTGCAATGGTGACAAAACATGTAGGCATTTTGACTGCACTGACTATTTCTATGAGAAAGGAAGTTCCTTTTGACACATTGTTAAACGGTTTTGGGAGAGATATGAGCTTTCGGAGGTGATTCATGGTGCTTTGCTGATCCATCCATTTTGTTTTTGGCAAAAGCACCAAGTGAATGCAAATGAGCCAAAGCAACTGAGAAGTAGCTTTGCAATTTTTATGAGAAATGGATCCAGTTTTGAAACATGAACAATTTGGGGAGAGACGTAAGCTTTTGCTAATAAGCTGTAATTGTTGAGTAAAGTTCAGTAAAAGAACATGCTGCGTGTTGTGGTAATGAAGAGATACAGGTTTCATCAAAACTTGGCAACAGGAAAGTAACACAGCAGGTGTCTCTATCAAACGGGAGCACACATCCAATACCTCTGCACTTTGGTTTGGATTCACTGACACAACCTCATTGGGTTCTCTAAAGATTGACATCAACACTGAAAGACTAGTCAGAAACTGAAACTCGGGCCTTCGGGCACTCATTCTGTTCAAGCTGTCCATGTCTAGGAGGTGTCACACGTCTTGCTGGATCAGGTTCAGTGTCCATACAAGAGTCTTGTTGGTTGATCCGTGTCTGTATAGGTTCCGCAAAATGTGAGATGTGTTTCCTGATTTTCCCGTATGGTTGTCTTTGTGACTGAATGAGGTAAGATCTGGGCTCTCTGCATGTTTCTCTCACAACTCCATTGTGGTCATATCCTTTGTTGTTGTTGTTTTTTTTTTAATCTAAACATCTGTCCTGCAGATAGAGCTGGAGCGGTCGACTTGTTCTGTGATAATCTGTTATGTGAATCTTTTGTTGGGAAGTTGAGCATGCACTTCCTGAGGCTTGTATGTTTTGGGTTCGAGCAGTCCTTTAGAGACAGGGAGAGTAGTGAATCTCTGTCATGACAATCTCGACATACAGTTCATCTTTGACTTGGTCTTTCATTGTGACAGGAATGCGGTGTGCAGGGTAAACTACAGGTCCCATTTCCGAGTTGAGCGCCACTGTATACGTGACTGGATGCTTTCCAAGCTTCTCTGATAAAAAGGTCATGATAGTCACCTTTTAGTTGCTGAGTGAAATCTTGAATGGAGGCAACTTTCACTTGTTAGACTTCTTTGCTGATGGTCACGATTCCCATTTGTAGTGAAGCATGGAGTCCAAGCAGTACAATTTCAAAGTAAAAACAACTTCTCTGATGGATATAGTATGTCCAAATTATTCAAACAAGCACAACTTTGTCATTAATACAGTGTTTGTTTCCATTGGAGCTACACGTTAAGAATGGCTGTGTGAATTACCAGCTCAGCCAGATTGACATGCATTGAATTAGTCAGCTTCTATTACTAATTAAGGTTGGGATCAATGAACCAACCGCTTCAACCTGATTTCCATTAGTACAATACAAACAACTTCGTTTTAACCTATTTTTAACGTGCATTTCACGACAGCTGATGCTGTAACAAAGCACTTCGCATTGAGTATAAAATAACAAATATTCAACAACAAACGCATAGAAAGCAATAAGTTAAAACACAAATTAATACTCATCTCTCTCTATATATATTTTACATATAGACATTGGCAATTAAATTAGTTAATGACCCGTCGATTTATTAAATTCTGCATTTAATTAATAAATGAAACATTTAATTAATGCCACTTTTATTTCATTATTGAATGGTGCATTCATTTATTTATTTGGTCTATTTAATCACATATATAATGAATAGATGAAACTATTAATGAATTAATGCCACTTAAAAATAAACATTTCATGGTGTATTTATTTATTTAATTTTGGAACTTTCTATACTCCATATATATGTCCGCCCCCCCCCAGTATGATGAATAAGGGAGGAGTATAACGTTTAGCCCCTAGATGGCGACAAAGGTCAACAAAGCTTCGAGTCTGTATCTTACCACCAACAAAAGCAATCAGGTTAGTACGTTTCCTGCATAGATTCAATTTTTTTTGTTTTTTTCCCCCCAAAAGTCTTTACAGAGAGGACATTGTACTTTGCACCAGTGCCCATTTTCACTTCCATTGAATTTTCATTCATTTGTAAAGTGGTGAAAGACTCTTTTTCCTGGATCTGCGCACAAGTTGAATTTGCAGTCACAACCAGTGTTGTTTCATTTACATAGTTTTCACCATCACTGTCTTCCTCTTGTCCAATATCCACCTGATGCACCGACCTCTGTCTTTGCCTGTCACGTTGTGGTTTGGCTTTTACATTTTTGACTAAAAACTGGTCATTTGTTTCATTTCGCCACATGACCACCACCCAGGGACAGCAATGGGGTTTTTGTCTTCCAGGGGTAAAGATGGGGATAGTCTGATAAATGTACTGGGAAAATCATTTATAAATATATTTTAGAATATCAAATAAAATGCTGAAGGGTCTTAACTGGGGCTACACAGCCCCCCTTATATTGTATACTACCTTTTCGTAAGGGTAGATAAAAATTTAAATGTATAAATGACCAAAGTTGCGTCTTTTATCTTTGATCCCTAAATTGCTCACGTATAATTCAATTGTCACACCAGCCTTTTGGTTATGTATTGAACGTGTATCGTTCCATTGTCAAGTTCGTTTGCGGGGTACACATTTCCCAAGACATTCCGAGTCCTCTGTTCTCCTTGGACTGTACGGGAAAGAGTAGACGTACCTCATCCATATCATCTCTCGGGTATCTGCGGCGTAAATAAAAGACTTCTCACTCACAATGGTTTGTCTGAGTACGTTGTAGCGATGAAAATGTGGTACTGCTGTTCAAATATGCGACTGTTGTCCACAATGGTGCCACCAAACACCTGTACAACGGGTTGTCTGAAGTCGAGGGTTGAGGGACATTTTTTTGGGGACTTTCAGGAAGGGAGTCAACTTTACCTTTAATCACAGGACTGGGATGGTACCGGATATAAAACTTGCGGTAGCAAACAGGTTGCAGGATCATCCAGAAGAGGGGGACCAAAAGGACCCGAGAGACGCAAACCGTGAATGACAAAACATCATTTACGATATTATAAACATATATTTTGCTTTATTTATTTTTCCAAAATAACTTCATGTAACACAAAGGGATTTGTAATGATGGTGCAAAGATATGCCGTTATCTCCCTATATGGTAATTTAGTGAAATTAATTAAATGCATTGAAGATTAGATATTTCTTCATTTATATAACTTGTGAACAAACTTTGCTAGAGCTCAAAATATGTTATGATAAACTAAAATAACAAACAATTTATCAGAATCAGCCACCTTTGCTGTTTACATTCCCCTCAAACGCTTTGAGGCGAGAATTGTGACAATCCATTCATTTTATCGAGTGGGGTGTTACCGATTTCCCACCTTCCACGAATGCAGCAATCGTCGAAGTACGCCGTTATTCCTCTAGAGGTCAGTGTTTCATCTGGGTTGACAAAACGTAATTGTATCAAACAAAACAAGGACATTCCAGTTATTAGTCATAATGTATGACTCACATAAAAGCTAACAGCTGCGTTTTTTGGGAACTACCTCTCACAGTTCTTACTCAGTGTTTTATCTGAAATAATTCGACAAGCTCACTTGTCACTACTAAAAAACCAAATTGATTCAGACTGGACGAACTGAAAGTCTCTCTGTTAATAATAATAATAATAATAATAATAATAATAATAATATCCATTCATCCATCTTCTGTACCGCTTCTCCTCACGAGGGTCGCGGGGGGTGCTGGAGCCTATCCCAGCTATCTTCGGGCAGTAGGCGGGGGACACCCTGAACTGGTAGCCAGCCAATCGCAGGGCACACAGAGACGAACAACCATCCACGCTCACACTCATACCTAGGGGCAATTTAGAGTGTTCAATCGGCCTGCCATGCATGTTTTTGGAATGTGGGAGGAAACCGGAGTACCCGGAGGAAACCCACACAAGCACGGGGAGAACATGCAAACTCCACACAAGATGGCCGGAGCCGGGATCGAACACACGCCCGATGCTGTCTCTCACTGTGAGGCCATCGTGCTGCCCATAATAATAATAATAATAATAATAATAATAATCATCATCATCATCATCATATGGCTAATTATATTATTTCCTACAACAGCCAAAGCTATAATTTATGGGAAATATTTTTCTGTTGCTCCTGAAGACCTGAAGAATGAAAAAAAAGTCAAAATTGAAATAAATTGAAGCCATGTTATTTTTGTCCTCTCCCCCCCATCCATTCTAAAACAATCTTGATGCCAGTGCGATTGAATTCCAACACATAATGTATAATGTACATGTTTAATAAATAATAAACACTATTTTCAACATAGATTCCTCATATCAGACCTGGGCCAACTAAAGAAAACAAAACAAAAAAAAAAACAGGACACTTCTAGTATGATTGTTTTGTTGTGCTGAGGCCTGTGCTGTCTGCTGAGCTGGCTCGCTAACAAGTTTAAACCTGCGATTTGGAGGAAAGTCGCTTGCTCTTTGGCTGCTTTTTTTTTTTTCCACGATGCATCGTTAAATTATTCTGAACCATTTTATACCCTGCTCTCTTGAAGCCAGCAGATTGAATGACATTTGAAATATTTGCATAATTGCAATTTTTCCACAGAGCGACAATATGTAGATTTCCTTGGGTAATTGTTTCTCCCCATTTTCAACAAAAAAGTCAAATTATAACCCAGCAGTGTGCTTTTGCATGTCTGAAATAAGTGTAGCAGGAGTCATAAAGGTCACATATTGCGTAAATGTTTATATAATGGTAGAGTCTCTGGAGTATAAAATTAAACAACACAATAAACATTTGGTGGGCTGAAGATTTTTGAAAATGTATCTTAAAGTGAGCTGTTCTGAAATTTGGCAAATTGTATTGTCAAATTGTGATATGATTGTAAATTTTTTGTATTATTTTTATGATTTAAAAAAAAATCCCCAAATCACTTCTTCTTTCATAAAATTATCCGAATAGCATAACAAGGTCCAAGAGGTTTCCTTTAGCTTCAAAATGAAGATATCACACATTATTTTAGAAAAAAAAATCACATACTTTCTGCTATTTTAGCACTTTCTGTAACAAGATGGCACAAGGCCACACCAATGCACTCACAAATAAGAAAGTTGTAATTAGTGATCTCGATTAGTGTAAAGTTAGCCAGGGTTGTTTGCGAGAGTCCCAGAGAGTCTTCACCACATGTATATGTCTTTTTTTTTTAATTCTGCTGCAATTAAATCATTTGTACCGCCCTTTACATCTTGTCCCGTCCCTTCCTCCATGAAATGCGTGTTCGCGACAAACAAGACGTGTCCCAATTCTCCGTAAACTTTAGGCGTAGGGCCCTTCAGCACGAAGTCAGACCCCGACCTCCGTAGAATCTGCACACGTCCCCTCGGTAACGAATACAATGTCTCTAGAAATGACATCCATGAACGAGATGAAGCGGGAAACAGATAAATGTAAGCGATATATTTGTGTTTCATAGTAGTGACGTGTGGTTTTATCAGATGTTCTATACTTTGCTACAATTACGTGTTTTAAGTTGTGGGTTAAAACGCTCTCTGTCGAGCTGGCTGTCAGACCAAACAACGATGCTAGAAGCCTTGTAATTCAGGACTGTTGTTTTTGAATGCCATGACAAATTGATTTTCACACGAATAACCCAGCACGCGGTCGGGGCTAATAGCATCGAGGCTGGGCTGCTTCTGAATTGTTTGGCATATGTTTTACTTTGTTTCGTTGTGTAATCAATAATGTAATAAAGTTATTATTAGCAAGTCCGTAAGTCGATGCGATATTCACGACACAACCAGCAGGCGGCTCCAAGAGATGATGTAGCGGATATAGAGTGTTTTTTGTAGGGGGATTTTTTTTCCCACCCTTTGTCTTAATCTCCTCGAACAAGATGAAGAGGGAGGGGGAAGACAAAGGTAAAGGACAAGTAATGGGATATTTTTCTTCATAGGGGAAACATAATCTTTGACCCAGGCCTGCGGTTATACGCAGTTCATGCAGTCCACGTACTTTGGCATAATACTAATAATTTACTCTGTGCAGAAGTCTATATATATATATATATATATATATATACTGAATGTATGCATTGTCACTGCCGCCATGATTTGCGGCTGAGCACGCACACACAGGCCACATTGATCCGTATGAGCCTCCACGCCACCAGGTTTTTAAAAGATGTCAACGCCCGCACAAACGTGTGTGAGTTGGTGCAGCGAGAGTTCCAGTGTCGGGCGTCAATGCCCAGGCAGCCCGGGTTGCCCGTGTGCGAGCTGTGACACGTGGTCTCGAAGAAGTACTGCTTCTTGTTGACATTGTTGATGTTGACATCCGGCAGTACTGTCACCTCGTTGCCCGAAATGTCCGTGGCCATGGTCTTGTTGCCCACCCACACACTGACGCTCTCGCACACCGAGTATACGCCTCGGTGCTGGGGCTGGCCCGCTCGACGCCGGCTCCTGCGTTCGCCATGTGACCCGGTCGGCTCGGCGTCGGGCGTCTGGGCACTGAACAGCACCCTGGGGGAGAGCCTGCGCCGCCTGCTGAAGAGTTTTGGGTCCACTTGAGGGGTGACGGCGACAGCACCTGAGTACCGACGATGTGCGTGGGAGGCTGCGCCGCTCGAGTCCTCCCCGACGGAGGCCACAGCCTGGGCACTGAAGAAAAGCAACAGGACCAGCATAGACGACCTCATGGGCACACCACCTGGGGAGGACAGTAACGCATTCTTCGTAAAATGCACTATATCCCACAGATGTCAAGGGTCGTGTTCCTGCATATTTTCTATCTCTCCTTGCTGCAACACACCTGATTCAAATGATCAGTTCATCAGCAAGCTCCCCTAGGAGTCTGATAATGATCCTGATCATTTGAATCAGGTGTGTTGTAGTGGCGAGAGATGGAAAACGGTACACAAGGACCGATTTCTGACACCTGTGTTCTTTAACATAGTGTATAGTGGATATGAAATGTCAACACACCCCTGTTGGAATGACCAGTTTTGCCGGCCCTTGTCAACGTGACGCCTTATGCAAAAACTTATATGGCATATCGACACCAGACTTTTAAAAGGTTCATTCATGCACAGAAGACTTTCTCTGGGTTTTATTCAATAACCAGGCATCGTTTTGATTTTGTCTTTCATTATTTTAGCATTGAGTCGTTTCACAGTTCATGAAGAATCTTTGTTGCGTTTAAGTCACAGGCAATGAGGTTTGTGAAATGCATTAAGTGCAGCGGCAATTATATTTGAATTCGATTCAGGACTTTGACAATAACGTGAGAAAATGTGTTATTGTAAATAAGTCTAAGCAGTAACCGAGGTAATTGAAGTATATTTTTGATTTCTTTAACAGCCTTAGATTGTACACAGCAAATTAGGCTGTGAATGTGAATTTTAGGCTAACATTAAATTAATTTATTTTGATGATGTTATTGCCATTTAATATTAAAAAGAAAATCTCTAAAAATTACATTTAAAATTTTGTTACACACACATGGAATTCTTTTATTTCCATCAAAGGGAACACATTTTGACTTCAAAAAGGATTAAAAGTAATCATTTGTTCAATATATTTATACTGATTTTTGGAACCCCCAATAGTCCACGGCACGCATCAGCACATGAATATATCGCCTATTTATCCTGGCCTTATTCGTTTCTATTTCACCAAAACCTAGAAATTGGGACATGGCTGTGTAGACTTTTATATCTATCCTATCAGTGGTTCTTAAACACTGCAGAACATTAGTGTTCACAAATGATTTATTTTGACAAATAATGTCTGTGCTTATCTATAGGTATCTGTGAAAGTAACATTTAATAACAGGCAGAACAATGAAATGTTCTTCCACTAGATGGCAGAAGGTGGTATTAAAATGGCATCCAGGTGCTTCATACTTAGCAGGTTTTCTGAAAATATTGACAATAGTATTACCGTTTTTTGTGAACTTTTATGACAAGGTAAAATATTTGTTCAGTTAATGCACTCTTTGTAAACATCAAAGAACATCTGGTCTAGACGTGTGTTCTTGTAAACACAGAAGACAACTGGCATATTTTTGTATAAATACAGTTTTATTGTATTGTATTATAAACTTAGCAATTACTTCATATGATTTTTAATTGAATTGCTCATCTTAGACAACAGTTTGTGTGTTCTTAACAGTAAGAGCATATTAACCAATTGATTAGCATCTAACGGTACCTCACTTTAAAATGCATGCAAATGTCGTCCATTTTCCCACACACAACTACTTCCATTGTCAACATGGAAACAAAAGTGACCGAGTTATTTTCTTAAACTTTGTAACCCATCGTCAAATATCTTCACGCTCCAGCGCGACAGTGGCCTCAGGCTCTCTTTACAAGTCAGAGTTTGTGAAAGCTTGAGTGTCTCTCAGCTAAATATCTTCATTTTTACACCAAAGACAAACAATCGGAGCCACCGCGACCTAGTGGGCTAAACAGAACAATCCTCCGCAAGTGAAGTTCCCATAAAATAAATTGGCAGAAATGGTGAACTCGCCACAGATACATATTGAAAGGATGCTTTTTCCAACCACTTTGAGACACTACAGGAATTTCGTGTGACTGAGGTATGCTTCAAAACTTGGAATAGACATTTGCTAAACCAAAACGCTGCATAAATTTAATTTACATTCAAATTTTGTCTTGAACGTCGGTGTTGACCCTCCATGAAAGTGTCATTTCTACTAATTGTATTTTTTTTTCTGCAAAGACTGACAGGCAGCATGGAAGCGAGCAGGCGTGTCGACACCCGCGACGGTGCCGTCGGCGGCCTCCACAGTTAAGGTTTTTTTTATTCCTCGTATTGCCCCCCCGGGGTAGGAGTGGGTCGCCCTCAATGCACACATCCAAATGGTTGCCAACCTCAATTAAACAGAAGCACATCACATGACTCGAGGTGACACATGTCGGCCCTCTGGGAGCTCGAAGGTCACGCAAGAATGAATCAAACCAAAGGAAAGTAAGATGTCTTTATTGTACTTGTGTTTCATGTTGCTATTTGCTTCATTTTTATGCAGGTTGCATCTAAAACTCTGGCTCACTAGAATACATTGTGCAACCCTTTCCCGCCATCACAGGTAGAAACAGAAACATGTGGCTTTGCGGCTAAAAATGCCTGATTGCAGGGGTGGAGAAAATGAGTTGATCATGTTTTAGATGAGTTTAGTTGAGCAAATAGCTTCAATGCGACATGATGTAAAGTTAACTTTTTAAAGGGGATGTCAGACCCCAAAATTTCTTTGCAATAATATACTCTATGTTTACTAACCCAAACATAGCATTCCGATTAATATTTTGTTTGTGGAGTATGAGTTTGGCGGCAAAATCCACCCGTTTTTAGCCATCTCAGGGGGCGGCCATTTTGTCCCATTCAATGCTGAAAATGACATCATAGTTGGTCAGGGCTCGAACAATCACTGCTCACCCGTTTTCTGAATGTTGGCCATGATTGGTCGTTGGCTTAGCCCTGAGCAACTGTCAATTTGAATCGGCAGAAAGTGACAAAATGTGCACCCCTGAAATGTACAAAAATGGGAGGATTTTACTGCTCAACTCATATTCCACAAATGCAATATTGATCACGATGCCATGTTTTAACTAGTGGGCCTGCATAGAACATATTGTCGTGAAGACATTTTTTGGGTAGACTTCCACTTTTAAGGGATTGTGTGAAAATTGTTGGGTCTCTGGAGTGCCTAATTAAAGAACTCTCATATCTGTCTATTTCTGATGTTTATGTGTCCGTGAGTGGGCACTTTAATTGCCATTAAAAAGAAAAACACATCCAGAACTCTTGTCAACATCTGCTAGGCTGGGTAAAGATCCAAAGCCACATTTAAGCAACTGCAGAGTACACACTGTCTAAATCAAGCTAATGCAGAAGCATTTTGTTGGATTGCTCGAACAGCCATGTCATTCAAATGATGGCCCAAATTATATCTTGGAAACAATAATAAATAGCTGTGGATAAAAATGCAAGTAGTGAGCGGAATGTACTTGTCGCGCCAGGAAAAAAAAAGTGTTTCTTCATGAAACGAAAAAAAATCCGTAACTAAAAGTAACAAGTTTATTGAATTAAAGGTACTCTGACAAGTATAATTTCTCCAAAAAGTAACTTATAAATATTGTAATGGAGTCAGTCTAGCTTGTGGCTACTCACCTCTGCTATCACGTCAAAGCCTACAACAGAGCTGAATTGTCTTTTTTGGGACGCTCACGGGTGTTTTGGCTTCTCAGCGTGCAGTACGGCATGTTTACCTTTTCAGAGTCCGCTCGGGAACGGAAGCGCCCCACTGTGGCACCTAGAGGACGCGAATTAAGCAGCGTGCTCCGCTCGGGGCTCCTGCCATGTGGCCCCCGTCCTGCACCTCCTTGGCCTGCCTGCTGAGACATAAGCCACAAGTTTTTTTTAAATGCCCACATAAAAATGCTATAAACACATTGTTAGCATCATCACATAGCAAACATACCCGAGGCTCAAAAGCAGGTTGGCTTCTCTGCTGGCCTAAACATTGTTATAAAGAAGAAGAAGTTGATTGGAAAAATAACCACGGTCCAACTCCTTAAGGAACACGAGTCAGAGCTTGTAAGTGTGAAGGCTTCAAAATAGTGTGCAACAATCATTGACCAATAAGAACAGCGGAAAATAGCGAGGTGATGAGGGCGTACAATTTGGGCATTTCTGACACACTGAGCAGTGCGCAAGGAAGGGGAGACAAAGACATAATCAATGTAGCGATTGGATGACAGGATCCAAATTCCTATCTTTGGGTAAATTCATACCTTGGACTGAATACACATCTCTAGTGTGTATTTTACTTTTATTTAAAGGGGTAGGTCAACCCTGAAAAAATCTTTACAAGAATATGTCCTTTGCAGGCTGACTTGTCAAAACATGAAAGATGGCATTCTGATTAATGTTGCGTTTGCGGACTGTGAATGAAAGAGTAAAATCCAGTTTTTGGCCATCTCAGGCGGCGGCCATTTTGTTGACTGCAAATGACATCACAGCCACTCAGTGCTCACCTAAAAACCAATCACGGCTCACTTGTTGTCTGAATCTGAGCCCTGATTGATGATGACAAAATGGCCCCTGCTGAGCTGGATTTTGCTTTCAAACTCATATTTTGCAAACACAATAAATCAGAATGCCGTGTTTAGACTAGTCAAGGCCCATAAACATTTTAATCTTTGGGGATTTACTTCCCCTTTAAAAAATAAGAGAACCTCTCAAGTAATGTTACTGAAGTTATTAAAATGTTTTTTTTCCTCGCCCGCTGTAGCGACATGATGGATTTGGCGTGGCACAAAGCGCCACCGCCTGATGATGCATCACAATAAATCAGGCCTCTTCCTTATCGTTGCATCATCTTGCTGTAGGATTAGTCAGAATTATTCCATTCGCATGTCACATGACACCCGCTGACAGACCACAACAGTCATTTGTCATGATCGTATGGTGTTTTGCCTCGGCGAGTGCACAGCGAGAGAAGTCGACGGGGGAATGGAAGCCTGAGTAAACGGGCTGCAAATCTATGTGACAGTGACCTACGAGCCATGCACAGGAAGTGTTCCGTGCCTTATTGCGGTGCTTAGAATGGCCCTGAGGATTTGAACCTGGTCAACAGGTCAATCCGAACTAACAATGCTGCATCAAGGCAATTATTAGCTATATAGAGAACATCATACTTTGCACAATTTAGCCATCCATCAATTTTCTATAGCGCTTGTCCGCATTAGACTCGCAGGTGCAGCATCTTATCCCACCTCACTTTAGTAGTCCAGAAATATATATATATATTATTGAAAAGTTGCCATCCAATTGCAAGTCACAATTTCAAGTCTTCAATGAAAATGGATGTTTTTAGAATTCAGGAGGAAGCAGGAGTTGTCAAAGAACACAGCGTGACACAGAGCTGAGGTTCAAACACAGAAATACCCAATGCGAAGCAGCTGTGCGAGCAACGGGCTGCCCCTGTACAATCTTGTGAAATCCAATACCAGAACTGTATCATAATAATAATAATAATAATAATTCTCTGATGCTATCGCAGTGCAAATTTATTTAGTCTTCATTTAAATGTAAATTGGACTTAGCTTTTTTCAAAAAAAATAATTTCAATATTAAAATGTCCAATATTCTTCAAATGCCTGGACATGTAAAGTACCGAGCAGTGTTTTTTTTTTTTAATGATATTTGATGAAACGAGGAAATACTCCCAATTGTTTGTTTATTTTTTTAGAATTAGAATTAGAAATCCCTTTATTGTCATTGTACTCAAGTGTGCAACGAGATTAGAGGGCTCCCCTCTCCAGTGCAATACAACAATATGGTCTAGATATACTTAATTTTAATATTCTGTATTCATTTATGGCGGCACGGTGGCCGATTAGTTAACACGATGGCCTTATAGTGCAAAAGTCGTGGCATCGGGCTTC
Organism: Idiotropiscis lumnitzeri; assembly: GCF_059441095.1. NCBI lineage: Eukaryota > Metazoa > Chordata > Actinopteri > Syngnathiformes > Syngnathidae > Idiotropiscis > Idiotropiscis lumnitzeri. The sequence continues at coordinate 17,381,558 of NC_142401.1, read as the reverse complement.
CTGTGTGGAATTTGCATGTTCTGCCCGTGCATGTGTGGATTTTCTCTGGGTACTCCGGTTTCCTACCACATGCATGGCAGGTTTGTTTGGACACACTAAATTGCCCCTTGGCCCCAGGAAGTTGCAATTAAAAAATAAAAATAAAAATGGAAGCTCTAATTGGGCAAATGAGATGAGCCCCCTGTTTGTCCAACAAGGAAGAAGAAATTGAATGTCGCCCATGAGTTTCTGAATCCAGGCCCGTTTTGTAAGTTCATGTAGAGTTTGTCGTTATTTTTACATTAAGTAGATTGGTTTATAAAGTTTGTTTCTTTTAATGATGCCGTGATAAACTTTTAATTAACCCAAAGCTATTTATCAGCTAACTAGCTGCAGTCATATGTCAGTTTTCATTCCAAAACGCAGTGTTGTTACGTGTGCACTATTTTAACAGCTACTCAGCAAAAAAAAAACAACACTTTTATTCAACCCAAATGTACCCCTCCAAGTGTCAACATAGAAAACCTTTATTGTGTGTCATTCATGCTAATTTCCCAGTAAATTATAGTTTGTGAATAATTTAGTGATATGTAAATCTTGCGTCCTCTACTTGTGTTGGCCTCCTTAATGATGGCGGAAGGTCGCTCATAGAAAACAGACGTCTGATGCGAAAACGTCTTAGTGGTTTCGTAAAAAAGAATAAAAACGTCCAGTCAGCAGTTTCTTCTCAACTCGGCGGGTTTCAAGAATTCACAAAGCTGGGCTATGCACCAGCTTTGAGCTTGGCCCCCAAATGGAGTCATGAGCGACAACTGCAGTAACCAAAACTTTACAAACACCTTTCAGTGTAATGAAGGGCTACTGTTATTTTATTTAGAATATTTTGGTATTTGGAAATCCTAATGAAACTTCTACTGAATAATCAAGTATTCTGATAAAATTTTAAAAAAATTTACATTTTTAAATGAAAGTATTTTTGTTAAATCTTGAAGACCAATTACGGATAGTGAAGAGAAAATAAATCCCTCCACAACCAATTAGATTTCATTTTCAATTCAAATGTTTAACTTAGATTTAAACTTGTCCTTAGCAGCAAACTATTTTCTCCTCAAGAAACATTTGCAAGTGAGCTATTGGTCGATGAGACGAACGATTTTGCCGGCTAAAATAGCGCATTTGATGAAGCTTGATTTGTCTGTAACTTTCTCAGGCTGTCCGCATCAAAGTCTGCAGAGTTATTTGTGCCGCTGCTAACGCTGGCAAGAGGCGCTGTACTATACGATGTGAATGTCCATTCATCCATCCATTATCTGAGCTGCTTTTCCTCTCAAGTGTCGTGGGTGTACTCGATCCTATCCCAGCTGTTTTCCGGCAGAAGGTGGGGTACACCCTGAACTGGTTGCCATCCAATCGCAGGGCTCACAAAGACAAACCACCACTTGCACTCACAATCAAACCTAGGGAAAATGTAGAACTCTACACAAGAAGGCCGAGCTGGATTCCAACGTACTAACCACCGTGCCAGCCCGATGTGAAAGTAATTATTATTATTATTTTCTAAATGTTCGTAATTAGCAATTGAACATGATTTCAGGATGATGAAATGCCGCTATTGATGGCAATTATAAACCGGGTTCCTCATTTCCCAGCCTCCTTTTGGAAAGGGTTAAATCAGTCACCACGCTCTACCAGGAACACCTTCAAACTAAAAGTCTACTAATGTACTGATGTCCATGTACTATTTGGTAATATTTCATTTTGAAGTTGACCTTATCACCTCATTGGCGACATCTTACCGTCATGCATATCATGTACAATTGTTGTCACGTTTGGCTTGACTTGGCTTCTCTTTGTTGCAACAGGCACTCGAGGCATAAAAAAGTTGTTGAGCATTTTTTCAATTGAGCTTCTCGAATTACTCAACGGCTTTACTCACCTCCAAGTGTGACATTCATTCATTAGAGTTCTGCAACCGCAAAGCAAGAATGACACTCGGTTGGCTCAGCACCGAAGGCTCCAAGTTTAACATTTTAACGCAAAAGATTAAAGACCTCCACCAAGGCCACGTCTCATAAAAATCGGTTCCTTCACAGACTGGCACAATCTGTATGTCAGTCAGTCATCCCCCAATCATAAATATATCATCTAGCCATGAATTTCCCCATCTCGCTGTCAGTCTGTCTATATGTCCCTTGCTCTCTGTCATCCATCCACCCATCCATCCAACCATCATGTCTCCCGTTGTCAGCCATTATCCATCTATGGCCTTCTCACATCCATCACTCTTAAATTGTTAAATTTCCCCCATCTATCTATCTATCCGTCCCATACTCTCTCGCTATGTAACAAGTTCTGACAGATATATTAATGATAGAACATCGGTCACCTTACGTTCTGATATATTCAGTGTGTGCAGTTATTTTTGCTTTATACACAAACATTGCGATCAACTGGCATGCAGCAGTATGAGGGCTGTAAAACATCAAGTGAAAAACAATTTAGATTGCCAGTAGCCACTGTACAGCAGTTACACTTAAGTTGAACCTCTCCTATTCGCCATAATAGAGGTGAATCCTTTAATTAACAACAAATGGTCTGCGGTGATGTCATCATGAGAAACAACTTGAATAATAATTAGCAGACAGTCAGAGGTAAAAGTCAGGCTTTTTTGTTGCTATGGCAATTGTGTTGTCTTTTAATACCCCAGGCACTTTTTTCATGAGTCACATGGGGACATTATTTTCTCCACCAAGTAAAAAAGGGTTTTTGCCCGCAAAGGTTGGTTTGTTTGTGCATAATTTCCTGTCTCTCGTTTTTATGAAGTTAATTTATGTTTTTTTCCCCATAACATTTGCTGAGCTGCTAACTGTTACAGATTGTCTGTATTTAGATCCAAAAATCACTGGATGCCATATCATTATGCCCGCAACACTTTGACCGTTAACGATATTTAAAAAAATAATAATCATGGATCAGTTTGCTGATAAAGGTAGAAAATGCGGAGAAAATTAAGTATTTCTAGTAGGTAAAATACCTAGACGTGGCCTTCTTCTGACGGCGGCCCCGATGAAGTATCGCGTCACTGCTCACTCATGGCCAAGAAAGCTAGCTAATTTGTTCAACATTAGCCGAAAGCTAACATCATGATTATATTAGCAACAAGGAATAAGGGCAGTGATATAAATTGAAGCTTTTTCGCCGAATTATATTCAATAATGCGCAGACATCACCTGTGTGTTAACAAAAAAAAAAATTACTAAAATTCTTGCTGTCATACTTGTTGGAATATGCCCAACAAACATGGGTTGATGGAGACTAGCTAATGATCAGTGATAGTTTTTATAATTTGGGTTCTATTTGGTCCCTGACAATATGTCTTAACGTGAAAATGGCTAATGACACTAAAACATTTAGGGACTGCCGAATTCATTTAAAAAAATCTATCTGTGCATGTCCATGTGTATGTGCAATGTGCATTGTTTGAAGGCACGGTGCGGACAGTTGCCTACAAGCGGCAAAACTTTTTTGTCCACTGGGGGTTTAAGTATCAAAAGAATATGCCGTATCACTGCTAGGTATCGATGTCTTTAGTGGCATATCGTGCCAGGCAAAACAAATAAATGGTCTTGAATTGGATGGCAAAAGGTACGACCAGCCTGTGTATCCAACTGTGTCACTTTATACAACAATACAATTCAATACAACTAGAGTAAGATAGGGCTCCCTGCAAATATATTAACTTTGTGTTCAACTACAAATGCCTAGATTTCACACTAAGAACATTTGTGACTAAATTGAGGAACGATCATTGTTTATGTATGCATACTTTTTAAAATAGGTGCTTTGGCTCCACGCGTTGGGAAGACCTGATCCAATCATGACTCTCCTAAATAAAAGCTCAAATCTTATATGATGCACATAGACAGAGATGTTTCATAATTCATGTCCTATAGAAGAGCGAGTATTTGTATTATTATTACTGCAACTACTTCTACTACTTAATACATAATGCTTATATGTAAATGAGCTCAGCTCATTTCTTCATTGATTTAATATACGTGCAAACAATACTCATCTTTTTGCCTGAAAACACCACCACAATAGATTTAAAATTAAATGAACAGGATGTGCTTTAAATGCAGACTAGCATCACATTTCCGTGCGTTAAACCAATTTTCCTTGATAATCAAAACAACCTCAGTTGTCCCTAGGTATGATAGTGAGTGTGAATGTTTGTTTGTGTGTGCCCTGCGATTGGCTGGCAACCATTTCACGGTGTACCCCACCTACTGCTCAAAGACAGCTGGGATAGGCTCCAGCACGCCCGTGACCCTCGTGAGGATAAGCGGCCTCACAGTTGCACAGTGATAATTCAGTTAAGTTGTACAGAAAGTGAATTTCTATTTTTGGGCACCTCTGCAGTTGAGGTCTGACAAACCTTATATACTAGCAGATCCTTTGGCTAGTTCCTAGGCTACACTGTGGGGCCATGCATTATGCAGACCAAAAAAAAGGCGACAAAAATCATCTGACAAATGCACCAACGCGCGCACATTTGAAAAACAGAAGAAAACCCAAGGAAAGCTGTTTAAACTGCACCGCAAACTGCAGCTCCGGGTCAAGGCTGAGTTTCGGCCATGTTTGAAAACTTTGTTTTGGAACATTAAGAGTTCGTCTGTGTGGGAATCACAGTTGTTACGCCAGCACAGCCGAACATGAGTGATGTGAGGTTTGGTGTTTTTCTTTTAAAATAACAAAAAAAAAATGACATCAGTGAGGTAAGGAGCCTTGTTTTAAAACCGGCATGCATAATCAATGCTCTTGTACGTGCGTGTGCGTGTGTGTGGGTGTGCGAGCGTGCGTGCATGTGTGTGTGAGTGTGTGTTATAGTGAAAACAATCTCCATTTTAATGCTGTTGTACCAGTATGTGGCAAAAGAAGAATTCTTTTTTTTTTTTAACCCTTTTGAACATATCATGAAACGTTGATGCCATGCTCTGTCGAAATGAGACGGTGTAGATGAAAAGCCTTTGCATCACTCATATGTATATTATAGTGGTGCAAAAAATGTTCAATTAGTCAAAGAGAACACATACAGTTTTACAAGTTTCAAAATGATTTTTTTATTTTAAAGGAGAACGAAATCCAAACTTATACGGCCTTGTGTGGAAAAAGTGATAGCTCCTTCAACCTAATAACTTTTTGGGTCTCCCTCAGCAGAAACAAGAAAAATCAAGCATTTCCCGTAACTAGCAATGAGTGTCTTACAGTGCTGTGGAATAATTTTGGTGCACTCTTCTTCGTAGAATAGTTGTAATTCAGTCACATTCAACAGCTTTTGAACAGCCTTTTAAAGGTTATGCCACAGAATTTAAATCAGGTTCAGGTCTGGACTTCATCTAGGTCATTCCAAACCCTTCATTTAGTTTTTTTTTTTAAGCCATTCAGACGTTGACTTGTTTATTTGTTTTCAATTGTTGTGATGCAGAAGTCTCAGGATTTTCTGGTAAAGAGCAGAGTTCATAGTTCCATCTATCACAGCAAGTAATCCAAGTCCTGAAGTAGCAAAGCAGCCCGAGACGATCACTGTACCAGAAATACGTTTGACTTTTTGTATGGTGTTCTTTTTCTTACATTCTGTGTTACATTAACGCCAGACTTAACGAGGCTCATACCTTCCAAAATTTAAGCTTTGGTTTTGTCAGTCCATAGAATATTCTCCCCAAGGTGTTGGGATTCATTCATTTGAGTTTTGCAAACGTAAAACGAGCCTTTATGTTCTTTTTGGTGAGCGGTGGTTTTTGCCTTTGAACTCTGCCATGGATGTCTTTTGTGTCTCGTCTTTTCCTCATTGTTGAGTCAGCTCCTCAGACAGTCTGCAAACCTCTCTTTTGTCCGGCTTCATTCTATCCACTCTAAGGGGCTAAAATCATTGAATTCATTGGTATTGTCTGAAGCTACTGAGGGCACTGACGTAATACCATTATCCGTAAACCATAAATACGACCCTACGCATCTATGTAGAAAAAGGGGCAAACAATTCCAACAAGTCTGACTTTCGACTATCACAAGGAATAAAATACTCTGGGGGGCATGGTGGTCGACCGGTCAGTACGTCTGCCTCACAGTGCAGAGGCTCAGAGTTTGTGTGGGTTTTCTCCGGGTACCACAGTTTCCTCACATATTCCAAAACGATGGATGCTTGGTTAATTGAACACTGTAGATTGTCCCTAGGTGTGACTGTGAGTGCAAATAGTTGTTTGCACTTTTTTACAAGCAGCAGAGTGCACCATTACCGTCGCCTGTGAAATAGACACTGGTAGTGGAGAGAACTCAGAAGAGAAGGGAGCAGCAATAAGGGAAAGTGTGTTGAACAGGTGCGCTCAGTTACAAGTGCAAGTGCTATAGAAAACTGTTTACTGCTGAAATGGGATGAAAGGAAGCCCGAGATGAACAAGCAAGCAATGTGGCATCCCGTTCATTCCCCTCTTTCACCACTGTGAGTCACTCAACCAAGTGGTGCATTACGATTAACGTATGAAGCTTAGGACAGTGACCACACATGATAAAGGTTACAGTGTGCAATGTCTACTAAAGGCGGCGGTCGGTTTTACATGTGTATTACATTGAACAGAAAAACAATTTTGTTAAAGGTCGATTTTCTAAAGGAGAGTTATCATTTATAACTTTGTCATATTTTAGTAACGGAACAACTATTAGGGTTTGTTATGCCATCTTCTACATAGCTTATCCTGTACAGGGTGGCGGTAGGGTGCTGCAGCCTATCTCAGCTGACTTCAGGTGAAAGGCGGACTAGACCGTAAACTCGCTGCCAGCCAGTCACGGTGCACACACAGACACCATCACTGAGCGGGAACTGATGGCACGCTGCCTACACACAAGTCAGGCGAGTACAAGCTACACCATCAGTGATTCTTATTATGAGTTTTATTTTGTACCCATACACAGGAGGCACAATTAATTAGGGCTGAACAATATATTGGAAAAACGTTGTCCTTGTGATAATGGCACATTAGTAGTGCAGAAAGCAAAATCCGACCAATATATTCATATGAAACTGCTTTAATCTAATTTTGACCAATCAGATGCAACCTAAATGAGCGCCGCCATCCAATAGGAGAACACTGTTCATGTGCTAACAGTAAACCTAATTAGGTGAAAATGTGGCCTAATTTCCGCATGAAAAAAATCAATTTATTTTCTGAGATAATGTTAGGTACATGTACAATATTGCAATGATATTGATATTGCAATATGCAGCCCCAATATTGCATATTTTTCCAGCATCGTGCAGCCCCGCTTTAAATGTATAAATTCAGTATCTCAGGCTAAGTTTTTTAACTTAAAATATGGTCACCCGAATTTATGTTATGCACTCATCATTGATGCGTGACTTCTATTGGCAAGAAAGAAATTCTGCTTGCGGTTAATGTTTCAGTTTACAACTTATATTGTAAATGATCTAACAGACTTCCTCTTTTAATGTTGGTGTATAAATTCTGTCTTGTGATCCCAAAATTCTTACACGATACAAGACTCAATAATTGTAATAATATTACAAAAATATAATGACTAACATGTGATATTACTTCATTTCTGCTTGAATGTAATATATTACGGCAGCTCTGTAACCATGTTTAGAACAAGAACAACAACAACAAAAAAAACAGTCACCGATGTTGACGGGCTGTGACAAAGTCAATGCCCAATTTTAATACTCATGCAGGCGGAACATTCTCGAAGTTCAGTTTCAAAACATACGTTTGGCAATTTTATTTTTACAAAGGAATGTTCTGTACTGCTGCAGCTTCATCATCATTGTCGTCGGCATCTTTGCTCGTGTAGGAACACATATTTTCATTCTGCAATAATTCTGCTATTTATTGATCTTGTTCTTAATATATTATCCATTGAAAATTGGATTGTATAATTTTTCAAAGTGTGTTTAAAGAAAAAATGAAAGCGTTGTAAATGGTATAATATTTCTGTCATCTTCCTCTCTTCTAAATGGTGGTCTGGTCCTTTGCAGCTCTGACAAATGGATCCTAACTTTCCATCCAAAGTTAATGTCAGCTGTGATGTCCAGAAGATCTGAAGGTAACATCTGGATAAGCGTGACAGGCATTTGATTTTTTTTTTTTTCCTGCCATGTAACACAATATACATGCTGCACAACTGTGAGTGTGACTCGTGTGATTTACAATCTGCAAAGTTCTCGTAAGAAGACTCTGCACTTCCTGTTCAACACACACGCGCACGCACACCCCCACACCCACACAAAAGTGTATGAAAATCTATGAAAATGCTTGCTGTCAGGGATAAGTAAAACCAGCTCTAGAAGGAATGTTCCACACGGCCGCAACAGCTTTTTTTAATCCCGGCTGACATGAAATATAATGAGTGTCAATGACAAACACGTGAGGATGTTTGACTCGGTTACTAAACACAAAACAGCAGATTCCCCAATTAAAAGGATGACAATTGCATCACGTGAACAGCACATTAGCATGCTTGGAAATCCAAAGCAATCCCATCCAAAGCTTCCTTGATCAGCCACTGGAAGGCACGGCGACTTCCATCGCCAGAAAAAATATCAATGCGTGGAACGAGACGTTTCACCCTTGTCGTAAGGAATTAATTTGCTCTTTACGTCATTCTTTCCACCCTCGCCCATTGTTGCAGCAAGTTTGTCGCTTTTTGTACATCGCGGCCCATGCTGCGTGCTGTCGTGCCGCAAACACAATAAATCACAGAATGTGTTTAAGAAGACGCCAGTCTGCAGGAGAACAAGTGTAGAGCAGATCTTTGTTTTATTGCTCTGCGTGTCTCCCGGTAGGATGTGTGAGGATTGCCAGGGACAATAGTTTGTGCTTGCATGTTGCCTTTTAGTGCTTTTGACGCTCTCTAAACAATAACAGGCACGAGATATTCTTGGAACTAGAGTGCCGCACATTTTTTTTTTTACTACCTCTGTCAAGGTAGATGTGCTTTGGTATTGTATTCACAGCGCATTAAAATTTGTGGTGGTTTGCCTCTGTGGCGATCTGGGTGTTGTTGTTTCCCCAAATCTTTTATTGCTATTCTTGTAGACGCAAAGACCTAAGGGGGAAAGACAGAAGTTACTTTTTTCCGGGACTGGATTTTCATGATGGATCAGGAGGAAACTAACTATTGATGAATTGTTATTTCGATGAAGAATTTGGGGGCCATCTTAATCAAGGATGAAAATAAACTTTTCTAGACAATATGCTTTTTTTACCCTGATTCTGAATCTACCTTTGTTTTTTTCTCTAGCACATCAGGTTGTCAGAATGATCATAATACAATAATCATACTCTAATAAGAATAGTCACAAAATAACAATAATATATAATGTCATATAACCATATATTTTGTGAGACTAATGAAGGGCTTGGTTCAACAGCAGATTTAATTTTTTTCTCTGAAATCTCATAGCTATGAATTTCAACGCATGGTAAAATACGTCTTGTTGTGCAAGATTCGTTTGTGGGTGTGAACTTATTATAATGCAATATATAATACAATTATTTATATAGCGCATTTCACAATACAGTCGCTCCCCTACTTACGAACACCGGTACATACATGTCTGCGTGTATGTCAAAAAATGTTCGGAAAGAGATGCTGTAAGTTAGATTTTGTATTGCGCGCCTTTTTCCAAGTAGTGCTTCTTTCCGCCCGCCAATATCGACGCTTGGCGCTGTGAGAGTTCACCCAGCATCCACCTTCCTGATGAAAAAAAGAAGAAAACTGTGCTATCGCCGTTAGATCGCTTCTTTCGGCCAGTTTCTAGTAAATCCTCCAAGGAAAATACTCATCAACCCTCATCTTCTTCTCCTCGACCCTCAACTTCTTCCTACATTGAAGTTACGGAGGAGGAAGTAACTTTTGAAGTGCATTCCAGCGACAACGAAGAACCTCTCATGATATAAAATCCTCCTCTTCCTCCATCATCTCCTTAAGCATCGAGTACATCTTCCAAAAGTAAGTTAAACTTCTTATTACGTGCATGTACATGCTGTGTGTGTGTCTCTAACATACGTAGTACAGTACTGTACGTATTCTCTCCATTTTATTAAAATTTTTTTTTCAGTACAAACCCATGCAGGTTACTTATACAAGCCTTAAACATTCTTATATAAACCTTCAATATACTTATATAGGCCTTAAACATAAATTATAATACAAAATATAGCACTGAAGCAACCTACGAACTAATTCACCTTACGAACGATCGTTCGGAACGTAACTCGTTCGTAAGTTGGGGAGCGTCTGTAGCTCGAGCTGGAAAAAAGCACTTTTCAAATGGTCTAAGATATGTTATCAGGAAATTAGAACACAAATTAATAGACATAAAAAACAAATTGATCAAAAAACAGATGTGCTAGAATGGCATTTTTTTAGATCAGCGTCAAAAATACATTAAGGGACACATGCAGCCTTCTCAGATTAATATTTGATTTTGACCATCCATCCATTCATCCATTATCTGTACCGCTTGTCCTCACTAGGGTCGCGGGGGGTGCTGGAGCCTACCCCAGCTGTCTTCGGACGGTATGCGTGGGACACCCTGAACTGGTTGCCAGCCAATTGCAGGGCACACGAAGACGAACTACCATCCGCACTCACACTCATACCTAGGGCAATTTACAGTGTTCAATCGGCCTGCCATGCATGTCTTTGGAATGTGGGAGGAAACTGGAGTACGGGCAGAAAACCCGCGCAGGCACGGGGAGAACATGCAAACCACACACAGTAAGGCCGGAGCCGGATTCGAACCCACGACCACTGCTGTGTCTCACTGTGAGGCCATCGTGCTAACCAGTCGTCCACCGTGCTGCTGCAGATTATTTCGATTACAGTGAATTCTCAAGTTTAGAATTCATTCATTCAGTTCATTTTAAAAAGGAATGAGCCATTTCAAACTGAATTCACCTTTGTGGCTCAAATTTGAAAAGTTAGGAATGAAAAAACACTTGAGTTTTTTTTTTTTAACTATATATTATATTGCGATTGGCCGGCAACCACTGCCCAAAGATAGCTGGGATAGGCTAGAGCGCCCCTGCGACTCTAGTGAGGACAAGCGGTACGGATAATGGATGGATGGATGAAATAGTCCGCAATAAAGCGCATCATGATGTTGACTGGTGTCAAAATAGTCATTTTTTATTTATTTATTTTTTTAATGACGGGAGATCGGATGCGTTTATTCTGCACGTTGCTGTTGATGGTCTAGAATGATAAAATTTCATTTGTTTGGTTCTCAGTTGAAAAAGTTGAAGAATGCTTGTTTTAAAGTCGTCGACTCTGACGTTGCATTGTTTTGACTAGTGATTCACATGTTTTAATGAGTTTGTGTGTTTTGTGTGTGTGGTCAATGTAGCTGTACTTTGTCTTCAACTCAAAACCTACAATGGTATGTGAAGGGGTTCTGAAATGCAGTCGAAATGTTCCTGCAGAAGAGCACCGAGTTTTCAAGTTGCAGCCGTGTATATTGCTCTGACACCATTGCATACGTGGGTGGGTATCGCCGTCGCGTGGAGAGCGCCCCAGGCTGCGAGAGACGACGCAACATGCCTGCGTGGAGACTTCAATGCTTGCCGTCATTAACACACACTAAGGCTGGCTATACCAGGTGGATGCCAGCGAGGGAGGGGCCGACAAAAACTCCTGTCTTCAGGCGGAATTGTTCTTTGTAAGGCTGGGAAAGCACAGCGATCTCATTATCATCCACAACCCACTTTTTATGGATAGTTTTTTTTAGGCCTTTTGTTACCATCACTACTGACATTACGTTTTTACTAGTGGTTTGACATTTGTGTACACACACACTCACACACATATATATAAATATTAGGCCTGTGAACAATAATGTGTTAACTGCCGTGATTTATCTGGAAATGTTGAGGTGTTAAAAAAAAAAAAAAGCCATTTAAAATTAAGTTTGACTGCAACTTAATCGTGTCGTCTCCCTACCTGGAATTTTTTTTCCCCCCAAGGTGAAATGGGTGAGGAGAAAGACCCAGGCCTGCTTTATGGCAAATTTCATTTTAAAAAGCTATCTAATTGAAGTCTGAATAAAACCTAAGTTGTGTGTGCATTTTGCTGCGATGAACTGTTGTTCCATCGAAGCACAACAGCCTAAAGTATAACCTTCGGTCAAAGCACATCTTCGCTAGCGCTAGCAAATATGCTAACAGCATCGTGGAAACATACCGCAGTGAGTACTCGTGAGTTTCTGGATGTTGCAAAGGATTGGGCATAACAAACAAAGTTACCACTATAGGAACAGATAGGGCTGAAAATATGATGGCAGCAGCACATACGAGCGGGTTATCATGGTGTCTCTCCGCGACGGTGGGGTTGACGGTGCTTTAGCCAAATGTCGTATGATAGTCGGACATTCTAAACATCGTCCCGCAAATATAACAGAGCTAAAAATTCAGCAAGCATGCCATGGACTTCCAAAAGAACCACTCGTACAGGGTATACCCACTTGCTGGAACTCATCACTGGAAATCCTAAAATGTGTCGAACACAGCAAAGAGCCCTTGAATGCAACTCTGGCCCAGCAGAGGCACAATTTTGCCATACTAACAACAAATGAATAGGATTGCAAAGTTGGGAACACTACTGCAGGCAAGTTGATTTTTAACTTCTCTCTCAATTCATATGATCTAAAATGATTCTCATATCATGCGGCATGGTGGTTGAATGGTTAGCACGATGGCCTCACAGTGCAGAGGTCCGTACATGAACGGGAAACGGCAGCATATTCACTCTCAGGATCGTTCTCGAGCAGAAAATTACCTCACTGATTCCGTGAACGGCAATAGCGTGGTAGTATTTTCAGTAAAATCCCTCCTAGATCTATCTACTTATGTTCACTAAAAAAATGTGTTCTTTTTGAACGACCCACTATTATTATACATCCAATTCACAATCTTTACATGGTTTCAGCAATTATCTTGAAATGTATTATGTACTTAACAAGGTTTGTCAAGCGCTTCTGCATACTGGACTGTGCAGAAACATGTAATTATCAATCTGTTAATTTAGGGCACCTTAAATCTCAATCAGATGCTCAAACCATTAAATTAGTGTTCCATGAGAGTCTGCACTTGGCTATCATAACAAGGCAACAGCGCTTGAGTTTGTCTTTCTCTGAGTAGTATCAAAGGTGTTTTCATTGGTTGCTAAGCTATGCATTTTTTATAGGACACGCAATGCATACAATCTCGGTATGTTTAACTGTCAATCGTCAAGAAGTGGTGATACAAGTTTTTCTTTCCAGACACAGTGCATATGCACAACCATAAATAACTAAACCAGATTTCAACAATTTGTGTATTGTTAAAAATATTCAAGTTGCATCATTAAATTCACAATCGTTGAAGTTTAGGATAGATTCCGAAGTGTTGTGCCATTCAATTCATCGTCTTAAAACAATGAATTAATTCCACTAATCCAGGTGTGTTAACAGAGGAGATGTTTGTACTTGTCACTTATAAAGCAACACATTCTCGCTCTGCTGCTGAATCCCAAAGGAAACAATTCGCAATAGTTTGTGATCTGACAGTAAAAACAATGCCCTCAAATGACACGAAACTCATAACCGGCCCTCCAAGTGCCAACCCAAGAAAAATCAGTTGGACCAGCTGCGGATCAACTTGCAGAGTTCCCTCTCCCCCAAACATTTTGGACCTCATTCTGCCTCCAGCCAACATCGTGCTTAAAAGCATTAGCAATAATCCCAGTGTCTAAACAGTGGACTCGCGCATGTCCGATGAGTAAAGGCCCTTGTCACTTTGCCTTTTGTTTCTTGCCAAGTGTTTGGAGAGACTTTGTTAGCATCCTCCCAAGCAGCGGGTTTACCTGTAGGCATGTTCCACAATGTGTGGTGGTGAGTACACAACCTCTGGAATATGGATAAACAAAATGACTGTTAGACTTTCATTGGAAGGCTATTAGTCTGCCTATCTTGGCAAGAATTCATTATTGATCACTATTCAGGGATCATTAATAATCTCAAATGATAATGCATTCAGTTGTCCATTACTTGGTTATAAACATTAAGGAAGGCGGCACGGTGGACAACTTGTTAGCACGATGGCCTCACAGTGCAGAGATCGTGGGATCGATTCTGGTCCTGAGTAGAGTTTGCACGTTCCTCCGGGCACTCCGGTTTCCGCCCACGTTCCCAAAACATGCATGGCAGGTTAATTGGGCCCTCTAAATTGCCCCTAGGCATGAGTGTGAGCTCGGATGGTTGTTCGTCTGTGTGCCATGCGATTGGCTGGCAACCAGTTCAGGGTGCCCCCCGCCTACTGCCCGAAGATACCTGGGACAGGCTCCAGCACCCTCCGTGACCCTCGTGAGGAGAAGCGGTACAGATAATGGATGGATGGATAGAACATTAAGAAAACCAAAGCAGAGATGACTCAATGTGTTTGTAAAGGCTGACAAAGTTTTGTGGCTACTAAGAGGCGTTATCAACACTCGCTCTTTAAGATTTTGGGATTCTAACAAAATAATCCGTCTTCAACTATCAAGTGTGAACTGACATACTGCCCGACAATGTAGCACAAAAACAATAAACTTTTCATGTGTAATGCTCCTGTTGGACTTCTAAGTATGCTACTGGAGTTACACAGGGAACTTCTAAAAGAGTTTTGGAGTGTTGTTGTCATGGTCTGCGTTTGTTGTTTTTGGTTTAGTATTTAGTTTCATGGTTTTCCTTGTGTTTGGTGTGTCTCTTGTTAAACCTAATTGTGTCCACCTGTGTTTGTCGTCCCATTCCCAAATGTGAAACAAACGGCTCCCTCCAACCCTTTGTGTCTTGTCCAGGTGTTCCTCGTTGTCTTGTTACTCGTTAGTTCCTTTTGCTTTCAGTTCTTGTCGGTTCATTGTCCATGTCAGTGTCTCTGTTAGTTGTCTCCTGTCATGTTGCATCAGTGCCTTTCGTACATGCAAGTCTGAGCCCTCCTTTTTTAGCTTGGTTGTTAGTTTGATCCTTGTTGTTTATTTCTTTGATATTTTTCATTTTCAGTTCCCTGTTTGCCTTTTGTTTCTTTAATGAAATGCCCTTTACGTTAGTGCTGCCTCACTTCCACGAATTTGGGTCCTTCTCCACCATACCTCAACCAAGAACTTGACAGTTGTTTGTTTGGTTAACATTTGAACTGGAATATTCTTGAAAGACTTGTAACTGCTCGTTTGGAGAAAAACTCAAATGTCGATTGATGTACCGGAGCTAAACTTTTATGGAATTGAGTGAATGCAGAGAAACAAGGAATTGCTAATGCCGTAAGATATTACAGACATTTTCCTCACTTAATAACCTGGTCATTTTCCAATAGTTCAAAACTAAATTAAAAAGAATAAAATAAGTAGCAATGTACGAAACAACTTTTTTCAGGCCGATACCAACACAAGTATTCTTCCTGTGAGTACTAACCTAAACTGGGTCCCGACATCTCAAATACTTTTGATTTACAAAATGACATTTAACACAATGAGAAAAAAATTGAACAAAGACCTTTCTTTCTGACTCAGATTATTCACTGATATGTCAAACTGCCCCAGTATAGCGCTAACTATTGCTGCTGAAGATTTACTCAATGTCAGATTTTTTTTTTTTTTAGCTTAAGTAATGGATGCTGGTTTCAGTCGTGGTTTCAATAGCTGATATTGGTACTCACCCATCCCTGAAAATAGGCATCTTGTTTAGTATTTGAACTATTCTTCTTCTCCACCCTGGCACATATTAGTTTCTGAATATCAAATTTTCTTTGCAACAAGTGTTGTCATGGACAGAAAATCATTGCATTGCCTCAAAGACTCTTATCATTCCAAACTAGTCACCTGATACAGACCCATTAATGATTTTTGTCCTTACATCCGCTTTCAAACACGACCTATGGGCCAATGCATGACGACAAATGTCATTCAAAATCAGGACAAATTATGTGCATACGTGCGGAAGACGTGTTTTTAAGATATTTTGTTTGTCATAATACATTTGTCAGTGCATGTATGAAAGATTAATTCAACAACAAAGGCTGTGGAGAATCAAAAAATAACCACATGCTGTGACTCCCCCACCTCCTACTGCAAAGGGCTTTCATGTAAAAAACGTTCCATTCAGGGATACCACAAAACTGCTAAATAGCAAACCAACATTAAGTGCACGAACTCATTTTGTGCATGGTTTCACAAGAATCAACACACTCAAAATTGTAATATTAGCTAGGTACTATGTTTGTCCTGAATGCCAACCAAATCTGTGAAAAAGTTATTAGGCCTCACGTTGTAGTCGAGGCCAGTATCAGACTCAGTACAAGCATAACCAAGCCATGTCTGACATCGAGTGGTAAATGGTGATATTATGTATGGTAGACCACGAATAGCCATTGACAGCCATTGAAATGCATTGGGGGAAAAATTGTAAACCCAAGATATTCTACAAAGTAAATGTTGAAAAAAAAACTCCAATATACATACAGTATAGAACAATGGAGTTTGCTCCCCCCCAAAAACACCCAAAGAAATTAGAAAGCCATCAAACAAGTGACAAGTTCCAGTGATGTCGTCTTCCTGCAGCGCGACATTTGATCAATTTATTTATATACTTTAGCATCTAATTTAATTATTTGTTGGCCTGTTTACTGCCGGTTCTTCTCTTTTCTGCCCCCTCCTTCCCCTGCTTGGGAATTAGGTGATGGGGACATGCTTTGAAGATTACGGCACTGACGAACCGGGAAGGGACCTGCTCTGCCGAAGTCGTCTTCATGCAGCGCCTTTTCTGATTTCCTTATATTTCAGCACTTCATTGAACTACTTGTTGGCCTGTTTGCTATTTCTGTTCTTTCTTTTCTGTTCCCAATTCCCCGAATTAGGTGATGGCGATTCACTTGGAAGTGGCTGTACTGAATTTACACCAACTGACTGGTACAAGATCGAAGGCTCATCTTCGGATATGCTGCCATGGATATTACGGCCCTGGATGAGGACCCACTCCACTGAAGTCATCTTCCTGCAGCACTTCATTCAATTGACTCTTATATTATCTCATCTATTATTGCATAGCATCATTGCATGTGTCAAATGTTGCCCAGTTGGCATCCATTGCAGCCTGGTCATCCTGGAAGGGGGATTCCCCCATCTGTGGTCCCTTCTCAAGGTTTCTCACTTTTCCCCTAATGAGGTTTTGTGAGTTTTTCCTTGCCCTCCTGGGGGTTAAAATCGGGGATGTCGATTGTGGCTATGTAAAGCCCTTTGAGACTGTCTGTGATTAAGGGCTATACAAATAAAATTGACTTGATTTGACAAGTTCTGGGTGCAGAGCCGAGAGTATTTGGAGAGCTACTAAGATAGAGGAAACATGTTTATAATCAGCCTGCCACTCCATTTTTTAAATATATATATATATATATATATATATATATATATATATATAATATTTTTGTGTGTGTTTTTGTTTAGGTTTTTTTTTTAAAATTAATGATACATTTTACATGAAAGGATGGTTTGGTTTTTGTATATTTTTGTCACAAGTGTCAATAATTAATCTACAGGTACATATAAAATTGTAATCATGGTTAAGTATTCCTGTCAATATGTGATATACACGCATTGCATTTTTATCACTTGGTGGGCAACTGTGTCCCGCTCGCTCATAACCAGGAAAATTATTTTTTGCCTGTGTGAAAGCTTCCATGCATTTCAATTGGCTGTTGTGACGCCACATCGCGCAACTGCAATAGCTGCAAAACTAGTGACTCAGACACGAACACTCATGAAATCTTGTGGCAGAACACCACACGCTGTGTGAGCGTTGAGTGGAATTCCGTCGCATCGCTAAGAGTGCGACGTCCCTAAGAGCTATGGGTTACAGTCAGGGTTTGAAATTTATGAACGCCACCATTACTTGACTTGTAAATCAGTGCTTATGCATCTTCAAGTATACCTCGAAAGCTCTGCAAGCAAAAGAGGTTCTAACTAGAAATCTGCCAGCCACATAAGAGCCACTTGACCACTGACCGAATACATCCATCACTAAAGTTTCATAACTTCTTCAAATTCTGAACAATTTGCAGGCGACAAGGAGTCACAACCAAACCAAAAGTCTTCCTGACACACTCCACCTCTTGCTGCACAGGTCATTGATAGACAAAAACCAAAGAAGAATAATGTAAGTTTGCTGTTCTGTAACAGTTTCGAGGCTAAAATGTATAATAACTTCTATTCTGCAAACAACATCCTCCATGTCCCACCCTAATTTTTTTTATTGCTTCACAGTATTCTAAACTGACTTTTGCCTTCTGACAAAACATGTAAAATAGTCTTTGTGGAACCATGAACAGTAATACCATCTGCAGGAATTCATGCTTTACAGCGCCCAGAGGAAGATGATGTATGCATGCAAACTATGAGAAACAATGTACAGGTTGTCCTGGGGCCCAAAAAAAAGATTTTGAGGAAAACGATCAACCCCATGAGCAAATCTTCTGAAGAGCCATCCAAATAGTAGCAAGTCTTCTCCGGTATAATCACCTGCTATTATGACAAGAATGCAATCATTCAGTTGCTGCGCTCAGTAGCATAATTTGAGGAACTTGCCCTGCAGCTACCTACTTGTTTTCACGCCAACATACCACACACAACCAGGAACTCTGCAGGATTTTGTTGTACCTCCAGAGAAGAGGTGTGCAGCTCTGCTCGTGGTCGTGGTGTAACCTGATGAGCCCCTCAGTAACGCGTCAGCAGTCTCGCAGGGATGGAGGTTCCCCTCTGAACCTGATCTTCACGTTCAGCCCACAGAAAGTGTCTCAGTTGTACAGTCGTCATTAAAATACTCCAGCAGGTTGTGTTTATCTCCAAGCCCGAAGACAGCAAACATAAAGAGTGTTGGGGAGTGGGTTCCCGAAAAAACTCAAAAAACTTCCATTCTTTTACCTGCAAAAAGTGGTTCAAACTACTTTTGTTGCATTGCAATTTTCTATAATTCCAAGGAATCAAAGTCAAATGGTGGTCTACCTCTACAGAAGCTTGACTTGTTGCTCCTCCAGAGTATTATTGATATATATATTCCAGTTTACGTCCACAGGATGCCCGGGAGGAGACGAGCACATTCTTTGTCATTTGTCCCAATCGTCGCTCTCGGAACACTGCACTTGTTGGAAACTTGTTCTGATAGTGAGCAAGTATAGCAAGACACTGTGTGTCTTTGTTGAGTGTGTTGTGAGGTCCTAGTGCCTGCCTTTTTGGGGAACAGGTCCTCTCGACTGGATTTTTGGCACAACTCAAGATTGTGGTACTCGGAAATACTTTTAAGAGAATACTTCGGAAACCATGAGAGACATGTGGAGTATTTCTGTGGCGGTTGCATTATTAAAGTGCCTTGTAAACATTTGCACTCCTTAATTGCTCTATAAAAGGTCTACTGGGTGCCTTTTGCATGCTAGTGAGAGTAAATAAACACAGCAGGAGGCCCAACATTGTGCAAACTCTGCAAAAATACCACTCAGAAGAATCATGGCAAACTGTTTTACGCTGATTTATAGAAGTAATCTTGTTGGATCATCATGTTCAATGTTATTTGAGGTGTTAGCCAGCCGAGACTTCACAGAGATCTTGTCTCATACAAATGCGGGACTGTTAATAAAAGAAAAACCCACAGCACCAGACACATTTGATGGTTATTAAGAAGACACGCCTTGGTTGGACAGCAAATCACCAGTTTGAAAATGAAGCAATTGGATCACTTTTAAGTAAAGCAGTCTTCGTGAGCAATCTCATTTTTGATATTTGATCATTGAAATATAGGTCAAGATGAATATGTTTGATGATCTCCTACGCCCCACACATTGCCTTTTACCTTCACCATATTTAGATCGTTTCAAAGCATTGTTGTTCCTTCCTCACATCTAACTCAGCATTTGCTGGATGGCCGAGTGGTCTAAGGCGCCGCGTTCAGGACCAAGTCTCCCCAGGAGGCCTGGGTTCGAATCTCGAATTTCCCCATTGTGGGACTAATAAAGGGAATATTATTATTATTATTATTATTTGGCGTTTGGTTGTATGCAATGTGTCTAGGTTGGGGCTCTGCGCCACTGTGGTTGTTTCGTCTACAAGGCCAAAAAGTGGTACGATATGGGCCAATTCTTGTTATACAATTTTTTTTTTTGCAATGGAAAAATAACATTAACACTTTAATGTTAACCCAACTGAACAGCTAGTTGGAAGTGTGCCTTCAGTGCACTATTTCTAACGTCCAGCATTCCACGAAACACCAAACGTTGGTTGATCATCCACAACTCTGCCTCTCCCAAAAGTGACATTAATTTTATTTCATCGGTGCACAAACGGGATTGAGAATGTCAAGTTCCAATTCATCCATTTGGTCAATCTCAATAATTATTCCGCCAACATGGTTGTGTAATCATAATTAGAATTTCCTGCTGCACAAAGATCATACTTCCATCTTGTTAGTGCGTTTTCCCTGCTGTTGTTTTCTGTCCATATTGACAAGCTGAGATCAATGAGAACATTCGATTCTACTGATGCAACATAAAAAGTAAATGTTAAAATATGTTCAAAGATTTTAGTAATTGTATATTAGACTCTATTGGAATACAGTTCCCTAATGTCCCCTCAAATATTTTAAGCAAGAGCCAGCGAAGGTCACGCAATGTTTTTGACAAAAAAGCCAGAGCATCATGTTGAAGTTTTCAACGCTCTGATCTTTTTTCTTATTTTTCCTTTTTCCCACTGTCTGACTCAAACATGTGCACTTTTTACGAAGTTGCGCGTAAAGCAAGTAAAAGTACAGTAATTCCCCAAAGTATTACTCTCAAGAGCTGATCGCGAGCAGATGTCTCACACTGGATCACCTTGTGCGTGCCATTCAACCTGCACGGCCAGTTTTGCATTTCAAGTTCACAAATTGGATATATACTGTTGAATCTTTTGAGTTCAACTTGTCCGAGAGCCAAATATTTTTTACCCTTTCACTTTGGAAAAATCGGGAAAATTGTCCTTTAAGGGTTTCCTTAATTATCTTTGCGGTTTAAGAGATCTAGTTTCATGCTGTGTGGAATACTGCATGTGTACAGTCGGTGTCCTTTCCTCATCTGAGCCTCGCTCCAAGGTTACACCAAGGTCACCGGGGAGACGTGATTTATTCCTTATAAGTGAGACCGCGGCGGTGGAGGAATAAATGCGCCGCTTTTGTTCGCACTGATGTCAGCGGCCTTACACATCTGGAGCCAAATGGGAGCATATGGATGCCAAATCTGCTTACCGCGTTACGCACGAGGATTACCGCCGCCGCTGCTGCTTTGAATTAGGCGCTCGCAACGCTAGGGGGCGTGGGGTTATTAAGACAGCTCGAGACCAATGTTTCCCAACCTTGATTGAGCCAAAGCACTGGAAAAACAGTTAATCTCACAGCACACCACCTAAAATTAAAATGGTGCTTATGTTGATTTTAATTCTGCACCTTCACTGATCTACGGTGGGAGACGGGCTTTGAAGTAGTGATATTATTTTTCTGGGCCGATATATATTATTAGTAGTCAAGCAAGTTGATAACTGATTTGGAGCCAATTTTGAATTGGAGTCTACCACAAAATATTGCTGTCACAACTTTTTTTCCATGTGGAAACAAAGCAAAGCTATTCTTTGCAGTTCAGTTCACCCCAACTAATCCAAACACGGTAGCATGAACAGCTTGTCTCGCATGTGTGAATGTTCACTGGGGTTGACCACACCTGAGCTGCTTCATGCAGTGCAGAAGAGAGGCTCCTTGTCCTCTGACAGAAAAAAAATTGAACATCAATCTGGTGACTTGTGATTGGCTGCTAAATTTCTTGACTTGCGCATGTGCAAGTAAAAAATGTGATGTTTTTAGCAATCAGTCTTCATGATCCCAATACATTCAAAAAGTCCACATCTATTTTTAGATGTGATGTACAGTGCAATGTCCTCTATCTCCTTGTTTTCAATTTGATGGTTTTATATCGACCGAACATGTAATTTTGAGGTACTCGGGGACATGCAGACAAAATACCATGAAGTTTATGAAAAATTCGTTAAGATTTGTGTCGAATGCGGGGAGACGCAGGGGAGCTGTCTAACCGTGATGATCTTGCCACCATTGCCAGTGATGAGGTGGCAAACTCAGAAAGACAAACAAACAGGCTTCCTGTCTAAGTCGTTCGAGAGAATTTGTCTCTTTTTTGGTGGGAAATTCTTGTACTTTTCTCTTCTACCACTATCTTCTTTAGCATGCAATAAAGAAGGCGGCTACTGGCAGTCATGCATGACTACCATATTTCTTTTTCTTCCATTTCTTCTTCGACTGTCTTTTTGGCAGTTGGCAAATTGTCTATGCTTTGCTTTCATTTTTCTTTGGCTCTTAATTTGTTCCTTTCAACCTTTTTATTTGATTTCCTCACTTTCTTTATTTTGCTTTCCTTTTTAAAATCAATTTTTCCTTTCCCTCGATCTTGTTGTACCTCCACCTCATTTTCCCATCACTTCCTTTTACTCCTCTCATTCTTTAAATTCTACTTTCTCCACCCTTAATTCAAATATCTTCCTTTCTTTAGTTCATTGCATTCAGTCCATTCGCCCTCTGACCCTTCCTTCTTACCTTTCTTTTGTTTTTGTGTTTTATCTTCTTTTTCTCTTCTATTATTCAGTTCCTTTGAAATCACCCATTTGTTTTTGTCCTTTGCTTTTATTTCCTCTTATCTGTCCATTTCTTCCCATCTTGTCATTCTTTATTTTCATTTTGTACTTCTCCTCTTTCCTACCCCCCAATTCTCTTCATCTATAATATATTCCCATGCATTCCTTTTCATTGCTCCTCCTTTCCTTTCACTTGATGAAGACATCTACAAGTGTTTATGATGTCACAGTTTTGGAAGATTCAAAAATAAATCAGCAGATCCCCCTTATACAATATATCAATCTAGACGTTGAAGGGTTTGTTGCTTCCCTATGTTCATGATAAAGGATCGCTACCAGTACTTTCTACCTTCATAAATAACAAACAAAGCCCCCTCACTGAGAACATGAAGTGTGATCCGTAAGTGTTCTTCTACTGAATCTTTGTGAAGATTGCGAGGATCCCGCCAAGTCCCTCCATCAGCTCGCGGTTGAAACTTGTAGATAGAGATGATCAGGGCCAGATGTGGATTTCCACTTTGTCCTTTTCCACAATTCTCTTGGTTTACAAAACAGACAGACTGATCGCTGGTGCCACAGTGAGAAGGAAGACTGGATGAATTATAGAACAGTGAATATGATGCAGCTTTCATAGTTCTCAGAAGAGAGAACGAGTGATCTGATGGGCTTGTGCTCAGACGTCATCCAAAGCGTGTGACATTTGAACTACTCCCCCCTTCCCTGGCCAGAGTAAGCCCCCAGGCAAGATAGCCTTTTTTAGGGGAAGCCTCCTCTTTGCATCAGGACAATGACTGTGTTGTGTAGGACATCATTTCTGCATTGGATTGAATTTCCAGTTGAGTAACAAGACTCCAAAATGGCAAAATCTCATGTTGGAACCTCCGAGAGGCTTCCATAGTGTGCGTGTTGATGTGTATGTGCGTGCGTGCGTGTGTGCTAGTGTGAGAGCAAGAGGCGACGGAGAGTGTTCGTGATTGGTGGTGCTGCTTCATTTAATCCCCCCAAGGTGGAGAGCCGCAAAATATCATTTTTTAATCACTAAATTAAACATAATGACATGTTAAAAAATATAAAATTAGTAATTCTCTCAACTGCATCCACATCCAGTGCTTTGATTCCACACTAAACATTAATGCATCAATCATGCCCCATTTATTATGGTGTCAATAAGCATTGACGCACCCTTCCTGCGGGGATAATTCCCCCCCCCCATTATTAGCATTACAGCCCTTTTATGACTCGTTCCATTATTCATTAGCTTCTCCTTTGTAGAAATGTTAATGAGCTGATTACAGGCCCCAGCACGGCAAAGCAGACCATGTACCCTTTGTGAAAAGAGTCAAATAAGCATTTTTTTTCCTAATTTAAACAGAAATACTGCCTACTTGTAATATACATGGTTGACACACACAATATCGTATGACACGGACTCTTTGCCATCGTGTCGCGCTAACCGATACTTGGATTCGATGAAGTTAAAAACGCAGAATGTCACAAGTTTAGGCACCAACAAAGTGTATTTTTCTGATAACATGAAGCAACCCGCACCACACTCCTCAAGGTATATTATTCACAATCTCTTTTTTGTGTGAAAGGAGCTCGAGTTGGGATTCCTCAGGACCAAGAAATGTTCTCGTTTGCTAATCATTTGGGTCAGGTGAGAGCCAAAATACACAAAACAGTTCCATTTAATATCAGTACAAACTACAGTAATAAGCTTCAAATTAATACTTCAAAAACACATCGAGAATTATTGTGAAGGTTGAATTTTGGATACAGCTCTTGTGTTGGACCTCATTAGAGTGTGCAGGTGAATTTAAATGTGAATTAAAACCCATGGAAAAATCTTATAAAGTTTATATGGTAACATGAACAGCCAATTTTAAACCATAAGTTAGAACATTACAAAGCACTGTAGTTGTCCCTTGTGCAATGAGTGTGACTCGCATACACAACTATTTCATATGTCCTTGCCCCTCTGAAACTCGATCTGCTTTGGTGAACATGTGATTGCCTCACCTCAAACATGTGTTCCAAAAAAGCTTTAAAAAAAAAAATGGATGCCTGAACTTTTGCTGTCATTACCAATTAAGCAGTTCCAGCAGTGCCGCTGCTCTGTTTTCTTCCAATTGAAACAATATGGTTAAATAAAAAAAAAAGGGGAAGAAAAGAATGTCAGGCTGAGTGAGCGAAGCTAAATCTATCTACTGCCATCCTGTGGATACATATTGCCACTCTGGTGCACGCAGTGTCGACATGGCCTATTTCAACAGACCTCATTACTGATCGTTGATATTTGTATTTTAGTCCTGTAAGCTAATTAAGACCTTACTTTCTGTCATGTGCCGAGGTGAATTCATGGAGAAAACCTCAACCATAGTGCGGGTTTACTCATTCCAAGAGTGGAGGCAAACGGAATTCGATCTGAAGCGCAGGTACCCCCCGACTTCAGTCCTTGAGTAGCGGACATTTATTTGTTTTTAAATTAACTTTTTTAATTGGTCACTATAATGTGTTCAGTGTTATGATATTAGCTTCAATTAGCTTCAAAATATTTGTGTTTCTAGCTTGTTACTCAATGAGGTGTTTCAGCGCAATAAAACAATGATGTAAAAAATATATGTATATTTGCCTGAGATTGGCCAATTTACGATTGGAGTAGCTCCATCTGTATATAATCAAGTTTAGGATTAAAAAGACGACAACAACGTATTTTGAGAGAGTTCAAACGAGGAAAACATACTGGTTTGGATTAGTGACCTTAAAAACGACAACTTGGCTCAAACTGCAACTTTCACTCTTTTTAACATTTATTTGTCTGACTAGTTAGATGATTATCTGAATGGATGACATTTCATCATGTAGCGAATGAATACTTGGCCTTCTATTGGTGCAACTTTGCAAGATTTGAAAAACAGGGACTGTAAATCTTATAGCAAGTCTTCTGTTCAGGTGATATATTTTTCATTTATTTGGCTCCAAGTAGGTGGAAGGTATTTTAGGGGTACAAAACACAACCCCCCTCCCAATTATACCAACTGGGAACGTTAGAAGAAATACGCCCCAGACACTTGTTTCGCCGATTAACACAAAATTGAGTGGATATATGTCTATCAAAAGAAGAACCAAAACAAAAGGCTCAAGGACCCATGTCTGAAAAATGGATGAAGTTGACTGTTTTGGTTTGGGTGACTTTCAGGGCTTGAATTCCTTGTAGAGAATGTCCCCAAACAAGTCCAACTCAGAATTGGGTATTCTTTACCAACATTTATTGAGCCAATGCACATATTTTATGTTATAAAAACCTCACAACACACCACCAAACCAAAGTGTCGCTAAAAGTGGAGGATCATTCATTCATTCACTCTCAGGAGTAACAGCTTAAGTAGGGAAGTCCATACTTCGCTCTCCCCAGCCACTTCATCCTGCTCCTCCTGGGGAGGAGTTCACAACCCAGCTGTGAGACATAATCTCTCCCAGCGTGTCTTGGTTGGACCTCGGGGCCTCCTCTCAGTGGGACATGCCCAGAACACCTCACCAGGAAGGTGTCCAGGAGGCATCCTAAATGGATGCCCATGCCACCTCACATGGCTAATCTCAATGCGAGCTTAGCTTGAACACCCAGTGGGGGAAACTCATTTCGGCCGCTTTTATCCGGGATCTTCTTCTTTTGCAACCAACAACTCGTGACCTTAGGTAAGAGAAGGAGTGTAGCTCAACCGGTAAATTGAAAGCTACGCCTTCCGGCTCATCTCACTCTTCACCACTGATACAGAGTCCGAAATCACTGCACGCTGCACCAATCCACTTGTCGATCTCCCACTCCATCCTTCCCTCACTCGTGAACAACACCCCAAAGATACATAAACTCCTCCACTTGGGGCAGGATTTCATCTCCGACCTGAAGTGGACACTCCACCCTTTTTCCGACTGAGAACCATGATCTCAGATTTGAAGTTGATGCTTTTCATCTCAACCGCTTCACATTCGGCTGCGAACCACTGCAGTGAGAGTTGGAGATCACGGCTTGAAGAAGCCTAGAGTACCACATCATCTGCAAGAAGCAGAGATGCAATACTGAGGCCACCAAATAGGATACCCTCAATACCTTGGCTGCACCTAGAAATTCTTTCCATGAAAGTTATGAACAGGATCTGTGATAAAGGGCAGCCTTGGCGGAGTTCAACACTCACTGGAAACAAATATGACTTACTGCCGGCAATGCGGACCAAACTCTGACAGAGGTCGTACAGGGATTGAACTACCCGTACTAGGGAGAGTCGAGATTCATGTTAATGATTTTTATCCTCATAGATTGAAATGCATATTTGATTTTTTTGGGGAAAAAAAACGCAATACATTCAACAAACAAGAAGAGTGCACCAACCTTGATTCATCCTTTGCGGATTATATTGATAAAGAAAAAAAATACATTCTTTTTCAACAAGCACATGGGAATTTTTTTATTCATATTTTGACTTCAGATGAAAATTTACTTGTTCAATCATGCAAACATTATGTACCTTAAACGTTATATCATTGAGTCGGAAGGCTTTTAATTTGTCTGCCTATGCCTGTGAGTCTCTGGCATACATAGTGGAAAATAGATAAATATTTTTAAATGATTTTCGCTACAATTAAAATGAAAGTGTGAGTGAAATTGGGTAATTTCTCTCAGCACACTAATGTGACTGGACGCATTGGTTGGGAAACAGTGAATCACTCTCGTACACAATAAGTCATAAAAAATTGTGCAGCCATTCTCTTTCTCATTCGGTTATATACATATACCTGCATGAGAGTTTTTGAAACTGTACTTCAGTATATGACAGCGATGACGTTTCCCTGCAAACGGTTCCCCACAACACATCTTGTTTTGATGCCTTTAGAGTCCCAGAGGGACGAGTGACAGGGCAAGTATGGGGGTCCAAGCGCTCATTAGACGACATAGCAAATGAATCCTCGCAGGGACTGAGTCGGCGTGCCAGGCCAACAACAACAACAGCAGATGTCGCCTGTCGGAAAGCTCAAAGTTGTCGCCTAATGAGGCTTTCTTTGCGAGGCATCGTAGCTTGCCGAGGAGGTGCAAATCAAGTGTCTTACCGGATAAAATGGCAGCCCTCCAGGCAAAAAAATAACTTTATCTTTGTGAGTCAGTTTGTGTTCTGGTCCGGGACACGTCGGGATGCCGTGATGTGCACAGTGAGCAATTGTTCAGCAGCAAGTCACTTCAGCGTGAAGGCTTTCTGCACTCTCATCCAAAAGGTATCACAGCATACTGATGGCGCTCGTTTTTCGATGCAGTTCAGGCCACACTGATGTGTAGTGTTCACATCTGTTGTAAACTCCAAGCACAAAAGTAATCTGTTGACTTGTTTATCGTCTTTTGTTCATTTGCACACCTAACGTGGCTCGGTGCATTGAGATAACAGACGCGAGTGGTGACGTCAGCACGGCAACAACAATTGCTTACAATGCAAATGAGCATGGCCGGTGAAAGGGTGTTTAAATTTGCGTTCCCTTAGGACAGGTACGCACGACAAGCCAAGTAGGCTGGTTTTGGCCTAATTTTGTTTCTTTCCATCCTCAACCAATGACATCAAATGCCGGACTGTTTTATGTTTTATAAGATTATCATGTGAGCCTTCTGTTTAACGTGTGTTGAGAGTCGATATGTCCCGATAAAACGGGAAAAAACAACGAGTTGTGCTGAGTATTTGTTTGTGAGTCACTCACTACAATAAAAATGGACAAGTAGAAGCTTTTCCATCTGCACTGCAGTAACCACATAAACTGACAATCCAGAAACAAAGAGAATGGTCATGGAGAATGGTCATTTCCACAGTTCCTCATTATCAGATAAATCAGCAAAAGAGAGGTTAATCCTTTTGATTTGTTGAAGTGGTCATAGGTAGGGATGTCCACTTACATTTTGGTGCCAATTGATCACAGTTTTTGGATGTTATAAGCAGTGTTGTTTTCGTTGACGATGACGAAAATATTTCGTTTACGCCCCTTTTTTCCATGACCATAATGAGACAATGACGAGCTAAACGAGTTTATTTGATGACGTGACGTACATGAAATTTTCGGTGATGAGACGAGACGGGAGGAAATTGTTAGCGTGTGGTTCGTCAGACACTCAAAATTTATGACATCCCTTCCTATTGTACATGTAATCTGTATTTCAAAACATTGCAATGAAGTGCAACCAATCTTTCATTAGGGCTCGCCCACCACCGGAACAGCATGCAGGGCGCATGCGCCGCGCACGCACCGCCACATATACTGGTTTCGCATGAACACGTCTGCTGTCTTTTGTCTCGGCTCGCACACACTGACACGTGTTCCTTTGACGGACCATGGCGACAGTGACATTCGCAAGGCTACTTCGCTCTGATAACCGCAGGCTGGTACAAGTAAACAAGTCATGTGTTTGATAGAGCTTGTACTTGTGCTACTCTACTATAGAACAAGTCTATTACAAGTCCATGTTGTTATTTTATGTTCCTTTAAGTGAAATAAAGCCACAACAGTTGCCAAATAAAACATTTATGTTCTCGGCTTATTTTGGAGCAATGAGCATTGATTCCACTGTTACGTTATCTGTTTGTAATGCATAATCCTTAATACCCTATCAGAAAGTCTTTGCTATTGACTGGAAACCTCGTATTCCTATTTTTAACGAAAGCGGACTAAAACCTTTTTGAGTTTTGGTCTAATAAATTAAAACTTTTTTTGGTGGGCGTTTCCGTTGCTAAAAGCGACTAAAACCATTTTGAGTTTTTGTCGACTAAAACCAAATATAAAATCTTTTTGAGTTTTTGTCGACTAAAACTAGAATAGGAATGACTAAATCTGACAAAAACTAATAAGCATTTTCGTCCAAATGACTAAGTCTAAGACTAAATCTAAAATGCTTGCCAAAAACAACACTGGTTATAAGCAATGAAAGTACAATGATTTTCAATGGAGAGTTTGTAATCGGTCCCTTTGATGACTCCGCAAAACCATGGAGAGAGCGGAGGTGGGTGTGGCCAAATTCCTCATTAAAAGTAGGCGTTTTTCAAGTCTTCACTTATTTCTTAATTTCTCCAAAATGAATAGATAAAAAAGAAAATAATAACTATCCCTGATAAGTGGCGGATAATGGATGAATGGATGATCAAAAAAATATATAAAGTGAGCTTGTCAGTGAAAAATTAGCCATCTTGGCTCTCTGCCTCCTTTAAGGCACAGTTTACTGTTTCAATGTTCTACTGTGTAAAAAAAGCAACTTAAATACAGTGGTTTGTGAAGTCATTCACAGTTTAGGAATCGGTTCATATGATCCAAATCATTGAGAGAGGATGCGGCTTTTCATTTAAGAGGCTGCAGTTCGAGCTGTCAAATTTTGCTCTTATTTTTAAAGTTAAAAACATCAGTGAATCTATGTCAAAAGTGCATGAAATCCTTCTTTTTTTCAATTTTATAAAAGTCACGAGTTTGCATCACACTGCTCAATAAGACAAAAGCTCTTCCTAAACACAACGCGTCCTGGTTTTGCGCGCCTTTGGGGAAATCCCACATCCGGATAAACGCTTCCTCTTTGGCATCGCCGTCGTTAAGAGCGGAAATCCTCATTATGCCAATTAATTCTCTGCATCAACACTGTGGCCTGTGGCGCGGCGTGCCCGCCTGCCTGTTCTGCGTCACTGGGGTCTTTTCCCACTCTGTCATCATCTCCACTGACCTGGATCGCCGGGCCACGTCTACGTGGCAGTAAATATTTCAATGCAGACTAATGTGTGTTGGGCGGTCATGAATATTGTGTAGCAGGTGTGCCTTTAAATCCCTCTGTGGCTACTGATTTTTGATGGAACTTAAAACATAATTTAATAGAGAAAGATAAGAAAGACTACATTTATTGCACCCTTCTACACTCCCATACACTCCCCTACACACACACACCCACGCACGTCATTAGCAACCGTGTTGTTGTGTGTGTGTGTGTGTGATACTGTTTGTGTGTACATGAAAGTAAGTGGGTGAACACGCCGCCTGGATTTTCCTTTCCTTTGGCACCAATTGAAAGTCCAAAAAGGAGGATATAATCCTACTTTGCACATGTCGCCACTCTTGACGTGTGTGTGTGTGTGTGTGTGTGCGTGATTTTGTGTGGTTGTGTTTTTGTGTGTGTGTGATGTGTATTTGTAGAGAGGAGGGTGCAGCTGCCGCGCAGGGTGGGCTCAGCCGACTGTGAAATGTGTTCTTAAACTGTTAATTTCACAGCCTGGATGGAAAGGCAGGACGTTGGCTTACGTGCCATCAGTTGATTTCCGGCCATCCCGTGCTATT
The DNA here is from genome assembly GCF_059441095.1 of Idiotropiscis lumnitzeri. Classification (NCBI taxonomy): domain Eukaryota; kingdom Metazoa; phylum Chordata; class Actinopteri; order Syngnathiformes; family Syngnathidae; genus Idiotropiscis; species Idiotropiscis lumnitzeri. The sequence goes on along the minus strand of NC_142401.1, from coordinate 17,350,505 downwards.
AGCGCTGTTACCGTGGTTACTGCTAGCGTGCCGCAAAAAGAGATTTCGCCATCTGTTTACAGCCAATCGGAAAAGCTTTCAAGTTGTTTTACAACTGTCTTGCTCCTAGGACTTCTAGTAAGAGCGATGCTCATTTTTTTTTGGTTATTTTTGGCAAATTTATGTTGTTGAAAATAAAATGTCTGGAAAAAGGCAATTCCCAAGGGATGGTGACCGAGCCCTACCAGGAATATTGGAAAAACAATGACTAATTTTACACTCCCCAAAAAACATTTAGAAATGCCTTTTTGTTGAAAACTATATATATTGTACAACGTATACAGTCACTCAGGTTAAACAATATTGCGATATTGCGATAGTTTAGATTGGACTGATACCCAGTCAGTCAAAAGAAGATTATCCTTTCCATTGAAAAAACAACTGTTGTTCTTTTCATGAAAACATAGTGGTCTCATTTCTGATAAGTTGCTTCTCGCGTACAAATCACGCCTCTGAGCCCTGCCTGTCTCTCCTCAATGGATGCTGATTGGATCACACATTTTACTGGACCCCAGAATTTTAGCAGATATATTCTTTGAGCTACTGTGCTGCAACCATGCAAAGTTCTTTCTGTCGCGATGTTTCCCTTTCAGTTACATTTCACTTGTAGTGACCAGTTTTCTAAAATGCAACAGGCAACAAATCTTGTGAATTTTTGTGTTTGTTTTGTTTCTTGAATGTGACTCCTTCCAGAGCACTGGATGTTAACCTCTCTGACTCCAGACTACAAATGCACGTGCAAAAGCCAGAGCTGGCGGCTGTAATTTCCAGACTATAAACCGCTATATTTTTCCTAACCTTTGAACCCTGCGGCTTTTAATGTGATCTGGCTTATTTATGAATTTTTATTGACGAGCTTTTAGCAGTCAATTGACCCTTTCCGCTGACATCATATACCTACAATGCTTAGTTTTGTGAAAAAAAGATCCCTATTTAGGTCCCCAGTCCAGTACATTGCATATTGGAACCAGTTGGAAGTTAGTTGGAGGGAAAGATTAACTTTTAAAATCACACTGATCAATTGAAGCCACTTTGTTCGCCAAATACATTGAACAAAACATCATTAATTACTTGTTTGATAAAGAAGAGCGCCTACACTTGAGAGGACTTTGATGATGTCGCCAGCCTGGATTCTTACAATTACCCTGTGTCCAGATGGGTGAAGCCTGTTGGCTGCTTTCAACACAATAATCCCTTTCTCATGACAACAAAGGTTTTGTTGTTTTGGTTGACACAGTATGTCAATCACTTTAAATTTTGTCAAACTTTCTTCATTAAATCGTTTGTGTCCAGGTGAATTCGTTGTGGTATACGTTGAAGCCATTCAAGCTAGCTTAGCTAGCGAGTTGCTAAAAAAGACACACACTTGTTTGCAATACATCGCTCAGCAGTGTTTGTACCATTTATTTAACGTCAGACATTTTTAATTGATTTTAATCAATCAAATTTTTAGTATTTCAAAACATATGCTTAAGTAAATTTGGATTCATATATATAACAGATTCATGTTGAACAGCAATGCAAACTAAAACTTGCATGGGTATGCAAACATGTACGCATCACATCTGCTCCAGATTTTGGTGCAATCAAAGGGTTAATCACATGACCCACTACACATGAACAACAACAAAAAATACCTGATGTAAATTACTCAGAGCATGTCCTTGTATGTTTTGATGGTGTAAGTGGTCACGTCGAATCCATCCTGCTTGTCTTATTTCACATAACTGCCACATAGATTTAACAGTCACTGCTGGTATCACAAAGATTGATTTCTTTTCTCTAGTTGATTGATTAGAGCAACTGCGAACAGCACAGGTGTTCGTTCACCATTGTTACAAACACAAAACGGACGGATCTGCCTGCCCTCAAATATTGCGACTGGTGTCGAAATGTGAAATCAAATGGTACCAGTCTATAGCTTGACCCACAGTCTCGTCACATCTGACCAATAAAATTGCCAAATACGTCGCAGTGGACCAATGAAACTTTCTGCCGTCATTCTGAATATTCATCAAGCATTTGCAATTGGAATGCGCATGCGTGAGAGCCTGAAGAGTGAAATGCAGAAGTCTGTATGTGTAGTGGTGCGCAGCTGTGGAAGAAGAATCTTGAGTTGAGATTAACGACCATGGTGCCATAAATACAGCCATCTCAACAGTGGGTATGTAAATAACCCAAATTGTGGCATCACATTTCGGCAAGGCTAGATGACAAAAAATTAACTTGCCATTTAATTTCACACAGAAACTGTTCGTACTCATGCATGTAAAAAGTCAATTTAACAAATGATGCCTCCATCGTGTGTGTTCCCCTCGTGAATTTTCCAGTAAAGGTTGCATTGCCTTCGGGTCAGCTCGCACGCCTCATTACCTGTGAAATGACAATTTGCCTTTTACCTCTGCCAATCATCAGAAATGTCTACTCAGAATGTACAATCTGCAGAAAGAACAATCCTGACCGAGCATACGTGTAGCGTTTCTTATGACACCAACAATTTTTTTAAGTGAGCCCCCACTTCACGATTCCTTGTGGGCCACACTCCCGTTATGACGGCTTGCTGCCACCTTGCCACGCTGCGATTTGGCACCCGTCAGGGGTTACTTTCGTCAGCCCATCTGCTCCTTTGAAAAGTGTGTGCTTCACACGCTTCCAAGTCGTGTCTCACGCTCACGAGCGGGATTAATTAGCTGCAGAAAATGAAATAAGGCAGCAAGGAGGAAAACAGTCATTTCTTGTATGATAATCATTTTTAATCTCTATTGACTGAATATATTTGTTTGGGACCTCCAAAGTTGATAGATAATGATTGACTTCCAAGTTTTTCTAATTTCCAAACAATTTTTGGAAATCTTATCAAGTCGGTACTAAAAAAAGCAAAAATCTTTGCGCTGCAAATTGCCTTGAAATCCATCCGAAAAATTAAAAGAATGATAAAATGTAGCAACAAAGCATAAGGAAATGTTATTATTTTAAAAAAAATATATACATTATTATTCATGTGCCATATTTTACACTTTTTAAGTTAAAAAAAGAGTTAAAGTAAGGCAAGAATAGAAAATATGTCACGTATAAAGTGGGTAAAAAGAAATAGAAGACTGCTACTTGAAATGCCACAAGTAAAACAAAATAGAATTGTGACAGGACAACTGACGTTTTCACACCCACCCTTACTTCTCTGTGAACTTGACGCTTGTCACAAGCCCCGTTGCAACAACTTCCTATTGTTTATTTGCCCCTCCTTATTTAATGGCTATAGTGTGACCAATCTTGAACTTGCTCCCAATTTCCCCACCTTGTATTTATTTTGATTGACTTTTAGATTTAAAAGCCGGTCACAAACCATGACCGGAATGGAAGTGAGTCCCAGAGGTCCTCTATTATCTCTCGCCTCTCACCTTCCTCCAAAACATATTAACGACGGCGGAGGGGCCACAATCAATCAGTATTAGCTTTCAGATCCGTATGTCTCTTCTGTTTGGAGCCATCTCAAATCGGGGTGGATGTAAAGCAGGTATTCCAGTCTTTGGGAGGCCTCTTGCCAATTCATTATGTTGACGGAATGTCATACAGGGAGCAGAGCAGGACCTCCCTTCGGGAATGCATCTTTTTTTTTTTTTTTTGAACCACCTGCTTTCCTTGGCCTTCACGTTTCACTGGTGGAATGTCCTTTGGAATAGCAACCACCTGTCTTCATCTCCTTCTTTTATCCCATCACTGAGAAACAGAGAGTAGTAATTTGGATCTCATTCTTGCAAAGAGAGCAGAGGTTGTTCAGAGAAGGTACATACAAATGCAGTAGTGCATAATACTAGAAGATTGAAGGATGGAGCCAACACAAAAGTACAAAAATAAACCAACAATAGAATGGCTCCAACAAAAGTCCTTCTGGATTGGCCCTGTCAAAGTCCTGACCTCAATTCATTTGAAGACTTCAAGACAGCTCAAGGCATGCCAAGAATATTGCAGAACTGGAACTGTTTCATCAAGAGGAACACTCCACAGGTCCTCCTGACCGTTGTGCGAGTCTGATCTGAAACTACAAGAAACATGTGGCTGCTGTTATTGCTACACAAACAATGCCCAACCTTTTATTAAATCCAAAAGGTCACATTCTTTTTCTATCCTGACTTTGAAATTTACATGTTGTGTTCAGTAAAAACATGAAAAATAGTGGTCTGAGTGCTATAAGTTGAAGATGAATGTTTTTGTCTTTTGTTGTGACTAATTAAATGAAAATCAGATCACATTTTATCACCAGTCGAAAGAAAGCAGAATTCCAGTAATTCCCCTCTACTATTCTTGCAACTGTATAATTTTAGTTTATGTTTTAAGCAAGCATCCTTGCACTTGATTCATCTTGTTAAGGTGTATGGTGTACTGCATACAGGGGGGTATACTGTATACCTGTATAGGTTTTTTTAAGCATTTTTGAAGGGGCGCCGCTACTTCGCGGATTTTCAGTTTTCGCGGGTGGTCTTGGTCCCCATTAACCGCGATAACCGGGGTTTCACTGTATATATATGTATGTATGCACAATGCAATGTACTGAGCTAATGATGGCCCCCCATTTATGGCATTTCATGCACGTTTTCATTTTAATGCAACTGGTGGATGCATTGGTGAAAACCTTATTCCCTCTGGTGGAAGAGGATTTAATTGGTCTGACTTTCACTCTATATAACGAGACAACTATTTCTGGTGTCATTGGAGAGGAGACTCTGATATAAAAGCATGTATCATTCTTATTGTTCTCAACATGCAAGGGGTGCTTCGGTTGGCTTCTCCCCCCCATCTTAGAGTGCACACAGGTAGCCCAGTCCACTCGCAGGAGCCCCTCCCAGCTCCAATCAGAGCCGGAGATGCTCACCCATCCATGTTCAGACTGCAAATGAATTCCGCATGCAAACCCACCGCTTTTTCGCCGCCTTGGTGTACAGACACAGTGGGATATATGACATCCACATTTTGTGGGTTGTCTAAAAAATTTAATTTTAAAGTTACAATTAAAATAAACTGTATGCAAAAATTATGGTTGAATTGTTCATGCTTCATTGTGCCCAAACCAAACTTAAGAAAACAATTAACAATAAACATTAAAAAAGAAACTTCAATTCAAGTAACTCTGCCTGAGTGTCTCTATTTGGTTACTTTTGCTGTCATGTTCGGTGACTAACATTTGTTCTTTTCCAGTCCCTGGGCCTGGTGGATGGGCGGAGCCTCCAGTGCACACCTGCTGGTTATTCCAATCAGCAGGGTATATAGGTGCTGGAGAAGTGGAAGTTCATCGCCGGAATTTTGCTGTTAGTCTAGCTTTGCTTGGTAATTGTGTGCTTCTGTTGTTCGCCACATAATTTATTCCCACGTGAGTAAAGTCCCGGTTTTAGTCCTTCCTGTCTTCGTTGCTTTTGTTTGTCCTACATTGTATAGTTAGGACTTATTTTTGTTTGGATTCTCGTCATCTGTCTTTCTCCCACTTGGGCTGAGTTCCTTTGTTAGTTATTCACTGCGCTTCCGTTGCATTAATTTCCGTTAGTCTTTTTGTCTTTTATGTCGGCGTCTAACTTCCACTGCGCTCCGCCCATCCACTTACGTTTAGTTTTGTTTCCGCGTCAGCCTTTTGCTGGTGTTGTTATCGTTTTGATTAATTTGCCTTTATTTCTTGTTCACATTCTCGTGCTCCCTTGATTGAATAAACTTCAGTATTTTGCTCCTTATTGTTTTGGCTCTGCTTTGGGGTTCGAAATTCCTTGCACACGATCGTGGCAGAATATTCCGGCCAATAAGCATGGACCCCGCAGAAGACGAGCGACTGCGCTCAGCTTTATCCAATCAAGGTAGAATGGTAGGAGAACACGAGCAAAGGATAAATAGCATTTTGGAGGCGTTAAATAGCCTTACCTCCTCCTTTGGCACTTTCGGGTTGCAATTTCAGCAAAACTGCGCTCAGTTGCTCGCAAGCAGGGACACACCCGTTGCCCTCGCCCCAGCTAGTGTCCACACTGCACCTACAGCCAGGGCATCCAACATTCGTGAACCCAACATTCCACACCCTAATCGTGGGGAGCCTGGTGGCTGTAGGCAGTTCCTTCACCAGTGCACCCTCGTGTTCGACCAGCAGCCTTGTACTTACGCCTCTGACCAGTCCAACGTGGCATACATTATGAGTTTACTTACTGACAAGGCTGCTGACTGGGCTATGGCTGTCAGCAACAATAACCCGGACTTCCGCTCATCACTGTCATGTTTTCTTGCGGAAATGAAGAAAGTATTTGACCACCCGGTTAAAAGTAAAGAAGCGGGGAGCAGACTTCTGGACATTGTACAAGTGACCCAATCTGTGGCAGAATTTTCTATATCTTTCCGGACTTTGGCCACAGAGAGTGGATTTGATGAACAGGCCCTGTGCAGCATTTTTCGCCGAGGCCTCAACACCTGCCTGAAGGACGAACTTGCGGCACGTGACGAGACCTCCAGATTAGACAAGCTCATTGGACTGGCCATACGCTTGGACAACCGACTACGAGAGTGTCAGAGGAAGCGCGCAGAGGAACGAGGTGGCCAAGTTGTGTGGGGTGTCCTACCTCACAAGTCTTGACACGGGCGAGAGGCACAATCGACAACCATCAGCTTCCCTAAAAGGGTAACTGATCTTGACGGACGACTCCTGGCAGTTCTAACACATAGAACAAAGACTCGATTGTTAAAAGTAATTGGTAATCATCACAAGTCTATCCAATTTTTTTGTCATGCCTTCTCACTCAGCACCGATAGTTTTAGGCTTAACGTGGCTTAAAATGCATAATCCCACCATCAATTGGGACATATCGAGAATTGAAAATTGGACCATTTTGTCATTCGCATTGCCTATTGACCTTTCCTAAACTACCCTCGGCTAAGGAAGTGATGGAAACTGTTAAGTTGACTGGTGTACCTGCTGAATATCATGACCTACATGCAGTTTTTAGTACGGATAAAGCGCAGTCCCTCCCTCCGCACCGTCCTTATGATTGTGCCATAGAACTAGTGCCCAATGCCACACTACCCCGTGCTAGAATTTACCATGTTTCCCAACCTGAGCAGGAGGCACTCAAGGAGTATATATCCTCTTCACTTGCTGTTGGTCTTATCTGCCCCTCTACATCCCCAGTCGGAGCCGGGTTCTTTTTTTATTCCAATGAAGGATAATTCGCTAAGGCCTCCCATTGGTTACAGGGGTCTCAATGAAATAACAGTAAAGAATAAGTACCCACTCCCACTAATGGACTCTGCCTTCACTTCGTTACAGTCTGCTACCATTTTTTCGAAACTTGATTTGCGCAATGCATATCATTTGGTTCGCATTAGAGAGGGGGATGAGTGGAAGACGGCTTTTAATATTCCTGTAGGTCATTTTGAATTTCTGGTAATGCCTTTTTGACCCACCAATGCCCCAGCTGTTTGTCAGTGTTTGATCAATGATGTCCTACGTGATATGATAAACAGCTTTTGTTTTGTGTATTTAGATGACATCCTAATTTATTCCAGAAACTCTGTGGAACACATTCAACATGTCCGGCTTGTTCTGCAGAGACTTTTAGAGAATCGACTTTATGTCAAGGCTGAGAAATGGGAATGCCATATGACTTCTGTGCAGTTTCTGGGTTCCATTGTGGAGAAGGGCCAATTTAGAGCTAATCCAGCCAAAATACAGGCTGTGGTTGAGTGGCCCACTCCTATATCAAGAAAGCACTTGCAGAGGTTCCTCCGGTTCGCCAACTTCTATAGGCGTCTTATTTGCAACTACAGCAGCATTGCGGAACCTCTGACAAGGCTAACATCCGCGAAGGTACCCTTTGTGTGGACTGCAGAGGCTGAACATGCTTTTTCTGCCCTTAAAACATTGTTTACTAGGGCTCCTGTTCTTGCTCACCCTGACCCAAATCTTCCTTTTATTGTTGAGGTTGACGCATCGGATGCAGGAGTGGGGGCTGTCCTGTCCCAACGATCGCCAGTCGACCAAAAGCTGCACCCCTGTGCCTTCTCACGGCGCCTCACTTCGACTGAAAAGAACTATGATGTTGGTAACAGAGAACTGTTGGCTGTTGTTCTTGCGTTGCAGGAGTGGAGCCATTTCAAGTCTTAACTGACCACAAGAACCTCTCATATCCGCTCTGCTAAGAGACTGAATCCAAGACAGGCACGTTGGGTTTTGTTCTTCACCCGTTTTGACTTTTCCATCACCTACCGTCCCGGCTCACAGTACAGTAAGCCAGATGCTCTGTCCAGGAGCTACTGCTCTGGCACTGAGGACCAAGTACGAGAGACTATATTGCCGGGGGACAGGGTAGTTGGCGCTCTCCAGTGGGAGGTGGAAGAAGATAGCCGACGCCACAAGGGGGATGCAGGTTCCCGAGGCTTGCCCTGCAGACAAGCTGTTTGTTCCTGTTCATCTGCAAAAAGAGGTCCTTCAGTGGGGACATTGTTCCAAAGTGGCATGCCACCCAGGTGTGACCAGGACTGTATTTTTCGTTGGCCAGAGGTTCTGGTGGCCTGGGCTCCGGAAGGATGTTGTGGACTTTGTGGCCGCCTGCTCTATTTGTGCCCGCAATAAACCATCCCACCGACCCCCGGCTGGGCTTCTGCATCCACTCCCAGTCCCCTCCCGCCCGTGGTGACACATTGCATTGGATTTCGTCACCGGTTTGCCCAGGTCCTGCGGAAATTCTGTTCGCCTCACCATTGTGGATCGGTTTTCGAAGATGATCCACATTGTTGCCCTTCCGAAGTTGCTGTCTGACTTGGAGACCGCTGATCTGCTGGTTCGGGAGGTTTTCCGTGTGCATGGCATTTCTGCTGATTTGGTCTCGGACAGGGATCCCCAGTTCACTTCCCGGGTTTGGAAGGCCTTCTGCAGGGCTCTGGGAACCTCGCCCAGCCTTTCTTCTGGTTATCACCCCCTGTCCAATGACCAGACAAAGCGGGCAAACCAGGAGCTAGAGGCTGCGTTGCGCTGTGTCTGTCATCAACACCCATCTACTTGGTCCTCGCACCTTCCCTGGGTGGAATACGCTCACAACTCCCTTGTCAGCTCAGCGACAGGTATGTCTCCGTTTAAGACTGTGTATGGGTACCAGCCCCCTGTGTTTCCCTCACAGGAAGGGGACTTGACCATTCCCTCCTTCCTCGCTCATCTTCGACGGGCCCGTCGGGTCTGGCGGGACACACGAGCCGCTCTGTCTCGTACTGTTGCACGCAATCGACGCCTGGCTGACCGCCGTCGTATTCGGGCCCCTGCATACCGTCCTGGTCAACAGGTGTGGCTGTCTAGACGTGACTTGACACACCTTGACGCACCTGCTGGTCATTCCAATCAGCAGGGTATATAGGTGCTGGAGAAGTGGAAGTTAGTCGCCGGAATATTGTTGCTGTTAGTCTAGTTCTGCTTGGTAATAGTGTGCTTCACATTATTTATTCCCACGTGAGTAAATTCCCAGTTTTAGTACTTCCTGTCTTCGTTGCTTTTGTTTGTCCTACCTTGTGTAGTTAGGACTTATTTTTGTTTGGTTTCTAGTCACCTGTCTTTCTCCCACTTGGGCTGAGTTCCTTTGTTAGTTATTCACTGCGCTTCCGTTGCATTAATTTCCGTTAGTCTTTTTGTCTTTTATGTCGGCGTCTAACTTCCACTGCGCTCCGCCCATCCACTTACGTTTAGTTTTGTTTCCGCGTCAGCCTTTTGCTGATTATTCTTTTGATTAATTTGCCTTTATTTCTTGTTCACGTTCTCATGCTCCCTTGGTTGAATAAAATTCAGCATTTTGCTCCTTATTGTTTTGGCTCTGCTTTGGGGTTCGAAATTCTGTGCACACGATCGTGACATTTGCCGGTCCCAAGCACAAATAAAGGAGGAGGTTGGAATTGTGACAATAAAACAAACTGAAAGAAAAAAGTTTATTTGTAATTCTAAACACATTTAGGGTGTTTTTCTTTTGTTTGTTTTTTTTAAACTCATCTTTCGTCTCTCCCATGACGTTATTCCTCTCCTACAGCGTCCATTACTCTATGCACGTGGTCAGCTATGGAAAATGTCATCTAACTTCTAGCGACCTTTAGGACAGCCAATACCTACTTTCCTTACCTAAGAGTTCACAAAGCCGCCCGCTGCACACTTGATGATCTTTTGTGGAACATTAAGTCACTGTTGTACTTACTAAACATGCTTCAAAATCAATAGAATTGAAAAGACTAAAGATGAGTTGCAAATTGTCACCAGTTTCCCTTTCAGAACACTCGTGCACTGGAAAGCCAGACTTCGGCCACAACTAGAATTTTGGTTCGAGGCTGGTGTTTTTCTTCTTGTCTAATTTTCGTAATGAAGTAGGTCTGGCCACTTTAGCAGCAGCCCCTTTGGCTTCCAGACAAAACACCGGTAATGGCTCTCACTTAACCTCGGCCCCTGCCGCTTCTCATCACACTGAATAAAAGCGCCCGGGGCTATTTATGACCTTGGCCTTCACCTTGCCTTCTGGCGGATCATCGTGTGCGCGTAATGATCGTGCTCTGGCAGGCATGGCAGCCCATGTATGAGTACCCAATCGATGACGCGCTCTTTCTCTCTCTCGGTCTGATTGATTGCCCGGTCCACCACGGACACACTCGACGCAGCAAATAAATCCTTAGGCCGCGTTACTCAAAGAGCGGGCCGAGAGTCGTGACTTTCATAGACGACACAGATTAACCGCAACACACTTAAGCACACATACCTATTTTACATCTTAACCAAATTGACTGTGCTATAAGAACGGAATGCTGTCGAAAACCGAATTCCCCCTGTACTGACAAAAGCGTATCGCTACTCATGACATCCGCTAATCAGAAACTGAGTCGTACTGGTGGTTTGTTTCCATGGTGGACGTGTTCGTAAAGCACAAGACAGCCCGTTATACAAATCCAAACCAACCTGAATCCAACTCAAAAGCAAAAACAAATGAACACAAAAAGTGTTACTTTCATCAACCCTTTTTAAATTTCTTCTCTGTTTCAGTCCAGTTTCAATCACTCTTGTTAGTATGCATCACATTTAGTCAACCTCATTCTGTTATTATTTAGTCAAGTTCTCGTTGACTAGATGTCGAACATTTTTGTCTTTATTTGATCAAAGAGTTATTACTCGTCTTGCTTTGGTCACCAAAACCAGTCAACATTTTTGTCTAGTTTTAGTCAGGATAATCATTTTACAAGCGAGTAAGTTTAGCGTCGATTTAGCATGATTGTTGGAGAATTATAGCCGTTGGTGACGTTCCAAACAACCACCACCAAACATTTTGTTAACTTACCACAATGTCTGAAATTAATTGCGAGGTGTCTCTTAAGTTGTGTTTTTGCTCATGTTACTTCTCTTTGATTAAATTCTAACACAAGGAATTTTTGTCCCCCCTTCAATTTAGCAAAAATGTGTTCATTTACTTGTATTACATCTTCACTTTTTCACAAACACCTTGCAGAGCATGGTCATTAGTGCTTCACTTACACAGTGGTTATTTTGTCATGACCGGCAAGGAGCCATGAATCGCATGAAAACTTAGTGTAGAGAGCAGTAATTGACGACTCACGTCTACGCACAATGTTGCCAACTTAGCGTTGTTTTTCTTTATTTAGTGACTCTTCCAACCCCTTCTAGCAACTATTTTTCCAAAAGAGAGACTAGGAAAAATGGCATCAGTGTTCCTAATGTTGGCAACTTCTTATTTCTTGAATGATGGAGGGAAGAGGGCTCAGATTTGGCCTGCCAATACTGTACGCAAATGTACAGTTTAATTTACTGTACATATTGGGTGTATTTTTAGCCTTTGACTCTGTACAGCATAAGCGGTGTTGAAGATGACACACACTATATCATCTTACATGACTGTCAATAATATTATACCTCCCACTTAACGATATTTTAGGGCATCCTAACTACAAACAGCTGACAGGAGTTGGCGGTTAGTGCAAAAGATTTATGTACAATGTTTTAAGTGTAAAAATGTCATTGTAATGATCGCGTGTGACACTGGACAAGCAAATATTAATCATAGATACTTTCTGTCCCACCCCAAATGCATTTTTTATGCTTATTAAAATTTTTTTTTTTTTACACCTGGTTTTTGAGCTATATTCACTTTTGTATTTAAGTTTGACCAATAAAAACTTGAGCAATGTGGATTTACAATGTGTTGTGATTTAAACGTTTCAGAAAATACATTTCACCTGTCGCTAAACCTAAACTTTAATTCATAAATATTATTTAATATGTATTTATTGGAAACAATATGAAACATTATTTCTATAGCACTTTGCAGTTTGTGGTTACATTTTTAAATGACCATTTCAACAACATCCCAAGAAAGTCCCAATGTTCCATCACTGGAGAGCTATTTTAGAACAGGAACAAGGGCTACGCATGTGGTCACTGGGGGATAGCTGGTGCCTGCGGGTGGCTGACCCCTGCTCTTGAAGTTTAGTTGAGTTGAGTAGAGAAAATCAAACTTGTGAGGAAATTTTAGCAGTTATCGCAGTGGAGCAGAAAAAGTAAATAAGGAAATTTATTTAATCCATACTACCAAAAGTATCAGCATTTTAAAAATATGAAGATGAACTCAAATTCACACTTTTTAGTGGATGATAAACATAAATATTCATTAGGTTTGAGTACGTGGATGTATGTCTAGCCACATTGCAATGTTCTTCCGTTTTATGTATATGCACGGCAAGGCAGTTTTATTTATGTATGACATTTCATCCACAAAGCGTGGATGGTTGTTCGTCTTTGCGTGCCCTGCCGTCGTGAGGAGAAGCCACTCAGATAATGGAGGGATGGATTTCATACACCAGGCGACTCAGTGTGCTTCACACTGCAGACACAACACTTAAAAGCATTTCCAAACACAACAATGTTGCATGCAGAAGCAATGCAGAGGGGGAAAAAATAGAACATACATTGACAACATTTAAACACATTATCAGAAGACTATTAACAACATTGAGAAATAAAGTATTGAAATAACAGCAGGTTTCTACATTTACTAACAGACCGTACTGTGATATTGATTTTAAAATGTTTCAAAGATGTAAACCAAAGGTATGAGGAAAAAAAGAATGTTTTAAACCTGTATTTAAAATCATTTACGCTTCTGTTGACATCTTATTGCATTTATGTGCAGCATAACAGCTAAATGCAGCTTCCCCTTGTTTGTTTTGAACACTGGGTTCCATTAATTGGCCCAAGTCTGCATACCTCAGTGCCTTAATGTGTTTATATTGTTTCATATTGGGTTTATATAATTCACATTAAGATAAAAAAAAAAACAAGTTGTGAAGAAAAATAGAAATAAGGTTTACGTGTTTTGATTTATTTCTCGTCTTAGAACTCATTCTACAGTGCAGGTGTGTCTCATGTTGAAGCCAGTGCACATGAATACTAACAAGCATGCTCTAATATTTGTGATAGATATATATCAAGCGGGAAAGGATCGGTGCAAGTTGCGCTGCCGACAGTAAATAACCAGTTGGCGGTGGAGAGCGTGGGAATTTACAGCGCTGGCCTAAAAGAGACTGGATGGGATCACTCTCGCTCTCTGGCCCCCCGTGCATTCCATCTCATCGGAGCTGCAGCACTTCCCTGGCGACGAAACGTCCCCCGACGACCATCAATCCTTTTTCTCCCCAGCGAAAACGGAATTTACTTGCCATGAGGACTCCGAACCCTGAGCTGCGACACAGGCCCAGACACAGTAAGCTGCCATGTTTCAACAGAGTGTGACCTAAATAAATAAGTGCATCAAGTGAACAGATGACGAGTGGCCTGATAGGGTTGTTCTTTTGAAGGGAAAGCGTCTCTTCCAGGGTCCTCTAAGCCTTTTATCTGGACAACGTGATAAGTAGCCTCGCTTTCAAAACACACACACACGTAGTGGAAGCCTCCACCACGTAATCTCAATATGTAACATCATTCATTTAGCAGTGGGAGCACATCACACAAAGTCTCTAAGTCGACTTACTCCTGCACAAGCCAAAGCGGAAGTTATGTAACATCTTCAACTCAAACTACTTAGCTTTTTGGAGGAAAAAAACAAAACAACAACATTCAGTGTTTTGGTTTCCATGGAGACTAGTTTAAGACAAAATGTTCCGTGGATGTCACTTTGGACTTCAAATCTAAATGTTGTAGCCTCTATTATCTGAAACGCTTCTCCTCACGAGGATCGCGTTGTAGTCGCACGCTATTCATGCAGTTGTAATATGGCAAAGGCTAATTCTGTCCAGCCAGAGAAGCAGCATGCGTCGCGGTGCAAGTGGCCCCTTTGAGCAACGTGATGTGTTTTTATATATCCTATTCAGTATTATTTTCCATTGCACTAACTATTCTCTTATTTATCTAATTTATATATTTATCTGAATTATTGTTGTTTTGCACTGGAGAGGGGAGCTCTCTAATCTCGTTGCACACTTGAGTACAATGACAATAAAGGGATTTCTGATTCTGATTCTGATTCTGAATTCGGGCTGTGCAGCTGCATGACAAGCCCCAGAAGTTGGATTAGGGTTAGGGTTAGTTCTAGTCTGTAAAACATCCGACACTCTCACGCAATAACTTTGGGGAGATATCCGAAGCAGAAAATGGATGGATGGATAGATGGACGGACTTGGCGCACCTGACTTCCAGCAATAATGATGTTTTCAGATTGCCGATCGAGGGCGTACCTGGGTGTGGACTTGGGGAAAATAAAGTAAGTCACTTATAGATTTAAAAAATATATTTTTCCATGATCAATACATCTTGAGAAAAGCCTCTCATAGCAATTTTTTTTTTCATATCGTTGAGACACCCCGTGACCCTTGTGAGGAGAAGCGGTTCAGATAATGGATCAGGCGCAGACTGCTCATCGGATTCGCTGGTACAGTCAGAGTGGTGGGAAAAAATACAGTAAAATTGCTGTGGAGTTGTTAATATGTTGCAGCAACCACTCGCACTGTTTCCATCCATTCGATTCAATTCAAATCATTTTATTTATCCGTTAGTGATGCTATTTGCGGACAGAGAGGCCATTTATTAACTTTCCTTTGGTATTTTGCTGTTAGAATTGGGTGTAATGGGGTGTTTGCATCTTTGTGAGCTATTGTGGGATGGAACGTAGTGTTATTCCGGCCAATCCTCACTGCACCCCTAATTTGTATCAAAATGAGGGCAGTGTCGTTTGCACACAGAGCACGCCATGCTTCAATATTGCAGAAACAGAAATTAGACTTGTTGGAGTTGGTGCATGATTTTGGCACGTAAACAGCAACAGCTTCCCTTTTGGATGATATAGTCGCCCTGTGTGTGGCACGGACAATGGCAGCCCGCCTTGCAAATCTCCATTGTGCATCCATTTTTCCATTTTTTTAATACATTCGCCAAACAGAGTGGTTCACTTGCAAAAACACATTAAAGCAAGCTGATTTAAATATCCTTAAAGTATAAATGATATATAGCATGCTTGTTTGTCTTTTCTAGGTGCTATGAAAATTCGGACAAAAACAACAGCAACCCCATTCACATGGAAGTGGGACTTTATTAAGTTTGTACACATAAAGTGCCATCAAGCTACTGAAACTAGTACCGCCAATGTACCTGCTAACAGGACACAAAAACTGCTCTTCTATGCATTTGTTGTAGTCTTCAAAGGGTTCATAGTTGTTGAAATATATAATAATAAATACATGACTCAATCTCTCAAGTAGTAGTTTGAGTAAGAGTGGGCCGGTGAGGTTGGGGCAGTGTGTGCGTGAAAGCGTGTGTGTGTGCAAGTGTAAGGGGACATAGTAGGGCAGTGGTCCCCAACCTTTTTTCAGCCACTGGTTTCATGATCCGACTGATTTTGAATGAACCGGCAACCATCCATTCTATTCCTCCCATGGTGATAACGTGCACTTGGGGTTTAAATGCGCTACTACTAGAATGTGTATTAATTTTTAAGAATATATCTGTGTGGCGAGCTACCAAGTGGACCGCAGACCAGTGGTTGCGGACCCATTAGTAGAGGGCCTGTTCCCCATTAGAGCTTTATGCCTAGTAACGCCCCTGCTTAGGGACTTCTTAAAGATAGCAAATCTGGCATTAGACATTTACTGCACGTAAGCTGCTCATTTCCGCATTTTTTATGTCAGCCATGGAGAGTCTAATCCTTGGAATACTTTCAGAGATTGAAGTGGGCTAAGTAGAAATGTCCACTTATATTTTGGTGACGGTTGATTGTCATTTGGAGAATTTATTCGCAATGTACAGTGTGTACAATGATTTTGAATGGACAAAAATTGTCACGACTCCCACCAATATGTGGAAAAGGTTGGGGGGGCTGGCTATATTGCTGACAGAAAGGGGCTGTTTTGAGAGTAATGTCTGAAAACAAATTGATAAAACTGAAAATGCAGACTAATGTAAATTTTCTGATTTAAAAAAAAAAAGAAAAACAGCAATTGAGCTTGTTAGCGAAAAATGGACCATCCCATAGAGAAGAATCCTTTAAGAGGATTTTCTGCATATGGAGTGCGTTGTCATATTTGGACAGGCTCAGCTTCTGCTTTATTTCTTTCTTTCCAGGTTTTAACATTTTGGAATGAAAATGAGCCACGCACAAAATAGGCGTCTGAATCCCATTTGGATTCATTAATAACCATCCCCACGCTCAACCAAGCCCGCCCTCCCCTCGCACACGTGTTGCTCACCACACACAATGTCAGCCGCCTTTGATGAAGCCTGAAACAACACCGCGCCGACAAAAGCGCACACCCGGGATGCTTCTTCATGCTGATTTTGTTCAGGCAAAACAGAAAATGCTGATTAGCTGTGTGTGCTGGGTGGGGATGTTTATGCATAGTGACTAATCTTAGAGCATGAATTGTTTGTTTATGTGTGTGCGTGTGCATGTGACACGATGACAAGTGAGGTCGGGCTGCTGTTCAGTGCCTCCGAGAGCAACGACACACCTCTGCCAAGGCGACATAATTACAAGCAGGAAGCCATTGTCTTGCTTGCATCTATCTGCCTTAGACCACCCTGACAGCCACTATCAATTCCAATTTCTGGCAGGTGACTCACTGGACGCAACATTAGGTACACCTTCATGCTATAATAACATCCACCTTTCTCGAACTCAAGGCTGAGGGGCCTAAATCCGGCTCGCCACATAGAGACTTTTTCAGGTTGGCCTGTTGCCCTGCAAAATAAGGTTTGCTGCCCATTTAAATTAGAAAAGAGCCGCTGCATCATGGCCTCCAGGCCCCTTTGTAACAATGAAAAAGAGCCTCTATAATCAGGCGTGTACACGGTTCGCGGATGCTCATGCACGCTGGAAACATTAAATTGTGCACCTGATTCAAACCTGTCTGTGCATTTGAATATTAAACAATATTGCAGTTCTGTCAGTTGGACTGTGATCAGACAAGTCTCAATTCAAAGTCAAGTAAGCTGCCACAACGATTACTTCTGGGACTTAACTTCAAAAGCAAAGCTAAGTAAGTGACGGAAATCAATGTACAGTAGTACTTGTTTTCCTTTTATTTTATTTATTTTTTTTGTCGTCGTGGCGCATGATGCTTTGTAGCCTATGAACAACTAGTGGTGGCGCCTTGCATCGTCTGACTCCCTGCTAACGGCTACATTCACCGTGAGACGGTCCGCAGATGGGCTGAAGGCGAAATGGTAATCCGCGACTTCGACAATCTGTCAAAATATGTCTTTACACAAAAGAAGTGTGTGGTGCAAAAAACCCCCAAAACAAACAAAAGAAAACCACTGATGGCAAGAGAACTGTGCTAAATAAGCAATAGCCGATCACAGTGTCACATCCTGCAGGTCAGATGTGGGCAATTAATTTTTTCGACCGGGCCATCGAATTCAATTGTGTTGTCTATAATGTACTTCATTAAAACATAGAGCAATAAAAATACAAAAAGTCTGTCATAGTGATTTAATGCTGCAATCCATTTCATAGAGCTGCTCCTTCTTGTGTGCCTGCCTGCTTGGCCCGTGCTCTTACCTTTTTGTGTGCCGAGTTAATTTCCCCGTGGACATGCGTGTGTGCGTGTGACCGTGTGTGTGAAACAGCGAGAGATGGAGAGAGAGAGAGAGCGAGGGAGAGAGAGAGAGAGACATATGTGCTCGCGGTTGGCGGGTGTCGACGTGTTTGTGTCGGAGTGGGGGGGGGGTATATGGAGCCTGGAGGGGTCCTGCATGGATGCTGGATCGAGCGCGTCACTTGCGTGGACGAGCGCGCGATGATGGCTGAGGGTGGTTAGGCGGGTGGGTCAACCTCAGCTCGCTCGGCGTCCCTCCTCTCCCCACCCCGCCCCTCCTACCCCTCGAGGCCACCTGTATGGACCACCGGGACTCGGGCGTGATCCCGTCGCCCGCGTCCTCCTCCGGGCACCTGCAGCGACTCACTTATGACGACGACGACATGACGGTGGAGAACATGCTGGAGGGGGCTACGCTGACCCAGAACCAGAATCTCCACCACTTTGGCCGGTACGAGCTGGGCTGCTGTGAGCGCGTCGTCATCAACATCTCGGGTTTGCGCTTCGAGACCCAGTTGAAAACTTTCAACCAGTTCCCGGAGACGCTGCTGGGCGACCCCCGCAAGAGGATACGCTACTTTGACCCCCTCCGGAACGAGTACTTCTTCGACCGGAACCGACCCAGCTTCGACGCCATCCTTTACTACTACCAGTCCGGCGGGCGCATCCGGAGACCCGTCAACGTGCCCATCGACATCTTCTCCGAGGAAATTCGTTTTTACCAGCTCGGCGAGGACGCGTTGGAGAAATTCCGAGAGGACGAAGGTTTCATCAGGGATGAGGAGCGCGTCCTGCCCAAGAACGACTTCCAGAAGCAGATCTGGCTGTTGTTCGAATACCCGGAGAGCTCGGGTCCGGCACGGGGCATCGCCATCGTGTCCGTGCTCGTCATCCTCATCTCCATCGTCATCTTCTGCATGGAGACCCTGCCGGAGTTCCGCGATGAGCGTGACGAATCCGCGCAGCTCAGCCACAATTCCAGCATGACCAGCGGCGGCCCCTCGTACGCACCCAGCCCATTCACGGACCCCTTCTTTGTCATCGAGACCCTGTGCATCATCTGGTTCTCCTTCGAGCTCCTCGTGCGCTTCTTCTCGTGCCCCAGCAAGACTTCCTTCTCCAGGAACATCATGAACGTCATCGACGTTGTGGCCATCATCCCTTACTTCATCACGTTGGGCACCGAGCTGGCAGAGACGGAGAGCAACGGGGGCCAGCAGGCCATGTCCCTCGCAATCCTCCGCGTGATCCGCCTGGTGAGGGTCTTTCGAATTTTCAAGCTCTCGAGGCACTCCAAGGGGCTCCAGATCCTGGGGCAGACCCTGAAGGCCAGCATGAGAGAACTGGGTTTGCTCATTTTCTTCCTCTTCATTGGAGTGATCCTCTTCTCCAGCGCGGTTTACTTCGCCGAGGCGGACGACCCCACGTCGAGCTTCAGCAGCATCCCGGACGCCTTCTGGTGGGCGGTGGTCACCATGACGACGGTGGGCTACGGCGACATGCACCCGGTGACCATCGGGGGGAAGATCGTGGGTTCGTTGTGCGCCATCGCCGGCGTCCTGACCATCGCGTTGCCCGTGCCGGTCATCGTGTCCAACTTTAACTACTTCTATCACCGCGAGACGGACACCGACGAACAGCCACCGTGCGCCATGAGCGCCAGCTGCGACCACCTGCCCGACACCGAGCTCCTTCAGTCGCGGGGATCGTGCGCCTCTTCCGCCACCCTCGGAAAGGGAGAGAACGCTGGCGTGGAGGAGGGCGCCAAGCGGCCTCATTTCAACAGCCAGAACTGCGTGAATATCACCAAGATGTTTACCGACGTCTAAAGTGGAAAACTGGGACACATGGAGCATTATTTTTTTAATTGTAGTAATATTTTTTTTAATTATGGCTCATATCTGAGGACAGTAAATATCCATTTTTTATTTATTCAACATGCAACGATAAATTATCATTTTCCACATTAAATCTACTACTCACAAAAATGTTTTTGATATTGGGCATTGGGGTGGAATTTCATAAAATGCACTGCAACCTTTAGAGGTAAACTTATTTTGACCTCTCAAGTTCGACCTGTTTAGGATGTTGGTCCTTTCTGCGAACTTGCTGTTGTTTAACAATGAGCTGAAATTCCAAATTAGCAACCATGAAGTGACAAATATATAGCCTGGTTCAATTTGAATTAAACAGCCCTCATTCTCATGCTATTCCCATGTTGACACACGATTAACGATTAACAGCTCCTCACTGTTGCGAGTATTCAAACAGAATATTCTAAGACACACGTGGCCACTGTACTGAGTGTGTCCAGAGTCATCAGTCGATATAGCAACAAAATGACTGGAGGATTCATCGAAAGGCATACAAGTGGTCATCTTCAGAAATGCTTCATTCATGGCTCGAACAGTTGATGTGAATTGTGTCATTCATCTTGTTATCAGAGAACAGCAAGTTGTGCAAAAAGGATTGAAACATTCAACAGCTAAACATGTGCCTTCAAAAGGCCAAACTATAAGTCTCCCAGTAAGCTTATGCATTTTTGGGTCATCCTGAGATGTCACCCAAAAGCGGAGTATACCTAGCCTTTTGTGAGCAGTGTATTTTTGAGTATATATTTAAAGTTAATATATGATATTAATGTTCATCCTCTAATTTACATTTTGAATTACTTATTTTATGAGAAAATATATAAGTCAGTGGTTTGTTTAATGTGTGTCTGTGTCTATATAGGATGGCCGAGTGGTCAAAGGCGCCGCGTTCAGGACCCAGTCTCCCCAGGAGGCCTGGGTTCGAATCTCGAATTTCCCCATTGTGGGACTAATAAAGGGATTATTATTATTATTATTATATATATATATATATATATATATATTAGTGCTGTCAAGTGATTGTTTTTTAACTAATTAATCACAAAAAATTCCATGATTAATTGTGATTAATCACATTTTTCAACGACTACTTTTTGCCAAGCTTATAACAGATATATATTTAATTCAAAGACTGTTCTAATAGCTTTCTTGGATTCTTGAATACGATCTAAATGGAGACATCTTAACAGGCATTTTTCGTCAAAACATTTCTCAAAACTGCCCACAAGCGCCACACTCCAGCAGTGTTGGTTTGCAAGGCCCAGTGGTAACTTAAACACAGTGTTTTGTTCTGAGACGTGCTAAAGACAGCTAATATGGCACATTATTTGCAAAGTATGCAAATTATTTTTTAATAAAATCAAACTGACTTAATTGAGTTAAAATATTTAACTGAGTTAAATTTTTTTAGATTAATCACCTGAGTTGACGCTTTAATTTTGACAGCCCTAATATATATATATATATATATATATATATATATATATATATATATATATATATATATCCACCTGTTTTTAGGATTGTCAGAGGGCAGCCATTTTGTCACTTCTTGAAAATGACATCACAGTTGCTCAGGGCTCAGCTAACCACCAATCATGGCTGAGCTTCAATAAACAGTGAGCCGTGATTGGTCATTATCTGAGCCCTGAACATAGCGAAGAGATAGCTAAGAACAGGTGGATTTTGCTGCTGAATTCATATTCCACAAATGTAATATGAATAAGTATGCTGGGTTTAAACTAGTGAAAGTGCAACATATTATTGCAAAGAATTATTTGGGGTTAACTTCCCCTTTATCGGTATACCTTCTGATATCTAGTGGAAAAGCATTTATTTGTTCTGCGTGTCACTCTACCTCACTGGCGTAATATACATTAGTTGTAGGAAATAAATAATTTCAGGACCAATTACATGAAGTTGGATAATTTCCTGTAGCACACTTGATGATCCCACATGCTCTAACAAAAAAAAATAAGGATTAAATAAAAACTTTGCAGAGTAAATAATGCTCACTTTTATTTTCTGCTATCACGGAATTATTAGATGTATCGCCATGTGGCGCACTGACAGCTATTTCTAACACTTAGGAAATATCAAGAAACCTCAGGATGCACTGTAACGGTTTTGTTCCAGTAATGTTATAACCATTATATAGATGATTCCCTCTGTAGGCAATGTGTAAAGTAACGTTCTTAACATTCTGAAGTATGATATAACGACAACTTAACCATCGTGTAACGAAACTAAAACAACTGCTCATTTTCACAACCTGACGTAATGTCGAACAGTATTTTGCAGAACAATACTGCCACCTAGTGGCATTATATGGATGTCGCTGGAATTGGCGTAAAATGGAAACGACGTAAATGGTCGGAGTCCCATACACTTCGGGCTTTTTTCTGCTCTTAAATTCATTATTAATGAAGGCAAAATATCAGTACTGGATCACATCAAGCCAAGTCGTAACTAACATCATCCGTTTTCTTTGTTTTCTTTTTTTTTAGAGGGAGCCCGCATTAGAGAAGAAAAGGATGGTCACAGCAACCGACCGCACTTACAGATCCGCCATAGTAAATACTGAACAGCAACTGCAAGGATGATAAATGCTCCAATTCGTCCTGATTATTCGGATATGTGCCGCATCTCTGTTGTTTTGTATGGGTGTGCCTTATGTTGTGTCCGGTATGTGTTTTCTACTATGTAAATATAACTTCATGAGTCAAGCTTGAAATGTTCTATTGTCAAGTGGAAAGCGTTGTTTAAAGAGCCACATTTCTATTTTTCTAATCATCATAACTTGAGGCGATGATCGATCAGGTATACCCATGCAGAGTGATCAAAACTTGAAAACCTTTTTTATGATTGAAATTCAGAGTTGCCTATCTATAATGAAGAATAAATAAATGTGAAATTGTTACGTTTCACTCGCTGAATTGTAAGTGCTGTAAATTTGGTTGACAACAACAACCTAGGGCGGCCCGGTGGCCCGACCGGTTAGCACGATGGCCTCACAGTGAGAGACAACATCGGGCGTGGGTTCAATCCCGGCTCCGGCCATCCTGTGTGGAATTTGCATCTTCTCCCCGTGCCTGCGTGGGTTTTCTCCCACATTCCCAAAACATGCATGGCAGGCCGATTGAACACTCTGAATTGCCCCTCGGTATGAGTGTGAACGCGGCTGGTTGTTCGTCTCTGTGTGCCCTGCAATTGGCTGGCAACCGCCTACTCCCCAAAGATAGCTGGGATAGGCTCCAGCACCCCCCGCGACCCTACTGAGGAGAAGCGGTACAGAAGATGGACGGATGGATGGACAACAATCTAAAGGTGAATGTTAGGTCACGTGGTCACGGGGAAATCCCGCCCCCTCCCTCCCCTTGCGCTCGCTGATGCAGTCTCCATGACAACGTTGGTTCCCCGGGCAACATCCTCTGATGTTTCCCCAGGCATTTTGTGTTTCACGAGGACGTTCCTGCCTTGCATCCCAGCACGCTCATTATGCACGAGAAAACAGCACGTGGTTTACTTATCTGTTCACTTTTCGGTTTAGGATGTTTAATCCCCCAAAAGCGTTGGAGCAGTGACGTCAATTCCGTACTCTCTTTTTTCAAATGTCTTTATTTTTTGCCTGTGAACTATAGATAAAAGTGTAACCTACATAAACAACATACAGAGAACTGAGTATGGGTGAAAAACAAGCAATCGTTTCCCAATTTGTCCCACAAACAAACACATGTTTAAATTATGCATCCACATCCTGGTTGAGGAGGTTTAACAACCGTTATGGTGGGACACTTACTGGCTTTCAACTTTTTGAGTCCATTTCTCAATGCATTCCTTTTTGTTAGCGCACACATTTGAAGTGAAAACAAAGGGAAATGTGACGATTAGTATATATTTATGTATTAATTTATGCCATTCATTAACAAATTTTTACTTAATTCTTTTTAAATCAGAGTTGCAAGTAAACATTTGCATTATTTGCGCTGAATGTGCCGTGTTTTAAAAACAGTAATATTACAAAACAATATGTTACATAGTAATATATATAGTAGATTAAAAGTTAGGTTCAGCAACAGGGAGATTCTTCTTCTGAAAGGTCAAATTACTGCGACTTGGTAAAATCTGTATTGTGCGAGCGTTTACAGGTTATACATGGTGCTATTTTGAATCAAGGCTATTGGAATTTTACTTGATTGTGCCTCTCTGAGCCCTGATGAAGCCAAGAATACTGGAGAAGTTCAACACTTACATCTAGTGGATGATCTGAGCTATTACAATTTATTATTTACTTTATTAACCATTGATTATTAAAATTGATTCAAACATATTTAGACAAGATAATTGTTCTATCACAATTATGCTTAAATAAAAAAGCTTGATTGAATTATTCTCTTCATTTGAATAGAAAATGTTTTGGATTATATTTCTAATTGATAACACCGCAAAAAAAAGCCTGAATCACTCCAGATTCTTTTAGTTGGGTGAATTTTAGCGCTGAAATAATTTTTACATTCAGAACCATTTTGTAATTGCCGATGTTCAGCCCATCCAAGTATCCCATTAAGTTAATAATTTCTTTCTGAGAACAGATTTGTACTATGATCCCAAAGGAGAAGACATTATGATTATAATTATTTTTATTTGCAAAAATATTTAAAAAAAACACATTATTTATTTCTTTTTCTCTAGAATCTACAGATCCCGCTATGGACATCAAAGTTGAATAAATTCGCACTTTGTTTTAAGTTTTTCCTTTTTTTTCTTCCCAAAATACTTTTTTATTCATTAAGGCCATACTTGGCTGAAAAAAATAATGTTCAAATGCCAGATATTTATTACATTTTAAAAGTGGTCCAGATAAATAATTTTAAAAAATTACCATTAATGTCACCTGCGAACAAAAAGCTAAATTAAACAAATTTCAAAGGCAGGTAAAATAATCAACTGATATTACGGGTTTACATAAATATGCACATCCTTTTATAACTGAGATGTAGCTGTGGTCGGAAAGAACCAATCACTTGCAGTCATGTTAAATGGGAGTCAGTGCACACCTGCCAGTGTTTAAGTGCTTCTAATTAAAATATAGTTGAGATGTTCAAGTAGGCCTTTCCTGATAGTGTAGTATTTATATATATATTTTTTAAGGGTAAATTTGCCCCACTGTTACATTGCAGTCCATCAAAATGTACATTTCACTCACAGACACATTACAAGAAATATCTGGATTGCTGATATTTGACTTGATTGATTCATTTCACGAAAGAAGAACGACCATCCGCGCTCATACTCAAAATTATATAATCATATTATTATTATTATTAGAATATTAAAATACACACTCAAAATATCATCTCAGAGGCCAGTTTGAAGCAGGTTGAAGACAATTAGTGGGCAGGAAGTGATTCGAACACAGATGTATGGTTTATTTAAAGGAAGTGCTGAGCTGTTACATCCTGTAACCGTACGCTCGCACCCCCCCCCCCCCACCCTCTCTTTTTGCAGACTGTTCACTTTTGGCCACATAAAACACATTTTGTCCGGGCCAGGTGCTGCACATTTAGTGAAGTCAGTACAAACACTTAGTACCCTCTCTGTGCCCTTCATTTCATCTTCTTCTCCTTCACAGCACGGTGGCCAAGTTTTGGAAAACCTGTACATGTGAAGACCTGTCTCTGCTGTTTGGAAAGGTGCATGAGCAGATATTGTTTCATATCGTCGGTTTCAAAATCTTACACAAAATATATATCATGGAGAGAAGATGCAGTGTGGATAAAAATAAGCAGTGTCACTGTAGTTTGGATTCTCAATTCTGCCTTCTTTTGGTTGCCACGGAGACCAGATCCCGGGAGATGCTTGTCAGCAGTGGGAGGAGGCCAGGTACTCGGTTGGTGGTTGTCAGGATGGTTCAGGTTCAGGTCACATGACTGTGCCTCACAGAGTGCGTCAGATGGCTTTTGCAGAACATTTTGGGAGAGGTTTATGATGTAAACATATTAATTTGGAATTTAAAGAAATATGTCAAATATTTTAATGATATATTTAGAATACTAGGAAAACATGCCGTTATTTCTGTAAATTATTGACCAACCTAACGTGTTGAAAATGACTTTCTCTCTTTGATGAAACAATGTTAATGATTGGTTCTCCTTTAGTGATAGGAAAATTAAACTTCAAGATGCTTCATGAATCAGTATCTCTTGACTCCTCTAGAGAACACAGTTAGTTTAAAGAAATGGGTTTAAGAAATGGCAAGTCAGTGTGCTTTCTGCTCAATGTTGAACAAAGAGTGCTCAATAAACACAACAACTGGTTCATGAAGCTTCATCTTCCCACCGCAAGTCTCCTAAAAAGTGACTACTATATGGTATTTAAGTCTCGCTAGTCACATGACCAAGACCAAGCATGTCAACGATGTTTAACTGAGAATTGTGGGAAATCTGAGCCATGCTAGTCTTGTTTCAATGGCCAGGCTGCATACATATCAGTGTCATCCACAGCGGACTCAACAAGACTTCCTTCTGGAGAGACGTGCTTCCTCTCGCACGTGTTCTCATGCGGGACTTTCTTTTGTCAGAGTGGAGGCCCGGAGTCCACGTCTCCGTAAAGACCAGTGAACTTTATGAATGGCCCCCGGAGTGCAATTACGCACACGTCACAGAGCAGATGGACGGACGCATGGACACGTGAATGGCAGCAACTTCACTTCCTGCTGCTTCCCGCAGCACTAAGTCGCCGTTTTAGGGCACGCTCAGGAAATATCACGGGCGGGCAAGGAAGGACAAAACGCTGAGAGCTGTGAATAATTGCTCCAAATGCACATGCCGCATTTACTTCCTCTGGTTTGTTACGAATGAGCTTCAAGTGAAGTTCAAGTGTGGCCCCGGGCGCATATATGTTATCAACGGAAAAGTGCACCATGCTGCTCGGCGCCACTTCTACGGCATTTTGGTGGGTGCTATGCGAACAAAACTTTTCAAGTGCAAATCAAGTCAAAAATCTTCTTTGCCTTATTCCGTTCAATGCACCTCTACTTATTTAAACACTATTGCGTTTGTGGGACAAAAATTAGGCAGATTATGCCACCCATTTTGTCAAAGTGCTGTCAGGCTGAAATTGCAAAGAAACCCTGAAAACAAGTGAAATTATTTTTTGAAAGTATGTGGGGGTCCATTCTATTCTTTTCCTTATATTCCACTAGCCCTTTATCACGCTCTCAAAGGTGGAGAAGCAGGAGAGAGCTTATATGCGAAGAAGTGGTTTGGCCTTCCCATGTGCCCATTTGTATCGGGCTCTTTAGCAAAGGGTAGCTACACTTGCCCATTTCTAGCCTGGCAGAGGAGTAGAAGTGCGGCAAACTCAGACTACAGATGTTACTACTGGATTAAAGCTATCCACTTGTAACCCAAGCTGCCCCCACCCTGATCACCCTGAGGAATTGGACCAAGCTGGCTATAACTGAACAAGCAAAGGCGTCACTCAGGCACAAGGAAATCGTGGGACTAGTTCAGGAGGGGAAGGATGGTCGTGGTCTTGGTCTTTGCCTTGGCGCCAGTTCGTCTGAGTGATCTAAGGTGGTGGTGCAGTAGGTATGTCAGGAAGAGGAGGTAAGAAGCTGCGCCAAAGCTGCGCTGAAGGTAAAGCAAGGCCAATGGATGGCATAGGAAGGAGTGAAGAACTGAATAATTCCCTGCAAGTAACTGTGGGAGATGGAGAGATTCAGGGCATGTTTTACCATCTGCTGTATACAGAGTCCTACCTTCTCCCGCAAACCTGAACCAGTGGTAAGCCCAAGATCCCAAGTGCCCGAGATCCCCAACTCCAGACACACTGAAGCACATCTTGGTGGGATGCAAGACCACCCTCACTCAAGGCCATTATACCTGCCGTCACAACCAGGCGTTAAAGCGACTTGCAGATGTGCTGGAGTGTTAACAGTCGAGGGTGAATTCCCGCCCTTCCTAAACAGCTTGCTGGCAGCCAAGGTCACTTGTTTCAGGAGGGTGAGAATCGAGCCAGCCTCGGCACCATTGCAGCTGACAGCAGGAGGCTGAACAAAGCATGAGACTGCAAGCTATTGGGAGACCTGGACAAGAAGTTCTGCTTTCCAGCTGAGTTTGTAACCACCAATCTTTAACCAGACCTCATTCTCTTGTTAAGTCTCGCTCAAGCTTGTTTACTTTGCAGAGGCCGATGAGCAACTTTCCGTGCCCTGGGAAGGTGCAGTGGAGGAGTCCAATGAGCGGAAGAAGCTGAGATATGCGAAACTGGCAGGCGATGAGCAACAGCAAAGCTCGATTGTAAGCGCACGCCCGGTGGAAGCAGGCTGCAGATGTTTCATAGCCACTTCAATATCCAGGATACTCAGAGAGATGGGAGTGCGACTGGCAGGAAGTTAAAGACCTCTCCGAGCTGCTGAAAAGGGGGGCCAGTGGCTTTGGAGGAAGAGAAAGAACCCCACCTGGGCCTTCAAATAAGTCGATGGCATCTAGGGAGTGAACCTGGAACGCTGAGATTCAATGCTGAACACTCTGGAGGTGTCGTGGGCCTCTCAAAACACTCACTTGACAACCCAAAGGATGCCATCACTCAGTTGAACATTCTACAGTCTCAACGTATGCTGAATAGTCCAGTCCAACATGACAGATTTTTACCCTTGGAAAGAACAGCTATTATTACAATCACTCTTCCTCATGCGTGTCTGTATGTCTGAATTATACTGCCCCCTGGTGTCCAAGATGCACCCACCAGTATGACCACATGGGTTGATCGGATTAATGACTTTTTCATTCATTTCATTGGGGAAAGATGATTTGGGATTTGATCATTGTGAGTACCACAAGTTAAACTACCACAGTAAATGTAAGGTTTAAAAAGTTAGTTGCGTATTCCTTTGTTTCTCCGCACAACCAAAAAGTCAGACATTGCATCATCACAGTGACTCTGTGGCTGTAAATCCCTCACGTCCCACAATGTTGCGAACGTCTCGACTGCATGCAGTACACACTGCAGCATTTTCTCTCCCTCTCGCGACACCTGACTGTTTTCTTCAAAATAATGGCTCTTCAATATTCAACCATCATCATCATCATCATCATCATCATCATCATCATCATCATTTCAGATCCTCTCACGGAGGGAGTCTTATTTCAAATGTGACCTTGCTGTAATATAATTCAGTGGTCCCAAAGGGAATGCATACCTTGACTTGAATTTCACACAGTGCAGGCACATGCACGGTCGCACTAACACGCATACAGACGCGCATGCACGCACATGCACGCACACACACGCACGCGCGCTTTGACTCAGGCAACAAAAGGGGATCCCTGCTTCAGTGACACTGAGTCACTGGCCTCCTGCGTCATGCTCTTTTTAAAATGTGTTTTCTGAATTGCAATGTTTTGTCCTTTCATGCAGTCCAGCAGTGCACAGGCTTTGAAAATGAAAGTTGTTCGATTTTTGCTTCCCAGTTTTACTATTGGTACATCCCAAATGTTTTTGTTCATTTGAGGTGAATTGATTCAATCATTATTTCCAGTGAATTAATTTTTAGTAGCAAATTGTTGTTGTTTTTTTAATGTTATTATAACACATGGGTTTTAATTTTAAAATTAAATAATTAAGTGAACTTATTACATTAGGAGCGTATAGATAGATATAGGTACCAATGGTTTGTTTTAAGTAAATGTTGTTCAAAGTCTTCCCATTGAGTGGAAAATCACTACCATTTCTTTTTTCCTTTTTTTTCTTATTTGTGATGGTAAATTTAAAATGACTTGGGAAATGTATGCAATCTGAATAACTAACTTTCAATGTGCTCTGTGTGAAATTATTATTAATTTTCTTGCTGCCATATGTTATTTGTCAGTTTGTTGCTGGGCAGAATTCACGGGGCACAGTCATGAAATAATTGTCTTGTGCCACTCATTTGAATGATGTGCTACAAGTATTTAGACCCCTGAGCGTGTTAAATCACGACTCTTTAGTAACTATAAAATATATAGTGAAAGAAAGGTGGTACATTTTGCTATACAAAGGCCAAATGCAGAGTAGCCATGGACCAGTGTTCTTGTCTCATCCTGCTGGGCGTCCATCTGATGATCCACGACTCGATTCCCCCCTCACCCCTACTTCCTCTTCTCCACTCCAACCTTTCTCTCCATCTGCGCCCCCTCTCACATGTACCGGAAAAAAAAGCATTGGTGAAGACACATTGGCGAGGAAGTGAAGTGCATCGACGTTGAGGGATGTAAAGCGGCATCCAGCGGAGGTGGGAAAACAACACGCCGCATGAGGAGGATAAGACGGTCTTAGTATGAGAATAATTCCCGGATAAGGATTGTACGCATGAGGTTTGCATGCGTATCGAGAAGCACAACATCAAAAGAGTGAACATTTTAATCTTTATCCTCTTGCCTCACATTTGGACAAAAGTCTTGAGGCAAACATCCTAATCAGTTCATTAATAAATCAATCAGGGATTGGGTTAAGCCCCCACCCTAAATGTGAATTAATCTTTATGCTTCCAAGTTTGTGTGGAAGGTCATTCTGGTGTGCCAGACCAAACTTTGAAACATGCCGAGTAAAGGGGGAAAACAGGCGAGTTCAAGCGCAAAAGTCAACTTGCGCTATTTAAACGGAAATAGAGTCACGCCTACTAGACTGAGACTGCCTCATCACAGCATAAAAATACTGTGTGAAACTTTCAAAATTAAAGCTTTTATTTCTCAAACCACCAAGCGCCACATGCATTTTACTTCAGTTAGGCTCATTCAGGAAAGAATGAACGTGTTGCCCCTCTACGTCTGACCTTAAAACTCATCCTAAAACACGTGTTTATTCCTTCTTTTATCCTGTGGTCCTGATTAAAAAACGGAGTGGGCCTTATGTGGCTCTCTTGCCTTATTTTTCCCACCCCTAAGCATGATTACATCACATTTCACGAGCTTTTCCGTGTTCAAGGACAGCCGTCGTCTGCTGTGATCGCCATTGGCACTGCAGGCAGAAGAGTGGTGCAAGAGCCTTCGCATTTAATTAAAAGTGTCCAGCTAACGCAAAGTGAGCAGGCCTCGGCCGGGAGCCGACGCGAGCGCACCCTTGACTCATTAATAATGGCTGCCCTGTCACGGGGAACCTGGGAAAGCCATTATGAAGACAGTGAGAGGGATCATCGTGTGTCGCAGCGTTGATGGACTCTGCCAGCACTCACCTTGGCAAAGCTTCACAAATACCAACACACCGACGAGTCTCTACGGCCCTTCTCATATGTGACGGGATTCCCGCTGACCTTTGGCCTTTGTCACGATGTCATGTTCAGCCACGGGGCATACGTCGCTACGTCTCTGAATGTTGCGCATGCGATGCATTCTAACACAACACAATACAATACGTTATTTATAAAGTGCATTCCATAACAACTGGAGCTGTAACAAAGTGCTTTTCCATATGTTGTAAAATAAATTAGCAGGAAATGAAAACACAAACTAAAACACATATACAATATACTAGAACAGAAGCAGTCTCATGTTGAGTCGAAAGCTAAATCAAAATAAAAATGTGTCTTCATTGCCTAAAATAGCTGCAACAGAGCTTTAGTTCTATTTTTATCTCCTTTTGATGTATTATTAATAAATGCTTTGTTGCCAGGGAAACTTGCAATTGGATGGGTGCATAGATGTGTATTGAAAACATTTGTGTTTCAGATCAAAAGATGAACATGACGCTAAAGTTAAGAATTACTGCTTTTATTTCATGGCATTCTCATCTTAGATGCGTGAAACAACTCAGTCACAGCAACATTTTTCTTACTGATTTTTTTTAATGCAGTCAGAAATAATTTCTAATGTTACTTGTCATATTGAATTGGCATACATATTTTTATACCTTTACATTTGTGTTCTGTGTTTTATTTAATGCCAACTTAGTTCCTTTTTTCATCTTCATTTGTAGCATTTTAAATAGTTCATTTTGGACCCAATGCAGAAAAAAAACAATCAATTCAATATGTTGTGATTCTTTTCATTTCTAATAACCATATTATTAAGGAAGCCTCACGACTATCGCTTTAAATTGGCTGCCGCAGAGAAGGTATGGAGTGGTTTCCTCGAGTATGCTTTAGTGACTTCACCTTTCTGTTTCACGCTTCCTCTTTAGCACACTAAACAAACTTTCTAGTTCACATGAATGACACTGGGAGGATCTAGTTGTATTGAATCAAGTCAACCTTAGACCCTCACACTCCACCAAACCTCAAACCGACTGAAATTAGGAAAAAAGACAGCCCCTCCTGCTCCTCCTGGTCGTGATTGTTGAACTTTGCACATCATTTGTCCTGATCGCATTACTCTTTTTTTTTTCTTGCTCCTCTGTGATA
Source organism: Idiotropiscis lumnitzeri (assembly GCF_059441095.1). Classification (NCBI taxonomy): domain Eukaryota; kingdom Metazoa; phylum Chordata; class Actinopteri; order Syngnathiformes; family Syngnathidae; genus Idiotropiscis; species Idiotropiscis lumnitzeri. The sequence goes on along the minus strand of NC_142401.1, from coordinate 17,318,141 downwards.
TCTGCTTCCCTTCGTCCAATACTTAGAATTTTTTATCCCATCATCAATCATCCCCCATCTTCACCCTCAGCCATCATCAGCGGAGTCGTGGAGGAAGAAGAAGGGGAGGGGGAGGAGGAGGAGGGGGACGCGAGGACACACCCGCCCGCACACCGTCGCCCTCGGCCGGTGCACACGGCGAGGATGCAGCAACAGAAGCTGAAGCAGTCAACATGCGGTGATCCCCAGCACTCCCGCAGCTGGAGATGCACGAGAATGACAATTATCGGTCATAATTTTAGAGATTAAAAGTGCTTTTTTTTGTTTTATTCCAAGACAGGAGAGCTAGTTGTCTCCAAACAGCAGCACAGCAGCAGAGTCCACCAAGATGTCTGCAGGTATGTACACCATGCATGAATATTTACATTTTATCCATCTATTTTTTAGTTGATGCAAGCCTCTCTTGAAAAATAACGGTGACAGTCCTCCCACTCATCACCCATGCAATGAAGAGAATACATTTTTCTTCCCTTGGCTGCTGTTTCCTTCTGCTCTTCAATTATTCACGTGTGTTTTTTGAATATTTCAAACACAGCTGTGCCGCATGTTCTAAATCCTACACTAAAAAAAAGTCATTTATTTGCTGTTTGTGCAGCACAAACACAAATTAGAAGCAGACAGTACCTTTTTTGTGCATGTGTGCGTATGTGTGTGTGTGCGTGTGTGTGTGTGTTTTTGACTGCGGTGATGTTGTCAGCAGGATGCTGCATGCGTGGCTCCTGGTGCCGGCTGCATTGCCGTGTTCATGCATGGCTTCACCGTGAGAAGAAGGGGGAGAGGAAAAAAGCATGAGCTGGTGGCTTTCGTTTGCAATTGCCCAATGCAGCAGATTGGGCGTTCTAATTTACGAGCTGCTGCACTGACTCTGCCTGCATTGAAGCAATTGACATGCAAGGCACACAGCCCGGTGGCGTATTAATTGCGCTCGAGCAAGTTTGAGGTGATTCTTTTATCAAGGTGCAAGTTGAGGAAGTATCGAGTGTTACTTGTCTCAAGTTTACCTGACCTACTTGTGTGACTGTCCTACATGCAGTCCTGCCCTGAGAGACGCCTGGACGATTCTCCGCACCCTAACGCACCACCAGCCCTCCCCCTGAAAGGTGCAGTCCTCGCCCAGCCGCCTTTTCCCGCCACAATGACGGTCGCCACGGGTGACCCGTCCGACGAGGCGGCGGCGCACCCGGGACACCCGCTGGACTATGACCCGGAGGCGGACCACGAATGCTGCGAGCGGGTGGTGATCAACATCTCCGGGCTGCGCTTCGAGACCCAGCTCAAGACCCTGTCACAGTTCCCCGAGACGCTGCTAGGGGATCCCAAAAAGAGGATGCGCTACTTCGATCCGCTGCGCAATGAGTACTTTTTTGACAGGAACAGGCCCAGCTTTGATGCCATTTTGTACTACTACCAGTCGGGCGGGCGGCTAAGGAGGCCAGTGAATGTCACACTGGACATCTTCTCTGAGGAGATCCGCTTCTACGAGTTGGGCGATGAAGCCATAGAGATTTTCCGCGAGGATGAGGGTTTCATCAAGGAGGAGGAGCGCCCTCTCCCTGACAACGAGTTTCAGAGACAAGTGTGGCTGTTGTTTGAGTATCCGGAGAGCTCAGGTCCAGCTCGGATTATCGCCATCATCTCCGTCATGGTCATCCTCATCTCCATCGTCAGCTTCTGCCTGGAGACCCTCCCCATCTTCCGCAACGACGAGGACGACATGCACAAGTCCCACGCCGAGATCTTTTCCCCCGAGACCAACACCACGGTCATCAGGTACACGTCCACCTACTTCACTGACCCCTTCTTCATCCTAGAGACGCTGTGCATCATCTGGTTCTCCTTTGAGTTTCTAGTGCGCTTCTTTGCCTGCCCCAGCAAAGCGGGTTTCTTTGGCAACCTCATGAACATCATTGACATCGTGGCCATTATCCCGTATTTCATTACACTTGGCACAGAGTTGGCAGACAGTCCAGATGACGGCCAAGCCGGACAGCAGGCCATGTCTTTAGCGATCCTCAGGGTGATCCGCCTGGTCCGAGTGTTCCGAATTTTCAAGCTCTCACGCCACTCCAAGGGGCTTCAAATCCTGGGCCAGACCCTCAAGGCCAGCATGAGAGAGCTGGGACTGCTCATCTTCTTCCTTTTCATCGGCGTCATCCTATTCTCGAGCGCGGTGTACTTCGCAGAGGCCGACGAGAGGCAGTCCCAGTTTGAGAGCATCCCGGATGCCTTCTGGTGGGCCGTGGTCTCCATGACCACGGTGGGCTACGGCGACATGGTACCCACCACCATCGGGGGCAAGATCGTGGGCTCGTTGTGTGCCATTGCCGGCGTACTTACCATCGCCTTGCCGGTGCCCGTCATCGTGTCCAACTTCAACTACTTCTACCACCGAGAGACGGAAGGGGAGGAGCAGGCTCAGTACCTCCAGGTCAACGCGCCCAAGAGCGAGTCGGGCGAGGAGCTGAAGAAGAGTCGCAGCGGCTCCACCATCAGCAAGTCGGACTACATGGAGATCCAGGAGGCGGTCAACAACAGCAACGAGGACTTCCACCGGGAGAACCTCAAGACGGCCAACTGCACGCTGGCTAACACAAACTACGTCAACATCACCAAGATGCTCACAGACGTGTAGTCTATTGTAGAGATCACAGGGAAAAAAAATCATGCAAAGGCAATAGAATTCATGAATGAGATGCTTTTCACGCCACGCTTCACTCCCGCCCTTATCACTCTCAACCAGAGCCAGAATTTTTTTGCATTTGCATGGAGTTTTCTGAGTGATATGTCACTCAAATGCCAACCAAAAAGAAGCAAGGAGAAAAAAGAAAAAGCTTTTTAAAAGTTAAGACAACACACTGAAGTCGCTTGATCTCTCACTTCCCAGGGTGCACTGCTCTGCATTAGTCACAAAACACTTCGGGGACACCATTTAAAAAAAAAAAAGAAAAAAGGTGATCATGAAGTTGTTCCATTCCCAGGTTTGTTTCTCACAGCTCGTTTTTGCAAGGATGAATGACAGACATCGGCACCACAAACGCTTGTGGTGGGACACCTTAGTAGTCAGTATCTGATGAGTGACTGAAAATGGCCTTGACGCCTCGCTGCTTTGCTCTTACGCAACGTGTTACTATGATGCGAACTCTCGTCAAGACGCGTTCCCCGCCATTCACCTAAACCGGTCTTATACCACAGAGCTTTGAGGACAACTTGAATGTTTCTTCTTGGGTTTTGTTGTTTGTTGTTTTTTATGTGCAGCACATATTCACATAGTCTGTAAGCAGGCACTGTTATTCCGTTCAGGGGGTCCTCAGTTTATGATGGTCCCGTCATATGACCTTTCAAGTATAAGAACAGCACGTAATGAATTATTGAGAGAAAACATGGTCACAAAAAGGTACACTAATTTCCAGTGATCCTTACAATTTCTAATTGAATGGATTCACTTATACAGCTATTGACTCTAATTCCGTGGCAGGTTGTACATCTGGTGCATCAATACAATACAAAACAATGATAACGCCACACAACAGACTTAGATCATTTGGAGCAGTTGAGAATTTATTTTTATCTGCTAACATCTGATCTAATGCAAAAAAAACCCCATCACGCACAGCATAAATACTGATTATTAAATTCAATAATAATGTGTGATGATCCCTTCAGATGCGTCCTGCAAGAGGATAAAGAATTGCTGTTGTTATCGTGGGCCACCTGTGAGACAAATTTGAGATCAGATTGAGAAAGAAACTTTCATACTAGAGTAACATAGGATTAGTGATAGACATGTTACAAAATATGTACAAAGTCAGGTTAAGTCGCCACTGTAGGAACGGAACTTTGTCCTAAACTGAGGAGCCACTGTAGATGCATGTTATTTGTCTGGTGGCTCAGTTGCCCCCTACAGGCCAAACATAGAAGAACTCAAGCTGGGCATACACTGCAAATGAAGTGCGTTTCTCACAGGATTTCAAAATGTCCAAATATTGAATCACGGCATTGTTAGGCATGGAGCTATTGGTAACTCACATCGGAATCTACAATCATCCATTTGAGATGGCCAAAACCAGAAAGAATTAGCAACACAGGTACATTAATAACTGTGTCGTTTTTGTTGATAGCTTGTGCGCAGAACTAAACGTATAAGTTTTGAGAAAATTTACAAAGGAAAAATGCCTTTAAAAAATGATTCCGTTTGGATCGTATTCAAGGATCAAAGCTAATGGAACAGTCTTTGAATTAAAATTTACTTCATATTTGGTGATTTTACATTTCATTCAAGATATTACTCAAGTAAGTATCTGTTACAAGCATCATAAAATTTGTAGTAGAAAAATTTGATTAATCGCGGTTAATTAATGAAATATTTTGCGATTAATTAGTTAAAAATTTTAATCGCTTGACAGCATTTCAATATAATATCTTCAAATAAACCAAATTTTAGGAAAGTGTAAGTGTTATTCTTGAAAATGACCAAAGTGAAGCTGTTTCAACTGATTTTGCAAGTCCTGCGAAAAACACATTGTTGGCCATGACGTCCGCAATCCAGAGGCCGAACTGGACTGTGTTTTTTTACAAAGCAGATGTGTAGCTCAATAGCAAAGCAGTTACAGTTCCTTTCCCTTAATGAATCATATATACATTTATTCTTCCACCCGTAATACGTATAAGTATGTAGCAGTCTTAGAAGAAGTGCGCGTAGTGACTTGACAGTGTCGTACGCCATTTAAGATTTCTTGTCTGTCATCGCACTAGCTAGATATGATGTTTGCACACAATATGGTTAACTGCAATTACCGAAAGTACAGTGCCCTAAAGGGTTGGAAAGCCAATCAATTCAAATTATATTTGACTTAAACATGTTTTCTTATATTTTTTCCTTTAAAATTCTCATTGTCACAGTGTATGCCCAGCTTTTTTTAACCCTGAAGAAAACACATCCACCCACCCCCAAACCCTGACCTTCCACCTAAAAGCCTTCGCCAGGTTGCCGTAAAAAAACACGTTGCGGTCGCAGAGGTAACATAACCGTATAGGACGCCGTTGTTATCGTAGCTACTTTTAAGAAGAATGGATGTAAAAGAATCTCTTCTAGTCTTGCATGACATCCAGTTCATCCCTAGAAGCATGACTTTAAGCTTCAAGCTCCCTGCAGAGTCAAAGAAAAACATATAAGCTGTACTAATATATATATATATATATATATATATATATATATATATATATATATATATATATACATAATGCATATATAATATATAATGCATATATAATGAAGCTAACCTTCAATAGTGAGTGCCATAGACACACACTCCTACAGTCCTACTAGACGTTTCCCAGCATACCTTGGGGCAATATATTTAAAAAGAGATAATACCACAGGTTTCAGTTGACATTTAATTAGCAAGAATGCCTGGCTTGTTTTGAAAGATATGGCATTGGGAGTGAATACGGTTTTGATTTCGGGATGGTGTCCAGCTAAGGATAGCTGCCATTAGCACAACACTGCCAAGGCAGGCAGTCCCAATCATTTGTCCATCTATTCATCTGTCCGTCCATGCTCTGGGTTGATCATCAGCATCAGTGTAGCAGACCTTGGCTGTCCCTCCTGAGTCCCATGTTTGACATTTGTCTGATGGATGTCAACTGATAGGCGATTTGGGGGCCGGGGGGGGGGCATTTGTCTCCGTAGCATGCAGCATTTTCAATGAACTCTCCATGCCAAGGCGAACGTGTCTATTTTTAGGTTTCCGACATGCAACAGTAACAACACGTGTCACGCCACCGCTGCTGATGCGCCAAACGCCCACCCACCCACGTCCACTGCTCTCACGCGGCCCCTCAAACATACGGAAAAAAATCTGCTAAAATGAAATACTGAGAAAGAGAGAGAAAGAACTTTTCTCTATTCACTTTGGCACGTAACTTCAAAATGTCAAAAATGGAGTTTGCCCACACTAATACTTAGTGGCGCCAAGAAAAAAACACCAGCGTTGTGGTTCTTAAGCAATATTACCCGTTTTTAATCAATCAAAAAGCACTACCACTCTCACCATGCATGTAAGAGTGTGAAAAATACGTTCTCATTAGAAGTTTAGTTGGGCCCACAACCGGTACGGATTTTTTTCGGCCATCGCCAATTCCAACATGGCAGAATAAAACTTTGATAACCAATTAATCTTCAGACCATTGTATTTCCTTTTGAGAATGCATAAAAAAACACAATATATTGGATGGAACAAACAGGTGAAGCACATTTATGTACAATGACTTTGTCTTGATTTCTGTAATATTGAACAATTTAAAAAAAAAGCTAAAAAATATGTATTTTTTCTACTAGTTTCAGTCCGTTTTTGTGCATTATCCTGCTAAATTCCATGAGAACAGGAAAAGAGGGCACAGCTGTGTTGATGCATCATTTATGTACTGTACCTTGTAAATGGGACGACAACAAAAGGCATCTTCGCCTATGCATGCTGACACATTTCTCTGAAAATATATATTTTTTCATTTTGGCCAAACCCGCTGTAGCATGAATGCACAACGTTGAAAACACAACCGGATGAGTGGGGTCAACTTACTTGCATATTTTCCAAACTTTTTTTTAAAACATTGGCGTTTAAAATTCACTCTGTGAGATAGGTTGGAGGAACGCTGGGAAATCTATGCATTGCTTTTCATATGAGATTATTAGATCGTGGTCACGAGGTGACGTTTTAAACCGATGTGATCGGCACATACACACGCTTGCATCTGAAACAAAACTTGAAGCCAAAAAAAAAAAAGAAAATGTTGCAATATTCTCCTGTGGGATAGCTCAATGGGTACTTTTTCGATTGTTTGGGGGTTTGTTTGACCTGCATGAAAACACGCACACACACACACACACACAAAAACAAACGCAGACACAAACACATGTACACAAGTGCAGCAAGGTGACCAATATGCAATATGTATGCATGTGTGTGCTCGAGAAAGAATGACTGTGACTTTCACACAATATTGTACAGTTATTCACCCCTCTCCTCTTCCTTTGTATGAAAAGGCTGGATTTACACCGCATGTTTCAAGTGATCTGGTGGCACGATTAACGTATGCACCATGGAAAACAACGATCCAAAACGAATTGTGTATCTGCCAATTTGAATGTGACTCTGTGAAATTGAGTTGATTATAATCTCTCAAACTGATCTGTAATTCCCACTCCTAATTGAGCACTTTGACCTGCAGTGTAAATCCCGCCAAAGGGACCTGGAAGCTTCCGTGTTGGATGATGTTTTTTTTCCCCCATTGAAATGATGAGCTTGATGTACATGCGAGCAAAGACAAGACAAGGCAAAGACAATATCTGCTGGTGGCATATGGACTTGGCAATATAGTAGGATCTGCACTTTACAAGACAACAAGGACAATCTGTGGACTAGAGAACAACATTTAGTCCTTCCGACATGATTGAGAATGCTGATAAGGAAATATCAATAGCAATGAAGCCAACAATAATAATAATAATATCAATAACTCAAGTGTTTTGTGTTTTCTCTGCATTTTAGTATGACTTGCGACAACTTGCTTTTCCCCCGAAAGCTAATTTTAGCCCAAATCGATGAAAGGATATTTTGCTGCTATTCTGGGTGTGTTTCTGCATCTTTGTAGCCACGGGGAGGCGTGCAGGACATGTTGAAAATGCCTCGCGGTGTCTTCAGCATCCAGCACACGGTGTATGCGCACCCTGCAGCTCCAAAGTGAACAGAGCCTGCGCTATTTTTAGCCTTTTGCTTCAAGAAGGAGAGAAGAAAACTGAGAGGAGGAGGAGACAGTCTTGAGATGAGTTGATGTTGATGCAGGGCGAACATATCGACAAATTCATGTCGTGTCAAATCATACGTATAATATTAGCTGTCGTTTTAGGTTTGAAATAGCAACCTCCAGGAGAGACACCATCTTTCTCTCAGCAATGTATGGAAAACTAGATGGGGTGGAACATGACTTTGTGGCCGCAATGCAGATATAACGGGCGTACATGATGCTAATTTGTGGTCCCCCAAAAATGATTTGTGACTGCAAAATGTTGCATAATTTTTTTTATTTTTTATTATTTTATTTTTTATATATTATTTAAATACAGTCTCATGTATTAAACATATATTTTTTAATTTTTTATAGTATTAGCTTTTATTTAGAGGAATATCAGGTGGATGCCTAACCCATTGTGATCAGCCTCTGCACACCTCTGGCGTCGTGTGGAGTCCTGGCATTTCCAAAACCCTCAATTCACTCTAGGAAACTCCCCAAAAAATAGAGGCTTCACTTAAAATTTTAATCATTAAAATATTTTTTTTAAAATATATAAAAACCCTGTCAATAATCACTCATATTAAGTGTAATGGCAAAAAAGGCAACTGTGTAGTGGAACACACCAGCGTCCTCTAGGGGTGACAATTGGACACTGACACTGAGCTGACTAAATGAACAGCTGAGGTTGAGGCTAATGATGTCCCGCAATGGCCTCAAACCCGTTGTCCAATCAGATGGTTCAAATATCATTGCTACACAGTTTATAGTCACTTATGGTGGCATTTTTTTGCACTGCACATAAGAATTGCTATGACAACAATTCAACTGGCACTGAATTGATTCGTCACTCTATACCCCAGGAGGTCGGCATCTTAGTTTAATTTGGCCAGTCCAATTTTTTTCCGAACAATTCACAGGCTGGGATTAAATTTTCTTCTGGCAAAGGCTGCTTTTCCTTTTCCTTTTCTTTATTATCGGTATAGATGCTATAATATGGAAACCTCACGGTTTACTTTCGTCATGATGATAATGTCACTGAGCAATAATTATTATATAATATTCTATAAATATTAAATAACTATATATTGATATAATGGGAAATCTCACTGTATTGAAGTAATCCTCACTGTATTGTAGTCAGGTTTGCGGTACACGGTCTCTGCATTTTCCCACACAAATACAAGGACTTCTTAATAAAGGCAACACGTGTATAGAAACAGCCAAGTAACAATAAAAAGAATCATCAACTGCCCTTGCTAGTTTCTTTATATGATATGCTATTTGTTTAATTGGGAGATGAACATGTGCCCCTTATATAAACTACTTAGCAGGCACACCAGGCTTTTTTTTTTTTTTTTTTTACATAATTTTCAGATGCAATGTGGCCTGAGCCAGTCAGCCAATCATCAGAGTATTTCTCCGAATGTGGTCACATCATCACTTAAGTTAGGCAGCTAATCAGGTGCCTGGAGAGTCATACAAGCACCCAATTGGAAGAGGAGTGTTTCCAAGAGCCATTTCGAACAACTTGAAATTTTAAACCAGAACAGACCATTATTTAGAATCAAAACGATTAAATTGAGGCACTAATATTACTGTGAGTATTGCGACATTTCTACACTGCAAATCTGCTGGTCTTAACCTCAACCTCTTCGGTGTTAATTTAACACCGGCTAACTGTCTACATGCATTCACACTACCCAGTGTTTAAGAACATTTAGAAAGTGTTAAATGTTCAACTCCCAATAGTGTGTGACACCCACTGCTTTAAATGTGTCGGTACGCTCCATATTTGACTGTTGTCAGGTTAATTAGGTAGTGAGTAACAGCAAATCATTAAGTTAATTGATTAATAAATAACTATATAATAGATAATAAATCAATCCATTATCTGAGCCCCGTATCCTCACAAGGGTCGTGGCGGTGCTGCAACCTATCCCAGGAGTCACCAAATAATAAATATATATATAAAAAAAACAAAAAAAAAAACAAAACAAACAAGTGTCATATCACACAATGGTGTTGTAATAAAATAGATTCTTAGCGTCATAAATTAGCGATTGAACATGATTTCGGGATGCCGTTGTGTTTATGTTGGTAGCATCTATCTAATATCAATGAACAATTTGATAAGGCAAGCCAAAATGTCCTAAAGTATATCAAGCATTCCCACGTGTGGCAACTTCAAAATACGTAAAAGCCTACTCAGGCTTCTGTATTGGAATCAGTGCACTTTGTGTGACATTATGAGTATGTTTGCAGCTTCCTTGTCTAAATGATGGCCCATACGCCATATAAATATTCACCGTAGGCAATTTATTATTATTTTTTAAGTATTTGAGGAGCCTGAATGAATGAAGGAATTCTATGAGTATCACAAAATCCCAGTATGCCATAAAGTGCTGGTACTTACCACCACCGCATACTGGCCCACTTGGAGCATTGTTAACAAGCACAAAATGAAGTGTTGACAATACAGTAATAATGACATGATTCTGTGTTTAGATTAAGACTAATGAGTCTTAATACCAACACTATACAGTGTGAGGGAAATAAAATGAGACGACGCAAAAGATTTATGCAACTCAATACTCACATAACTAGTTACTGAAACATCAATTAATCAATGCGAATAAACGTGTAGCTCATCACTTTAGCTGCCTATATTTGATTGAACCAAAACGTGATGTCACAGAAATTACAACTGTGATTGTCCAAGTGACCCATGTGACTGATACACACATGTATACCTGATATGGAATCTTAATTGTCGACAAATTATTATTATCTTTTTTAGCCGATATGAAACCAAAAACTCACGTGGAAACCAAATTAGGAGACAAAAATATTTTTTCATCAAATACAATCATTTGAGAGTTTGGCCTACCTTCGCGAAATTTGCTTCTGTGTTGCAAAGTGAGGAGGAGAATGATGCCTCAGAAAATTGTCTCGACTCGATTGAAAAAATTTTCATCTGTAACTAAGGATGTGCATGGCTTCAATTTCAAATGGACACCAATCAGGTTCAATCCAAGTGAAACCCCATTCTAAAAATGTATCAGTTACACCTTAGCCCACATAAGCTGTTGTTTTATTTACTGTGTGGTGTTAATGCAACATGACATTCCATTTTTAATACCATCTGAGAACTTTTAACACTGGCCCATTTGCAGCGTAATTTTCATTTTTGTTCCCATAAATGTCATCAGGCGGACCAGATGTAATTGATGGCAAGCCAATATTGGATCGTAGGTCACAAGCTGTCAACCACCCCTATGGATTTGAACCCGGAACTTAATAAATGTAGCAAGCCATGCTAAACACTATTCCACGATGCCGCGCTACCCTGTCAGCATTGTAGCCTCACCAACGGTGGTGGCAATTTTTGCCCTTAAAATGATTACCATGAAAACAAGCTGCATTTTCTCTAATCTCATTCCGCATTTCCCAGAAACAAGAGTTCACACTGTCGCTCTGAGGGCAACCCACAGGGCAAGTTGAGGTCATGTCCAAAATCCTCTTTGATGCTGACCAGGTGGGTGAAAAACAGCGGTTATCAGGAGTGGCTAAACGTGTTGATGTGATCGGCCTTGTGACCCCGTGCCAACACAGAAAGCTCAATCTCTGTGATGGGCACGTGTCATCTCAGGCGACAGCATATGGAACCCAAATGAAGAGAAGGGGCTTGGCATTGTGGTTGTCAATGAGAGTGCAACAGCAACAACAAATTGAAGGTTCCGTACTTAATGTGATTGAAGTTTGACGCCATGCAGTGTCTGAAGTAGATGACGTACCACAGTAATTCTCAAAGTGCGGTACAAGCACCACTGGTGGTACTGAGGCTCCCTCTAGTGGTAAGTGAAAGTATCATTGAATTAAATGTCCAAACTGTCCATGTTATAGTGACATAATTGAACTTAAAGATTCAGTTGCATTTAACTTTTAATTACATTTCCTTTAAAAAAAAAATTAAATGTTTGTTGTCAAACATTTAGGTCCGTTTGTTTTTTTTTGTTTGTTTTAACTTAACTAATATTTTTCCCCCTGTGGTAATGACCAAACTGTGTTAAATTTACTTAGTTTTGATGAATACACAGTACTATATTTTAATGCTGGTCATTATGGTGGTGCTTGGAGAGGCAAGATTTTTTTTTTTTTTTTTTGGTGCAAAATGTTTGAGAAGCTTTGGCGTAGGCAAAAAGTACTTCTGACCATTTAATTGGTCATCTCTCTTGACTTCTTCATCTGCTTTTGATCGGGGCTCCTTTGGGTCTCTTTCCCAAAATTCTATTTTAATTCAGTAACGGGTTTTTAAGACTTTTTTGAACGGCCAGTTATGAGAGACACGGCCCAATTTCGGTCATTCTGAGATCTTAGTTTTGAAGAATCTTTGAAACAATCTTCAAACTTTCTTGCCTTGCTCAGCCCACATAAATTGATGTGGGGATAAAAATACCTCCTTTTGATTGGGATTAATTTGGGAAAATTCACGAGCAGAATCCTTTCAAAATACCAACGCAAGAATTTGCCACCGCACTTCCTCTTAATTTCTAAATCAACTACTGCCAAGTGCTTATTTTTCAAACTTCCCAGGGGGGGCCACTGAGTTAATTTTCAGGGGGTCATACATAAGACATAAACCACTGGTCTAGCATACAAATGGACCCAAAAAGACAAACACATTTCCGCACAAGACGCTGAGTGTGAACTTGTTTTACATGTAGACAAGGAAGACTCTCTTCCAAAGGGGTTACTTTTGTTAAACTACATTTTTAACTGCTTTTATGGCTTTCATCAGAGTGACTTTCATGCTTGATGGCAGTTTGAGGGAAAAATCCCATAAACTTTTCATATCCTGTATTAATATTTTTACTGGTTGTTCCTATTTTATGAACATGTTTTTAAAGAGGGCAGCACAGTTGTACAGTGATTCACACTTCCTTATTACAGTTCAAAGATTCTGTGTTAGAATCCTCCTCAAGCACTAAAGTCAGCACACCGGGACTTATAAGAAGAAGCACGCTAGGCATAATAAAAAATAAAATAAAATAATAATAATAATAATAAGAAGAAAAATAATAACATTCAAATGTGTCAAATTGACTCAACATTTAGTATCAATACATTAAAAAAAATATGTATAATACAGAATTGAACCGTCTTTTTGCGTGAAACCATTCTATTAATGAGATCAGCTTGCTCCAAAACAAGTGTATCAGCAATCAAGAACAATAATGAAATAATAATGGTTTAAAAACGTTTTTAAATATTTTTTTTTAATATCAAACATTTTGTTTTGGTGAATAAATTAAAAAAAATGTTTGAAAATGCCATCATTATATTTTATACAGTGTTTTTTTGTGATCCAATTCAGGATGTAAAAATAAGCAACAGAGAAAATGTAACTTGGGCACGCCTCTTGTAACTGGCTGTGTTCAGACTCACATTCAAACTCATATTAAATAGGAGTCAGCACACAACCATTCAAACTATTCAAAGTTCCTCTAATTAACCCCAAATGAAGTTCAGTTGTTGCAGAAGGCTTTTTCTGACATTTTTGTTGTCCTTCCAGCACAAAAACTTGGCATTTGAACAGACGAGTGTGAACTTTTTGTTTTTTAAAACCACAGTATTTAGGTGAGTTATTAATATACCAAATGGCTTTGCTGCAGAATATTTCGGAAGAATGTATGTGCGTGTGTGTGTGGGGGGGGGGGGGGGGTGTGTGCTTGTGTTAGTGTCGTCGATTAGAATGGTGTGTATTGTGTGGGCTTTAAAGCTGTTCTCCTCAGATAAGGCCCCCCGCATGAGGGTTAGATGACAGGAGGCTCTAAATGTTAATAATAATGATGATGATAATAATAACATAACACAGCCATTAGTCTGCTGGCTTTGTGCAAAAATTGGATGGCTTCACGGAGTACAAATGTACCGCAGTAATTACTTTTCAATGAAGTCGTCCTTGTTCAAAAGTAATTCTTTCATCCTTGCAAGGCTTTACAAAGAGACTGACTGCTGCCAGGAAGTTAACTGTTCCAAATGACACAACGTTGTATGTCCAAAATCATCCGTATTAAATAGGGTTATTATTTAAGTGGGGTGCAAAATGTGTGCTTACCAAGGTTATAATAGATTTGGATTTTTTTTTACATTGTGGTTAATATTTTTTAATTTTTTTCTTGTGTGTGTGCGTGTGTGTTTGTGTGAGTTCATCTAGTCAAGTCAAAATTGTTTTGTACAGCCCTTAATCACAGATTCTCAAAGGGCTTCACATACCGACAGTCGACATCCCATGATCTTAACCAGTAAACTTGGACGCGTTGAGTGCCAGAAATATTCTTCATGCTTAAGATAAATTTACAAACGGCGCTTGAATCACCTTCTTGGCAGCCCTCACAGGATGGATGGAGCACTTCCTTGACCAGCACATGACCTTCAAGTAAAATGTTACATACTGTCGTGATTTTTCAGACCACAAACCGCACTTATGATTCTTTAGTTAAAAAAAATATGTTTTTTGTATTCATTTGAATGTTAATATTTTGATATCTTATATTTCATTTTAAAAAGTTTGAAATTTATTTTTGGTTATTTCATTCATATTTGTTTTATTTAATTAAACCAAAATTCCAGGAATTATGCTTTGAAATAATTTCCATTATATATCTTTATATATGATTTGAAAATGCAATTTTTGTCATAATTTCATTCAGTTTTTAAATGTCTAATCTAAAAATGTTCATGTTCAGGGATTTTTTAACAATAACTTAAGTGAGTTCATCTCGACATATATTAATCAGTCACTTTTAAAATGGCCTTGTAAGTGACAAAATAAAAAAATGTACATGTACTACTAAACTCAGTGAGGGGTGGGTGGGAGACTTTCGTGACGGGCCGCACTACTTAATCTTCTTAGCATTACTGTACCACATTTGCAGACCATACACACACACACATACACACACCTACACATGCACGCACGCACACACCCACACGCAGACAAACGCACACACGCTAACCTACGCACACCAAAGAAAGCGTGACAAACAAAAAAACATGTTTTCTTTTATTTTGCATTTTTTGTGTTTTTAATGTTTTTCACTGACCTGCGATTGACTCGCAACCAGTTCAGGGTGTCCCCCGCCTACTGCCCGAAGATAGCTGGGATAGGCTCCAGTCTTCCAGTACCCTGCGACCCTTGTGAGAAGCTGCGGTACTGATAATGGATGGATGGATGTTTTTCACAAGGGTATCAGAGAAGTCAAATGGGGAAAATGTATGTGGGAGTTGATGCATGATTCCGACAGGGTTGTATGTGAGAGGTTTGTACGTGTAAGTGTTTATATGTGGTTTACATATAGTATATATTTATAGACATTTATGTGGGTAAATGATAAAATTGCATATATAGTGTATTGTAGTATGCAAGAATGTACACCGTATGTGGGTGATGATGTTTAATTCGAGGGAGAAATGGAAATTTTCAGGAAAAAAAAAAGTTTTCCGGTTAAAACTATCAGTATGCCTTTACAGTAGTTGTGTGAGTAAAATGAACTGTGTGAAGAAAAAGAAAAAAAAAACTTCTCCGGCTAGTGCGGGGGCTTTTTCATGAAAATCGCCGTTCTTGACAACGTAAATCACCTGCTTGTCAAAGCATTGGTTTTTTTTTAGTGCTCTTAAATCTGTTTTCACCAATCTCACACATAAACTGCCGCTTCCTCCTCTCCCGCCAAGCTCATCAATCAGAAGAGGCAGTTCATCCAAACCAATCAGCTTCGAGCTGCTCCTCACAAACTGGCGAATGCTAACATGCGTTGCTAACTTGCTAGGCTGACTTGTGTAGCACCGAAGCACATTTATGGGTGCACGCTATGAGCTGTGCTTGCTGCAGCAATATGTGGCACGGCTAAACATAACCTCTCCTCTGAAGCCCGCATCTTACTATTGCTTGCAACTGTTTAAGGGTGTAGCAAAAGTTGGCTTTTCGTCAGGGTTTGTTAAAGTTTGGAAAAATTGCAAGAACGTTCGCCAGACATTTGCAAACATTTTTAATGATCGCAAAGAGTTTTTCTTGTCGCCAAGAAATTTTGAACATGTTCCTAAAGGAGAAAATAGGACTGTCACTAATATAAAACGTTTTCTATCTTAGTACGGGGAAGAAAGATTTGCTTTGTCAACACAGACTATCAACACTACAGGTAAGGTTCGAATGTCAGCAGCAGGGGGAGGTGTTGAGGATTTGATGGATGAATTGCTGCGTTGAAGGACAGGCAGAGGAAGGAAACGTCTCCGTCACCACTCCCGCAGGACGCTGCGGTGGAGCTCATCTTCACGCCATTTACCACACTTTTACGCACACAAATCACTCGGCATCAATTCATGACTGCTCTCGCCATCTGTGTCGCCACCTCGTCCGTTTTTAACGGTCGTTTGAGTCACTGCTCTGAATTGCATCGTGATATTGTTGGGATCAATGACAAATTCTACGATATTATCGCGTTATGAGTTGTGACCGTCTGGTGGGCATGGAAAATGTGAAAATGTTGCCACAGTCAAATGAGAAAAGAGACAATGTGAAAAATAGATATTTACCTGTTTGATGTCATAAAAGTTGAACAAAAAAAGCAACTGAGCTGTATTGTGCTACTCTTAGTGTAAATGTCTGTAAAAACTGACTTTTTTTTTTTGGGCGAAAGTTTGAGTTGTATAAATTCTTTGGAATTATTTCAAACTAATGGAAAAAGCCTCATAGCTTGCATATGCACATTCATGTCCTCTCATAACCTTGCATGCAACTGAGCTCCCCACCACCACCCAGCAATACATACTTTGTGAAGTTTACACTCATGGGTGAACATAATGAGATCCTTACCCTGGAGACAATGTCCTAATATGATGGATAGCAAACGCTCCACTGTAAAGACTTAAGACGAGTCCTTTTGGGGAGGCGACCTTGACGCGCGCCGTGCAGGCTGCAGTGGAGCTGCTCTCGTCGCAGTGTGACAGGAAAGGGGGCGACCTGCAGCACCATGCTACATAAGCGCTGTGGTTCGAAATGGGTAACATTAGACTCTTGTCTTTTGCTGCCAATTGGCCGCACTCCTGGCAAAATGTCAATGAGGGGGGAACTTTTGGAGGGATGTTTTCAAGGTCAACCAATCGCTGGGATGAAATGTTTCATTCACCACCACAGCAGGTCAAGCTGTTAAACTGTTCAATATGAGCTACTGAGAATTAGAATGGGCTAACTCCATTGTTGTCAGTTTTAAATTAAGCCCATAAATGAATAGAGAAAGGGCATATTTTTCAGATGAATACTGGTGAAATTAAGGATTTGTTACAATTTTGACATGTAGGGGGAAGTCTATTGTTGCACTCAGCACTTTTCATGTTTCACCCGTTCAACACAGAGCCAACATCCCATTGTCCTTAATCTGGGCTAGCACCGCCAGTATAGAATAAAATATTTGCACACTGATTGTTAGTTTGTATCTATGGTATCTGATTTCAGCTCCCCATTCGTGGTTTGCATTACGGCAATAAAGTAACTGCATAATGTTGGTGAGAAAGCAACCTGCCTGATTATTCCGCAGTTTTAGAAAAAAAAATGCCTGGAATTTCCCAGATACTTCCCTAGTGACGAGAACAGTATTCATAGAGTTATCCGTTTGTCGTGGCGAAAGCAGGATATTGTATTCTTTAGTTAACTTCAAAACATCAAATTCTGTTCCTATTTAGGTTGGATGTACTGTATATTCATATTTAAGCCCTAATACATTTTTCATTCATTATGTCATGTGGATTAATTGTAACATGTTCGTCCTGTTAAAGGTACAAAAAGTCACCTTGTAGTGCCTTGGCATAGTGCCAAAGCTATACGTGACATTTTTTTGTAAGGGTAATGAAGCAATTGTTTCTCAAACAGAGATATGAGGGGGGAAAAACAAACCTTAATAGTCCATTGTAGTCTTTTTATCTGATGTGAGAAGGGTGGACAGATGTTTGCAGCGGCAGGTATTTTTTAGGGGACACACAATGCATCTTATAGTTAGATTCTTTTGAAGTAGAACCTTTGTTTATTTTATTTAACATGCTGGTATCCACTATGAAAAAATGATATATAATTGAGTTTTTCTCGTTTATGGTAGTTTATTTATTTTCTTGATTTCAGGACCTTTAGGGACGTAAAATGTTTATTAATTTCTGTTTTTTAAAGTTATTATAATCTTATATATTATTATTGTTATTATTATAATTATTATTATTGTAAATGACATTTTGTATATTTTTTTAATTAATTAAAATTTTGAATGTTTTATTTCCGTATACTATGTCTTATTTAATATTTTCTTTTGTTGCCTTCGGATACCTTTAGAGGCAAAAGTTTTTAATTAAACATTTTTTATTTGCGTATTTTCACAATTCTCATTTGAACTAAAAAAAAACTTGAAACATTTTGGGTAAAATCGTTTGGCATTGAGTAATTTATATTAGTTTTATTGATGTAGTGGGTTTTATTTTGCTGTGGGTGGCATAAAGTTGTAATGCAACCATTTTTAAATGAGTTTTACAATTCAAATTCGATTTTTTTTCTTCATCTTGGAATATTCAAATCACCAATTGGCTTTCAAATTATTTATTTATTTGTTTAACTTCCTTATTTGACTTACTCACTTCTTTCTTTCTTCCTGCCCTTTTCCTTCCTTCCTTACATCATAATATTTTCGATTACCATAAATCAAGAATGAATGCAAAACCTAATTTCTGTGAAAATAAAATAAACGTAAAAATTAATTTGAAAATTCCATAAAATCCTAAGAGTAATTGTTGTAAAATTAACATAATTATTCTGCCTAAATTAAGTTTTGCTGATGTGTATGTTTTAATTTCCATTATAAAACTCTAAAACATTCTATAAAATCATACCTTCATTTCTCCAGGAGGAATAGTTAAAAATATTTTTTTTTTGTAAAGTAATATTGATTTAAATGAAAAACATATAATTTACTAAACAATAATGAATAATATTATTAGCTCTTATTTAGAATCAGAAATTTCCAAAAATATATAGGATTGGATTATTTTAGTTGTAAAAGGTACCAAAAAGTCACCTTGGAATTTACTGAGTGTCAATTGTGCATTAATAGACTCCTACTTGCTCCAAAATCTATAGCTCATATATTCAGCAAGGTCAAAGAAGGAGTTATTTACCCTAAATAGAAGTGGCACACATTTACTGCACTCAAATGAGAGTGTTTCTCAATTGTGTGAACAAAAAAATCAATAGTCCTTTGAAGCACTTTTACCTAGAGTGAGCGAGTTGGACAGATGTGTGCACCTGCAGGTGCTCTGTCAGGTATTGTCCTGTATTGGTTGGGGGGTTGCGCACAATGCAGTCTAATCCCCAAGGTGACGCCGGATTGGACAATTCTCGCGTGTGTGCGCTCGTACTATGCGGAAAGGACAAAAAGAAAACAGGGGAAGGAGGGGTGAGCCTTCCTTCACACCACGTCAGGCGCTAAATCTCCTATCACGGAGCTGACGAGAGGAGGCGGGTGAGAAGCCAGGTGAAATCCCCCCTCTCGGCCCCCCGCGCCCGCCCACATCCCCATTCCATCCAGCCCTTGTCCCAACATCCCTCTCTCTGCATTTAAAAGTCTGCATGAGGGTGTATATGTGCATTGTTTGGTATTTGTGCGTCTGTAGCAGCTCTTATTTCCTATCAGGTGTTCAATTACCCAATGGGAGCTTGATATCGACTCGCTTTGAGTGGGAGTGCATCCGAGGCAAGAGGGCAGAAGAAGAAGTAGAGGGCACTCCTGCTGAGGGGGTAGGTGAGTGTGTAATCCTTTATGATTGTTTTGATTTGTTTGTATGTTACTGAAGGTGATGGTGTCATTGTTCAATGTCAGCTCACAAGAAGATGCAAAGTTTTGTTTTTGTGTTTTGCTGACATTGCACAATCCGTATTCTCTATGCTCTTAAATGTAGATGGTGATTGTTTAGTGTTGTACTCCAATGAAAAAAAAGACAAGACAGAGAACACTCTGGGACAAGGGAATGCAGCCCAAAAGTCTTGTACAGGACTCATGGGAACAAGAACAATAGAGCGATCACCAAAGGTTGACTCGAGACTTCCGGACATTTCTTGTGACAAACAAAAAGTGTCCACATTGTCTTAATGTGAGATTTGTTGTTGACCATGATGGATAACTAAGATCTGCTTTGGTCTTTTCCAGGGCCAATAATGCATAAAATAATTTGTTCTATGGATAAATTTTGCAAAGAAATGTTTGATCCAATTTGTATGACATACTAAAAAAATGTGCCTATATGTCCGCCTATTTATTTGTTGTTGCTGTTATTTTTGATGAGTTATGTATCATCTTTAATATTATATTGAGAAATGTGGTAACTCTTTTGACTTTGACCATGAGGCTACTTGCTTAATTTTCTTTTCATGGATTTTTTAAATCATGTTTTTAGTTTACAGTACAGATATTTGTATTTTTGTTTTTATTATGGTTTCAATTTAGTAATATTTGCTCATAACATTCTTATTATATGTATTTATATTTTGTATTTAAAACCAACTGTTTTCTTGTATTTTTAACATTGTATATTCTAACTGTGAAACTCAAACATCTTAGATTAATGTAGTGAACATGCCACAAATGAGGCAGAGTGATAAATTCATGATGATATCCCAAACAAAAGTAAAAAAATAAATTAATTAATCGAGAGGATTTACAATATGTAAATTAGTATTTAGAATATTCTTGAAGTATGTCCTGTACAGTAGGTGATGATATATAGAATGAACATATTTTTCCATTAGTCTAGGAGAGATAAAGAAAAATGTCGAAAAAGAAATACAGGATAAAACCTGCTAAATTATATTTTAAAAATATTGTTTATTAAAAACAAAGAAAAAATAAAGACGGGAAATGGATTGAATCAAAACTGTGTTATTTTATTCAGGCTAAATCTTGCATGGGATGTCATTGAATTTCAGGCGCAGGTGTACCTAATTAACTACCTGATCAGCACACACACGCACATACACACACATTCATTCACCGTAAGCAGTTTCATGGGCAAACCTGCCGAGGTTTCACTTCCGTCATGGTATCAAATCGGAACGTTAGGGGGTTGTGTGCTGATGCTAACAAAAATGGACGAAAAAAAGCTTTTAACGCAGCAGGGTTGCTTTTTGCTCTTCCGTCCGTTCAGGTTACAGAGAGGACTGAAGTTTGTCTGGATGCCAGCCAGCAGAGCCGAGGTCCACGAGGGACCCCCTCCTGCATTCCGGATACCCGAGGAGACAGACTGCAATGGAGGTTTGCACAAATGAGGAATGCACAGGGACCAGACCCTGACACAAATAGCGAAAATCACCAAAAGCGAGTTGTAAGGCAAATGGATTTCACAAGATGGCGTCAAAGCACTTAAAGAGAAGAGTATCATAAAGCGTCAACACCATGCATCATGTATTAAATATTACAGATTGACATTTACAGGGAAATTATTATGGAAACGTAGACTACACCATTGGAAGCAAAAACATACTTTCAGTTTGACTTTTGACTGCGCACGAAGTGCATTCAAGGACCACTAACAAAGCAGGACATCTCATACTTAGAAGAAAAAAAACACCAGCAAGGAATTAAACCCAACAGCAAAACCAAGGTTTTGATACATTTTTGCTTTATCCTCAAAACAAAAACAGACAGACAATGAATCTAAGAGGAGAGGTTCCAATAAAAAAAAAATATTTTCCTTCCATTCCTCCTCATTACAGTCTTATTTGTTCTTACTTTACTGGGGGGAGGTTTCTCCTGTATTTTAATAATACAAGCAGATAAAATACTGCTGGGACTACTTAATTTCCCCACACAGGATAAATAGAGTTTTTATCCGTCTCATCTCTATCTAGGTTCCTCTGGTTAACTTTGAAAATGTGGATGATGTGGGCATCAACTTGGGCGACCCCAGCGACTCCGGCTACCCGACATCGCCCACATCGGAAGCGCCGGATCCCGAGCAGTCGCCCCGTCGCCTGGCGTCCCCACGTCCGTCCCCGCGTCCATCCCCTCGCTGGGGCCGCCGCGAGGGTGCGTCCCCTTCCACTCCATCCAAAGCCACCTCCAGTAGCTGCAGCCTGATCTCCAATCTAAAGCTCCTGGTGAGCGGAGATTCGGGTTCAGACGGCGTTTTCAGCAGGATGCCGAGGGACTGCTATGACAACGAGGACTTGTTCGAGAAGACCGGCGTGGAGGAACGAGACCAGAAGGTTGTCATCAATGTTTCGGGCCTGATGTTTGAGACCCAGATGAGCACACTCAATCGCTTCCCGGACACTTTACTGGGTGATCCCGCCAAACGAATGCGCCACTTTGACCCCATGAGGAACGAGTATTTCTTCGACCGTAATCGGCCTTCCTTTGATGGCGTCCTGTACTTCTACCAGTCTGGTGGGAGAGTCCGCAGGCCGGCCAATGTCCCATTGGATGTCTTCGCAAGTGAGATTGTTTTCTTCCAACTGGGCCACGAGGCCATGGAGCAGTTCCGTGAAGATGAAGGGTTCATCAAAGAACCTGAGGTTCTGTTGCCCACCAACGAGCTCCAAAGACAGTTCTGGCTCCTGTTCGAGTACCCTGAGAGCTCCAGTGCCGCCAAATCCGTTGCTCTTGTCTCGGTTTTCGTCATCGTCATCTCCATCTTTATCTTTTGTTTGGAGACTCTACCAGAGTTTAGGGAGGACAATGATTTCACTCCAGGTGTGGATGATGTCGTTAACGGGACCAAGGAAGGTTCAAGTCCTCACCCTGCCGCCAAAGACATCGTAGCCTACCTCACAGATCCTTTCTTTATTGTAGAGACCATTTGCATTATCTGGTTCTGCTTCGAGGCCGGCGTCCGCTTTGTCGTATGTCCCAGTAAGAGCGACTTTTTCAACAACATCATGAACATCATTGACATCGTGTCCATCATCCCTTACTTCGTCACTCTGGGCACGGAGCTGGCGACCACTCCCGACGATGACACCAACTCCAGCCAGAACATGTCGCTCGCCATCCTACGGATCATACGCCTGGTGAGAGTGTTCCGCATCTTCAAGCTATCACGACACTCCAAGGGACTCCAGATCTTGGGGCAGACCCTCAAGGCTAGCATGCGAGAGCTGGGCTTGCTTATCTTCTTCCTCTTCATCGGTGTCATCCTCTTCTCCAGCGCCATTTTTTTCGCCGAAGTTGACGAACCACAAACACAGTTTGTCAGCATCCCGGACGGATTCTGGTGGGCAGTGGTTACCATGACCACAGTGGGCTACGGAGACATGTGCCCTATCACCATTGGCGGCAAGATGGTGGGCACCCTGTGCGCCATCGCCGGCGTGCTGACCATCGCGCTGCCCGTGCCTGTCATCGTATCCAACTTCAACTATTTCTACCACCGCGAGACAGAGCAGGAAGAGAAGCAGATGATTGACGCCGCCACAGAGGCGCAGAAGTGCTCAATGGCCGATAAGTACAGCAGCGCGGCATCGCTCGACAAAAGCACCTGGAACATCGAGAAGAATGGCTTCCACTCGTAGAACAACAACAACATTTTCTTTGGCCATTTTTGTACTGTTGCAGCATGACAACAGTATATAGCCTTTGCTCAAGTTGTCTTCTTTTGGACAAAGTGAAATAAACACTCCTCAGCACAAGAGGAACTCTTTTAACAAGTGCAATTTCCAGCCATCTATTTAAAATAGCGATCGGTTATTTGTGCAAGATTGGGTAAAGTAATTTATGTCATAATTTAACCATAGGCAGCATTTTTAAAAACGTTTTTTTTCAAGAAAAACTGATTATAAACCAGCACATAATTTGATTCATCCAGAACTACTGGAATAAGTGAAATCTGTACTATAGAAATTTAAATTGTAGCGCCCACCAGCAACTCATTTCAAGTATTAATGGGGAAACAGAGCAATACCGCAAAATGTGATAAATATCTTCTGTTCTTATTTAAGCGTCTAGTCTTGTATTTGCCAAATTAATCTAGCTGATTAATTTTCTTGCATGGTGCAATATTAGGAACGGATGTGACGTCAAGTTGCTAACTTTGCACTCACCAGTTGCTTTTGAGTGATACGCCAGATTGAATAAATCTCTTTTCTTTTTTGTTTTCTCGCTAGGTGAACCTGTCGTAAAAAAAAAGTCCACTGCCACATAGGCCGTGAGCTAGGGCGTTAGTGGCGCCCTCTTCCTCACCCAAAGGTGAGACTGGTAAGACGGCCATGAACGTGGCATTCAGACTATTTATTTATTTATTTACACAGAAAGGATGTAACCTGACCCGCATGACAGACAGGCTTCTGCCTTTGCATGCAGGGACTGATTAATTATTGGGCGCTGCAGCACCGACCGACCTCATCTGACACAGAGCAAGCATAACGTCATCTGTGACGCAATGATAGACTTGCCAAAAGATGTACATTTTAAATTAAACCTACAGTCACAACCTTCTGTCGGCATAGGGTTGCAGATGTCATTTTAACCAATACTAAGCTGAGCTGAAATTTATAAATTTGTAAATGTTCTTCTTTGTTTAAATTTACCTACACAATCTCAAAACGAAATGTGTGCTGCCATCTAATGGTCGGTAGTGGAATTAAATCCAAAATAAAGAGTTGCCAAACTAAATATTTATTAACTGCACAAAAAAATCATTGAAATAGCAGGTCTGCGATCCCAGAACCTGTGACGGAGGGGAGTTTACTCTGCCCCAGAGAAAATTATTTCTTCTTTACAATTACATAAAGTAAGTCAAAGCTTATTTAAATACTAATTAGCGAGTGCTTAATAGAATTTCTGTTCAGTCATGAACCTGTCGTCCACTTTTTGTCTCTTTCTTAAAATGGTGGCATGTTGAGAAATAACCTCAAAATGTAAAAATGTCTTTGGGAGTCACCTATGTGACTTTTCGCCATAGGACACCTGTAATATACAAAACTCGGACATGTTTCTCTATTTTGTGCATGAATTACTTGGCATTAACAGAATACAATTATGGATTAACTATTGGGCATTTGTCTCACTATTTGGCAAGGAAAAAAAACATTTGTAATGCAAATAATGCATTTAAAAGAGATAATTGTGGGCACTTGGAGTATTTTCAGTTTTATCTTTGTCAAGGCATAATCCTATCCCCACTATCCTTCATTACAATAACAAAATCAAAATCTACTTCCATGGGAGGTTCCACTTGATCATTTTCAGGTAATCTAAGAGACTTCAAACGATGCTGGCAAATATCCACACTGTGTGAGACATCTTTAATTGCAGTAAAATGAAATATGATGTATACTGTTTGCACGTTGCAGAAGACCTATAAAATAATCAAATGCAATCAAACTCGCATGTAAAAAAAAAAAAGAATCTACATTTAATACCTACTTGCCAAGTGAGCATATTTATGCAAAACAAATCCTTTTAAGTACAATTATAAGATCTTGTCAAATTATTGCACTGAATGTTAATCTCTTCGTATGCACTTTGTGAGGCTCTTGGAAGCACATTTATCGTCACCATCCATGTATGTCACATCCTGGAGGATCTATATTTATGATGTAACAGGAAGAGGGGGAACACCATTCCCTTTGCACAATAGAAATGAAATAAACAATGTATCATTTATACTGCATGGCATGCAGAAATGAGGCTCATACTAAAGTTTGACATAATGAATGTAGCTAATTGTAAGGATTTTAATGGTCTAGTCATAATCAAGTGAGACCGTTGGATGTGCATGCCACATTTCAATGATGACAATTTGAATCCATGACACGTATAAGTAGAGTTTCTATAGCAAAGGCTGAGAATGTAATCTTGCAATAAACGTACTGTATGCAATAATGTCGTCACAAGCGCGTAGGGTAACCCTGTTTGACCTTAGCAATACAGCAATAATTCAAACGAGAGCCAAAAAGATCATTTAGTGACTTGGCTACGCAGCACTTTATGTTCGGAAGAAGCATTTATACTTATTGAGTACAGTTGTGCCACTGAGAGCTGAAGTGGGCTAACTCTAGTTTGTCAGGAAAGTCCCAATTGAAATTAAAAATTGACTCTGAGCAGGTTTCATCTGAAAGATGTGCCTTTTCTCGCTTCATTTCTGCAGTTAACTTGAAATTGACCAATGTGGAGTTGGCCCACTTAAGTTTGTAGGGGCTCACTTTTGATGAATGAATGTTATTTATTGTGTAAAGAGTGCCTTCCATTAAACATGTATGCTAACTGTGTGGAGTCTCCCGCTCATCATTTGGCTAAGAACTAATTATGAGTGTTTAAACAATAGTTAGCTGCTCAGTCAACACTACGGTTGAATGGAGTTTGACTTTTTCTAGTATCTTTGGCATTTGATCTATTTTTATATTTTGTTATATTTGTGTATTTTCTGGTTTTGTGTCTATTTAAAAAAGTGTATTTTATCTCATTGATAGCCATTTTTTGCACTGCATTTTTTTTGCATCTTTTTATAAAATGTGTGTATTTTTCAATATTGTTTTTTGGTGTTTTCGATTATTTTTGTATTTTTTTAATTGACGAACATTATTTAAATTTTTCATTTGATATTTTGGTGTTATTTTAAATTAAATATTCGTATTTCAGCATATTATTAATAGTGATTAGAGTTTCAAATCTTTTTGTATTTATCATCTAATATTTTTTGGTTTTAACAAAAGATTGCACACTTTCAGCGCAGTATTCTTGACGGACACTCCTTCTGACTCGGGTTTAAACGGTCGACTGAATAAGCGGATGAATAATTTATAAAAGCATCCATTGCTGAGAACAAGCGTGTCCTTGTGCAGGCGCTGGATCACTGACTGAACGGCGAGCATCAGGCACGCACATACACACAGGTGACTCTCACAAGGGCAATGCTGATGTGATGCTGCTGTCATTTATAATTCATCGTGTATTACACCAAAGAAATCTGGAGGAATCCATGCAAAGGTCATCCGAAACGTAACACGGCAGTTTTCCAATGCAGTCATTTAATATTTTGGGGAGATTAATGTAATATTTTTGGAATAAATTGGATTTGTGGCATAAATGTTTTTCATTTAATGTTTTTATTTCTTGCGGGGAGTCTAATGTTTTGCATTGTGTTATTATTTTCTGCATTTTATTTTTAAAACTCTGTTTATTTTATTTTTTCTCTGTTGTATGTGAATCCTTCATCCAATATCTTTTATTTTAAAAAAATGTTTTGTTGAATGATTCTATGTATTGTATTTTTTATTGTATTTTGCTGGCATTTTCGGGGCGGCACGGCAGAGTGGGCGACGAGTTAGCACGATGGCCTCACAGTTCAGAGGTGCAGGGTTCGTTTCCGGCTCCGGCTTTCCTGTGTGGAGTTTGCATGTTCTCCCTGTGATATGTGGCTTTTCTCCGGGTTTCCTCCCACATTCCAAACACATGCACAGTTGGTTGCCTGAACATTTTTGATTGTCCCTAGTCGTGCGTGTGTGTGTGGATGGTTGTTTGTCTTGTGTGCTCTGTGATTGGATGGCAACCAGTTCAGGGTGTACCCGCCTAACAGCTGGGTTAATCTCTCGCAGCCCTTGTGAGGATAATGGATGGATGCTAGTATTTTCGTTTTTGTGCATTTTGTCATGTTTTTATTTTTGTATTTTTAAATAATTATCTAAAAATTGTGCACATTTTTGTTTGTAGATTTGTTTTAAATTTGTGTCTAATATTTTTGCTTATTTCAAAATAATTTGGCATTTCAAATATTTCTGTATTCACGTATGCAATATCTGTGTAACATTCAACTAATATATATATATATATATATATATTCCAATAATTGTATTTTTTTTTTTTATTTAAGTTTCGAGTCATATTTATTTATTTTCTCGAATATGTTGTATTATTTGGAACTGCCTTCGCATTTTTGTTGTAGCATTTTTCAAATATCGCATTATATGCTTAAATTACGGCGCATCTTTACATCACATTCTAAAAATAGCACAGTCACATGACTGCATAAGTCATGGAAACAATGGTTTGGTGTTGCACAAAAGCGGGCAAGTCACAGATAAGCGTGTCAAATTTCTGCTCACTCAGCAGGCGGCTCAGGAGCTGCATGTAAAACAGGCGTCAAAGTTCAGCGTTTGAGTTAAGTATGCTGCCAGGATGCGCTGACGGATGGTCTGACCTTGATCACAACATGGCAACTTAGAGCTGCTGTGTCTTATTGATCAGCGGCATGCTCCAGCGTGTCGATACGGAGCCCTGGCTTTGCTGACGAGAACATGTTTTGCATTAGCCTTTGAATTCGATTTAGTGCTGTAAAGAAGTTGACAATTTACATTAGGGGCAAGTGATGAAGTGCCCCACCAGAAACAACAAATGACACTGTCAAGAGAAAAGTTTTTTGTGGACCTTACAATAAAGTAAATCTTACTGTCTGCCACAAATAACAAAAAATCCGCTTAAATCTTAAAGGGGAAGTAACCCTAAAATGTTATTTCAAAAGAATATGTTCTATGCTGGCTCACTAGTCAAAACGCAGCATTCTGATTAATATTGTGTTTGTGGAATATGAGTTAAGTGGAAAGATCCACCTGTTTTTAGATATCTCAGGGCGTGGCCATTTTGTCATTTTGGTTGCTTGAAAATTACATCACAGTTGCTAAAGGCTCAGCCTACGACCAATCAAGGCTCAGCCTACGAACAATCATGGCTCAGCTTCAGTAAACGGGTGAGGCGGGATTGATTGTTACCTAATCCCTAAGCAATTGTGATGTAATTTTCAGTCGACAGTGGTGACAAAATGGTTGCCCCCTCAGGTGCCAATATTAATCAGAATGCCATGTTTAGACTGCTGAAGGTGAATAGAATATTTTATTGCCAAGAATTGTTGGCAATAACTTTTAAACAGCCAAGATGTGTCACGTCAGCGGTACTTCATTAGTCCAGCACTAGTTGGGACTTTGGGGTGATTTTATATCACTTCTGAGCATTACAGAAAGTAACACACAAATGTGCCAAAAACTTTTTCCTTGAATAGTTGCGGAAAGGTTTCTCGGTAAAAAATGCGAATAGAGGAATTTGTAACCAGTGAAACGTGGGTTGAGTGTGCACATTTTATATTTAATACAGAGGATTGAAAAACACACTGCCAAGACTCTTGTAGAGCCGACATCATCTAACAAGCAGCTAGCACACACGTCAACTCCACTGTAGATTTGCCTGCGGGGGAAAAAGGTTTACTTTGTTTACAACAGTGCCATCTGCTGGTTATAGTGGTGTATTTCCCTCCTCGCTCTTAATGCAAATGGTGCAGTCTCCTCTTTTATCTCACAAGGAAATGCAGATGATGAAATACCATTCAGCCCATTATAAAACGATTTTATATGGAAGAAAATGTCTACTCAGCTCAAGTGTCTTGTTAAAACCTCACTAAACTATGCATATAATATACACCAGAGGTCCCTAACCACCGGGCGCGGACCGGTACACTTTGGACCGGGCCACGGCAGGCCGCACAGATGAAAGATAAAAAACTTGCAGTACTTCTGGTTTATATATTATTTGAGGCTTAAAAAATGTCTTATTTTGAAAAGCGACAGGCTTCTCTCTGTTAAATTCATCCAAGATGGACTCATGAATAGTGGTCCAAAGGATCACCTTTGTCCCGCGATCCATATGGGCACGATCCGCGTAATGGCTGGTGAAAAAAAAAAATAAAAATGTGGTTGATCACATTAAGTCTTTCTGGAGGCCAACCATTCGCACCTGCATGCTATCTTCAATCAACACTGTTTAAGAGCCAACTTCAAATAAAGATGAACAAATAATACATTGAGTCGTTGATGCCAATGTAATAACTTTTTACTTTGAAGTTGGCCCTTGTAGTGGCGTAACGGCTACCTTTTGGCTAGCTATATATTGTCATTACATAGTTGCCTCCAACATCAACACCATCGCCAAAACCATCCCAAAATTCATATTCACTCGCCAATTTAGGACACAAACAAACCGCTAGTTAATTACTGTGTCATTGTAGGAAACGGCCCAAGTCTTCGACGTTAGTGGCTACGACTGGCTAGCAGCTAGCTAGTAGCGTTCGCAACAATACAATGTAACACAATACAATTTTATTTCTATTGCGCATTTCACAACAACTGGAGCTGTAACAAAGCGCTTTCCATATAGTGTAATATAAATTAGCGGGAAATTAGAACACAAATTAAAACATATTGCAGCGACTTTGTAAATAGTTCAAGGGTTCTGTGTTTTCCTCTTTTCTGTGGAGGCTGTGAAGGCAGCAGGGGAGTGAACGTTATGTTGTTGTCTTGTGTTTGGTTTTGGTCTGATCGGCGTGGTTGCGGCCAACAGCAGCCGTTTTAGGCTTAATAATAAAAGTGTTCGCTGATGGACAAATTGGCCTGACTTATTATACGTTACAATATAAACACATATACAATACATCCAAAAGATTATAGACACAAGTGCCAGCTACCCCCACACACCCAACCCCGGTTGCCGGTCCGCAAATGTTTTGTACTTTTATGGTCCGCGGTGGAAAAATGGTTGAGGTCCTCATGGATGATTATGTAAAAAACATGTGTCATTAGAGTGCCATCCTTCTGACTATGTGTGGTACTACTACATACTGATTTACTATACAGAGCCCAAAAAGTTTGAACTTACTTGACCACAGTCATATGAGGGAAATATAAATGTGTACATTTTAAAATACATGGAAAGGTCAATTTAAACTGTTTTGCTTTGTGGGATTGAGCCTTTATGAGATTGTCATTGTAATCACTTTATGATTCTGTCAAAATAATGGTAATAAAAATAATGGCCCTGCGTGATACTCACCCTTCATAAACATGACAAACAAGTGAATGGTGTGTTGGTTTCCTGCATGTACGAAATGGTATAAACAAGCCAGATGGCCTCTGACTCAGCCAGATGAGCTCACTGTGAATGGAGAGAGGCAAATTTGGAAGAACTGAATGCTCTTCTTGGAAATCAGCCTGGGGTGCAGGGCAAACGGGGCCTGTAGTTAAAGGAGGCAAACTACGGCACTTTTTTAACCATTTAAAACAATTCCTAAATGTCTCAATACAAGTTCTCTGAAATTCTTCCATACAGAAAGATAGCACACTGGTTGAAAGTGTTCAGGTTTTGAGCCACAGTTCTGTCTCATGCAAATGACAATTGTGATATTTGTTAGCATGACGACCAGGGAGCAGAGCCAGGGTGTTGCAACAAAGCGAGTCAGGCTGACGAAACTATAAACTATAAACAGGGGAACACACAGGCGGTGCGCTGGTGCGCATGACGGCTAAAAAATGAAAATTGTACTCCAGTTTCAGTCTGTCACAGCACTTTGCGTACTAAGAATAGGTCAGACCCGCGTCAATTTGAAGTTAAGTCATCTGGTACAATTGCTTCCGAGGGTCAACTTCAAATAAAGGCTAAGTGAGGTATTGATATCCATGTCCAGTATTGTTTGATTTTATAGTTTATAGTTAGCTAGCGGCGCGTTGCATAGTTGCCTATGAGCAACCGTTGTGGCGGCTTGCTTAACCAGGCTGGCTCTCTGCTAACGGCTACATACAGGGGCGAGAAGATGACAGGAGAGCAACCAGCAAGGCAATTTTTCCTTGTCGTGGCTTTGATGGTCCGTCAAAATGTCCTTGTGCAAAAACGGTCCATGTGCAAAAAAAGAGGTGACAGCGGATCAGTCTGAGGAAGGCAATTAATGTTTCAAATGTGTTAAATGTGTTAAGATGGAGATTGTGTTAAATATAAATTCAATGTATTTTTATAAAACAATAAATTGTATTGTTTTGTATTGTTGTGTAGCCCTGCTGGAAGTTGTTGCAAAAAGAAAATTAAATAAGGTTTACTCAGTTTTATTAAAGGTGCTCATTTGAGAACCATACCAACATTTTTATGTGCACCCCTTGTTCTAAATCTTTCAAACACAAATACTTAATCACAAACATAAAGACGGAACATATGCCATTACTAGCATCACATATTATATTAATTACCCTCTGCAAAAAAAGTACTCATATCAGTCGCAATGATCTTGTGTTTAAATACACAAATTGTATGTATGTAAAAAAAAAAAAATCATTTTTTTAGATGTTCTTTGTGCAAAAAAATAAAATAAAAAATTAACATGATTGAAAGTATTCTTATTTATTCATTCATGTATTTATTTATTTATTTATTTATTTGTTCATTTGGAAATATCAAATTTACCAGCCCAGTTTGAAGTGCCCTATTATTGTCATGGAGAAAGCAATTGGTTGAATAAAAAGTGGGTCAGCAAGCCGTTGCGTATACAGTAAGGCACAGTCAATCATAGAAAGCTTGCCTAATACAGTCACACCGCCTGTTGGTGCAGGTGAGGGGGGAGTTTCCGTCCCCGCCCCCAACTGACGTAGGTGGTGGCGTCACACAAGCTCAGGTGAGGAAGTGGCGCACAGACGCGGCCAAGAAATAACAAGAAGAAGCAGCAGAGGAGACGAGTTCCTCTTTTGAAAGCGCACGCAGAAAAAAGCAGTTTTCAAGTCCATTTTAGGGAGTTGACTGTCACCTCATCGTACTAATCTATGTGAGTCTTTTCTCATTCGGTCTTTTTAAATAAAATGCATGACGCTATTATAACTGTGTATATTCTGTTGTTGTTAAGACAAATTCTATTGTTACCATTCCGTATACAGCAGTTTATTTCTGATATTTTAGCTGATTAGCCGTCTTTTATTAGTGATAAATCAACATTTGTGTTTGTTGAGGATCAATGTCTCTAATTATGCAAGGGCTGTTTGTTCCTTCTGCAGAGCTTGTATATCACTTGTTTGACACTCTCTATATTTTTAGAGGAATATTGTTATATTTCTGTTTTCCTAACACAAATAATTAGATGGGAGCAAGTTATTTGCGCTCAAAATAGATTCATTTATTCACTAAGTGCAATGCAAACACAAATGCTTAGGGTCCAGTTTGCAAATTGTACTGAAGCAAAAAATAAATAACTAAATAAACCACACAGGCATGTTAAATAAAATAAACACTTTGGACAGTGGTGATAAAGGTAAAAGGGACATAAAAAACTAAATAGAATGTGTTGTTAAAAAAAGTAAATCCTGCCAATAAAGTGTGTTAGAATGTATTTATTGTGCTGAAAGAAAGAGCATTCACCTTATTCTGAGCAAATTATGTGTTCTTGATATACTGTAGATTCAAAAACTTTAATAATCAAATACATAGTTATACTTTGGTAAAATGGTGGAATGTCAAGGAAGTGGAGCAATGTAAAACAAAATCTAACAACACAATAAAAATAGTTAGTACTCTGATTGTTTTTATTATGATTATTTTAAGTGTCAAAAAATAAATCCAGTCAAGAATATGCATTTGCAGCAAAAAATCTGAATACAGCGGAGCAACACAAGCAACTGAAGCATGCACACACACGCATGCGCACACGCACGCAGGGACACGTACACTCACACGTGCACACGCGCTCACGAAAATTAAATTTGTTATACATATGACAATGTATTAATGTCTTTAGTGCGAGTGCTTGGTTCTCTGACTAATATGTCACTCGTTGATACACAATGTAACAAAAAGATTTATTATTGAGTAATAACAATCCTCTCATGCTACATCTTACCTTCTGTTGATTTCCTGCAAAGGTGAGTCATTTACAGAACACACAAATGAATAAAGTTAGAAAAGCTTTTTTAGGAATTATTTATGGGTACATCCAGGTTTTTGCTAAAATAAATGAGGGTCAGTAATATTTTTGTTGACATAGATCAATTCAAACTTTATTGCTCCAATACACATTATTATTCAGCTATCATATGTATCGTGAAACGCTTTGAATCTAGTAGGGTTGTTTTTTTTTTAAATAAATAAGCGAGTTGATAAAATATAAAAACTTAATTGAAAACAAAGTATACAGCTGCAAAAAAATTAAATAATGCATAACAACTAATAAGCAACTGTATCAAAAGGGATGTAATGGATAATTATATCAATGACATTAATTATTCATTTTTTAAAAAGTGTACCGGCAACAAACATGAAGCACAACAGATAGAATTATAAACTTTAATTTATTATTTCATTACTTAAATAAAGTGTGGCATATTCTCATTGCAGTTCTCCATGGATGCCGAGACAGGCCCGCGATGGCCCAGCAACAGTCCTGTGATTTCAGTGGCGCCCAACGACACGCGCCGTCTTCTGGAAGTCTACGTCAGACGCAGCCTCAGCGTCACGGATGAGTCGCTGGGAATCAAGCATCCTGAGCGCAAACTCAAGTGGGTGACCATCCCCAAAAGGCACCGGAGACATTCCAGCGACCCTTCCATTCACTTGGCCGGTGGTTTGAATGATGGCACGTTCCGGTCGCTCGTTCCCGCCGAAACTCCCACGGACATACCGATGGATGATCAGCTCAGCAAGAAGTCCAAGAAAAACAAAAAGCCCACCTTGTGGAAGAGCTTCCTAGGTCTGTTCTCGCGGAGGAGCACTGAAGAAAAAGACGAGGAGCAGGAGTGTCAGTTAGACATTCCGGAGGCATCTGACGAAAACACGGACCACACCACCGTGTGCCTGCCCGCCTCGGCTCCGGCCTCCTCGACTAAGAAGAAGTCCTCAAAGAGAATGGGTTTGAAAAGACGGTTCTCCAAGAGGCGACTGTCCCTCATTAAGATCAACAAGCGAGAGGAGTTTAATCCCAAAGACATCACCGGCGTAGAAGGTAGGATTTCATAACCACCTCTAGCGGACGAGCACAATTGTTCGCCCTGTCACTATACGGCACTGGCAGAGATAGTTGAAGAGAGATACATTATTTGGAGTAAATAAACAATGATTTTCAGACAAATAAATAGGTTCATTTCCGGTTGGCTTTCTGGGTGAATCTTTGGTTGGTGAGAAGATGTCTGTGCCGTGACTAATATCCTGTTTGTTGATTTTCAGCTGTGGTAAGTGTGGAACCGACGATCTCCTACTATGAGAAGGTGTCTGAGGAACTGGAGAAGATTCTCCACGAGGTCAAGGAAAAGGATGAAGTGGCCGATATGTCTGATGGTAAGGACACTGTGTATTATTATTATCGTTTTCATAATGTCGCTAGCAGTTTTGGGGGCCCTTGGTAGTATTGTAGTGCAGATGACAACCCAGCCTAGAGATGTGACCTGTTCTGGGTTTTGTTAGTTAAGGTAGATAGAAAGGTGGGTAGCGTGATAGTCAGAGATGCTAATTGAGGGAAGGGGTCCAGCAACAATAATTGTTGTCCTTTCTGATAGTCAGGCTGCGGTCACATTGGACACGCTTTTGCATTGCATTGAAAATCTCAATCAACTGGGTGAGAGAAACAATCTTCTCATTGCACTGATACCCGATCATCAGGGAGTGTAGTGCAATGAGGAGGCTGATAAACCTGCAAAACAGACATTTGAGCTCCTCACTGAGGGCCAACTAGTCCTTACAGAACAATGCCATCTCCAGATAATAAAACACCGTAGGGCCATTCGAAAACGATAACAGGGGAAAGTATTTCTCACAAACATGTCAGTTGTAGAGAAAATGAATAAAAAAATTGCAATTCTTGCCATGAACCTGACACAAGCTGGAAGGCATTCTGAGAACGACCAGATATTACTTGATGCAGTGTTCTGTCGCAATGAGCCTACTAATGACCTGAATGATGGCTTGAAGTGTTAGTATAGATGGTTGAACGGCGGTGTACCACATCCTTCATAGTAATAATAATAAACATATGTTAAATTGGAATATAAGATCTATAGGTAGGTAGGTTAGATGGGTAGGTAGATAGGTAGCTTGGTATGTACACGGATGGATGGTCACAGCCACTGTCATGCATGCCAACTCAACTTTTTGTTAATTTTTCTGCCCCCCAGAGGAAGTCATTAACCGGATCATCGCTTTGACGAAGGAGCAGGGAGATGCCATCGATGGCAAGGTCAGTCAGTGGCCATCACCCATAACCTAACAAATCTACTCTTCAGTTCACATTTTACTAACAGACACATGATTCAGTGTCACTCGCATGAAATATTAAGTCAGAGGGTAGGTTGAATAATGCTGGTAGAATGTTTGTTCAACGTTTCATTACATTTTGAACACTTAAATTGCTCAGTGATTTGTAAATATAACACTACCGTGTGGACTGACCAACATTATAGAGCTGTGGAAAATATTCAATTTACCCAATTGTGACAAGGGGTGCCCGATGCCATTGATAGGTCAGTTAGGTAGGTACAGTAGTTAGGTAGCTAGCTAACTAGCTAGCTAACTAAGAAGGTATTAAGGTGGGTAACGTAGTTTAGTAGGTTAAATGTGTACGCAGGAAGGTATGTTCAATGGATCGGTAGGTTGTTTACAAGAAAAGATTAGGTACATTTAGTAAATTGAATGAGGCGTTACATTGGTACGTAGGTAAATAAAGTAGATTGATAGGAAGGTATGTTAGATAGGTAGATAGATGAAGAGGTTAAAAGTAGGTTAGGAGGGTAGTTGAGACGGAACGGGTGGGTCATATGGGTGATTAGAATGGTTGGTAGGTAGATTACATTGGCAAGAAGGTAGAATTAAAGCGACGTGGATTGTTATATTCTTAGTATGTTAGTATTGGTAAATTACAGTATGTATGTTAGTAGGCTGAATGGGTATAGGAGAAAAGGTTGTTAAATGGGTCAAACAGTATCGTGATTAAACAGCTGTATCACAAATCATGTGATAAGTAGTCATGATAGCCAAAGTTCAACATTGTCCTACGTCATGTATCATTCCCCACTATTGACTTCCAGGCTTGTAAACAGAGATTAGCATGAATGCTAATGTTGCAGCGGTTTTATTAACTCAACATCAAGGATTTTCTTTCCGTCTTTTCTGGTTTTCCATGCAGATTAAAGACAATTCTACCCTGAGCAACTTCTTTAAGGGGATGTCGTACTCGTCCTTCCAGAGGCTGGCCGATGCCTACTTGGAGGAGGAGGCATCACCCAAACACACCCAGCCCACCGTCCTGTCCACGGCACCCGAGCTGGTTAAGCTCGCCTTCACGTTGGACTTCACGGCTCGTGTCGCCGGCCTCTCCCGCCAAAACGTCGGGCACATCACTGGCCTGGGCAACCGCTACCTACAAGACCGATTTGAATATAAACAAGTAAGACATTACGATCATTCTCTTGATCAGTTTCCAAACTTTTTTTTTAGCCAATTCCTGTGTTTTACACTGGAAGATTCTCATAGAAACCACAAAACAAAAATATAATTAGAAGACAAGATTGTGCTCCTTCATAAATGGGCATAATGTTGCTAATTGACCTATTTGTGAAAATCAAGCCTCCATTATTCACTGGCCAAAGCCCGATTTAAAAGCGAAGTCGTATTTGATGCCATCATGTGGCATCTATGGGAAATTCTGAACTTTTTAAGGTAAATTACAATCATATTTTATATATATATTACTGAGAAAAATGTATTCTCGTCTCAATTTGCACACAAATTTACTTCCCCGGTGTGAAATCTGAGCCAGTTAATTGAACTCAAAACTGCTATTTTGCAGTACAAATGGCAACAAGTGGGTACACAGGTAACTATGTACCATTTGCCATCCGGTGGAAGAGCATTTATTTTATTTTGCCCATCATTTTATGTCATAGCATAGCTAGATGAAAAAAGCTACAATTTATTTACACAATTATTTTAGTGAATAAAGTATTTTTTAACCGATTTAGTAAAATTGTGTAATTTCCTGTTCTAGTTGATTGCATACTTTGTGATTTTCTTTGTTGTGGTTATTTTTAATCGATCTGCGGTCTCTTCTAGGCATGTTCAGACCATCCTTGCTGACGGAAGAGGCAGTTATGCAAATGGTGGAAACGTTTCAGACACTGAATTTATGCTGAGGATGTTATGCAAGTTTCCAGTTTGATTCATTTCATTTGTGTTTAATTATGCCGTAAGAGCATAATTTGATGACACAGAAGCTTTGAAGACATTCCAAATGGCACTTCACCATAGTAGCTGGACACTATTGTCACACTGCAGGCTTCTAGTAAGATAATTGTGATTTATTTAAAAAAGAAAAAAAAAAGAAAAGTGCAAAAACACAATTAAATCTGGTTTAAATACCAGTATGCAACATCAAATTTGTGTATATCATAGATGAGCTAAATATTTGTGGACATCAGCCAATGGAGTACAGCACATGTCGACCTTCATTTAAATCAGTGGGAGGAAGAGTCCATTCAGGCCAACTAAAAGCTACATAATTATTTAATATTTGTAGTCTTTATATATTATTGTTTACATTCATGATGATGCTAGAACCATTTACTTGATATTTGGGCACCTGCAGGTTGTTTCATGTGTTCCGTGACTGTCACCACAACTATACATGTGTCCCTTGAAATGAACATAGAAATAGATGCAGCAGTGGCTAATTTTCATCGGGAGCCGCATCATGATGGTTTCTGTCAGATGGCCGTTATGACCGTGAAAATAATGTGAACGTATAGTCCCATAGTATTCGTAGAATTACATGCGAATAATATATATATATATATATATATTAGTGGGCCAAAAAAATAAAGATGCAGGGGTCGGTATCTTGCCCCCAATCACATATCAACTGAACTAGAGTAAAACAATATACATATAATCACATTTAAGCATTAATTTATATTTGGCCACTTAGAACCAGCAGTATAAATTCAGTCTTTTTAATAAATGTGATGTTTTATTGATTTTGTTGAGAAACAATAATATTGTTTTAGAATCCCACAATTTCACAACTAAGAAAGTGTTAGTTGTTTGTGTTAGTCTTATTTATTAGAAGCTCAAATCAAATGTGAATTGTTTTTAATGTGAATGCAGGCATTCATTTTGCAAATAAAATTTTGAATCAAATCATGCTGGCCTGTCATTTTTGATGTAAGACAAAGGTGGGGTGGATTAGCATGTGTTGTTTTATGTTAGCCTATGCTCAATATGCAGTAAGCCAACGAGGGAAAGTCAAACAAGTGCCACACCTTTTGCCAACCAAATACATACTTCCTGACTTGTAGAAGCAAGTTGCAATACTGAACAGCGTGGAAACACACGAAATGCGGTATGAAAATTCCATTGTGTGGAGACCTTGAGGAACATTTGGCAAGGAATTATGTAACACAGCGCTTCGCCACACCCCATCTTGGCCCAACGCTAGCGTGTAATTAAAAGATGGAATGTGGCAGTCTGTCAGCATCGAGGCGGAAGCGTACGCTGATGGATCCCACCTGAAGAACAGGTCTCACCCACAGGCAGGCCTGAACAAGGAACAACTGAACGTCCCGTCACACGAGATGCTACTTCCTGCTCACAAACTCTTACAATGGTGTGGAAATTGATTGACAAATTCTAATGATATACTGCATGGAAAACTATGGCGGTGTTGAGAAAAACTCTTTATTCACTATTTTACAGTATATTTGCTTCTACAATATTAAGTTGATGTTGAAACTGCACAATGGAACAGTTGTTTATAATAATATTAACTCATACCAATCCCAGCCGTTTTCATGAGAGCAAACAACTCAATCATAGCGTTTTTTTCTGGATTTT
Organism: Idiotropiscis lumnitzeri; assembly: GCF_059441095.1. Taxonomy (NCBI): domain Eukaryota; kingdom Metazoa; phylum Chordata; class Actinopteri; order Syngnathiformes; family Syngnathidae; genus Idiotropiscis; species Idiotropiscis lumnitzeri. The sequence continues at coordinate 17,278,623 of NC_142401.1, read as the reverse complement.
GACTGATTTTGCAAGGCATACAGGATATTGTTCTAAAGATAAAAACATGGGGCAGAAAAAAAAAACAATGCAAAGACGTGTAAATACGTCTTCGGGAGGCAGGGACTACAGTTTTGAAAATGTATATATACGTCTTATGGAGTGAATGAGTTAAATACTACATTGTACACTATCACTTAAAACCTTTGAAACACTTTCTTGTGCTATTGAATAGAGAAATGTCCCCAAACTTTTGACTAGTAGTAGACTTTTTAGGAATAAAACCTCCACCTCATTTCTGTCACCATGTAAATGTAATCTGGCCAATGCCCTCAGAATCCAGAGTGCTGGCTTTGAACACACACGCACGCACACACACAATCATTGAAATGACAGTTAATTGAAGCAATCAGATGTAAGATTTACCACTCTGCGGCTTTGCGGTGGCTCAGTTGTCATTTTCCTGTCCTCTGATTGGTTCATGAATAGTCTGCTGTGTTCACCCCTCTGATTGATTTGGTGAACCAAAACGTGCAATGCAGAGTTGGGCAGTCTGTCGGAGTCAGGAGCCAAAAGTTTTTTTGAATAAGGCCAGAGGATCGAGGCTGGAAGGGTACTGAGATCGTGGTTGGAGGGCGGAGGACTGACTGGTAAAAAAGGGTCAAGTGCCTCACTCTGTGTGTGCAAAGCAGTTGGTTGTGAGAGTCTTTGTCACCTGACTTTAAAAAGTAACTTTAAGCTGTAACTTTAAAGCATTTTAAGCAGTTAAGATGTATTTTAATATTTGAACAAATGAGCTGGATTATTCTGACATAAGTAAGCCTTTAAGAGGCGTGTGTGTGTGTTATCTATTGTCCTTTCTATGGTGGTGGCAAAGAGGAGGAGGTGCAAAATATAAACAGTTTTTGTTGTTCTTGCTCTTTAGCCTAATGCATCCGACAGTCCGTTTCTTGTAAGAGCTCAGTGAAACAGGAAGTGCAAAAGTGGAGGGTAACATAACAGCAAAGTTACCAGCGTGACATCATTGTGTGGTTGGAATATGGGGCATGGCACAATTTCCTGTGAATAAAAAGGGTTACCTAACAAATAATATAATCAATTAGACTTATGAGTGGCATGGACGACATTTTAAATTTTTCATCTCCACAAAGATATCCTACAATATTCTAAAGCACTTGTTTTTGTTGTCAAACCTGACACACTGTGTGGTCATTTTGACAGTTTTCTCGTTCTTTGAAAGCATCAGAAATTAGATTTTTTTTTTACATTTATAAATCTGGTATGTTCTCCTTAAAGTACAATACAGGATGTTACGGCCGTACTTCACGAGTTATTGTGTCATTGGGAGCCAAGGAACCAAATTTGGATACAGACATGAAAATGATTTTTCAGTCCCCACCCCGTTCTATCAGTCGTGTAAACCTTGCTTGTAGAAAGTTTCTGGATAAGAACTCTGGAAAGTGGCAAGTATTTGACAAGTGGCACTTTACTGCCCCATACAGGTAATTCTCGATACTACAACTCTCGGTGATGTGTGCCGAGATGGTCGTCACAGTTCTGTGCAACCAGCTTCCCATCCCTTATTTATCAGAACGGCTTGTGCCCTGAGGGTCATGAATGTGCTGGAACATACCCCAGATGTCTTCTTGCACTCGAGAGCTTTAAATTTTCTCCTATCGATCCGCTCAGAAATTGTGGAACAGATTTGAATGGGCTCTGTGATTCCTACAACTTTGCAGTACATTCAAACGACAAAGCCCAGTCAAAAATGTTTACTCTACTTTGGTAGTTCCACTCTTCTGTGGAAAACAGACAAGGCAGACAATCATAAATGTTAAACCTGTTCAATGTACACAATAGCAAATTCTTGTGAGCCATCAAAAGTTCAGCCAGGCAACTGATTGTGATTGTATGTCCTGGTGATGAGTGGAGTCTCTAACACAGGAAAAAAAAAAACCCCTGAAAAATAAATCAGTCAATATGTTATTAAAAAGTACATATTCCCAGCTTTAGCATCAATTGTGTTTAAGGGTGAGAATGTTTTTTGTCATGTTCTCTTTCAAGACTAGAAGTGAGCCTCACATCGGTGAAACATTAAAATTATCAGGGAAGAGTGAGTAAAAAAATACAATAAAATAACTGAGGAAAACACTTAAAAATGGGGCTAAAACACTGGATTCTGTGTAAACCTTTTACTTTATTGCTTTTTAGAAATAATGGCAGATTAATCAAAGAGTCCAAAGCCCATGTCTTCATCTGACTCTTCCGATTCTTCCTTCTTCTCCTCCTTTTTCTCTTCCGCTGAAAAACAGAATTGCCACAGTCACGCTTGCTTTAACCTGTTTGTATCACATAATAATTCAAAGTAAATACAAGTCAACAAGTAACATATACATACCAGCAGCAGGTGCAGCTGCAGCGCTAGTGGCCCCACCTGAGGCAGCAGGAGCTGCCACAGCACCACCCGCTGGTACGGAAGCCAACTTAGAGAGGCCTGCAAGGGGAAACGAGACAATTTAGCAGTTCCTTAAAAATCGTGTTACTATAAAAACATTTACCTGAATTCATGACTTCATTGATGTTTTTCCCTTCCAGTTCACTTATGACCTGCACAGAAAATACAGCTCAGATTAAAACTGCACCCTGTAAAAAAGGATTCAACAATTCCTACTTAAAATGTTAGCTTTGACTGTTCAAGACAAACTAAAAATGCACGACAACTTTTACAGTTGAACATACAGTTTAACTAAAAAAAAGATCTAAATGTTCAATGTTCCTTCTTTGAGGAAAAACACGTTTTATGTTGGAAGTGCATTTTAAAGTCAAGGTCAAATTTCACCCGTCAATAGTTATAATGTAGTGGAATAACTCCCCCCCCCTCCCCCGACGCACTATGTGCAGATTTTGGAGGTAGGGTGTTCTTAGACTTGTTACTGAATATTTTTCTACTCTTTGTACAATAATTTTGTGTTATCCATTGTTCTTGCTCTCTCTCAATATATGCGTTTAAGTGTGTGCGTGTGTTAGTGGCACTCCGATGGATCATCCACGGATTGAAACTGGACCAATTCTTCTGAAAAGTTGGAGCTCAGCACATACCAATCAATGCCTTTCATTGGTGACTGGTTCAAATACACTTTGCAGTATTCGATTAGTCAGTGTGTATAAGGAATAAAAGTGCATGTTTGCACTTTTATCAATGGCATTAATTTAAGCTAATTAAGTCTCAAAACAATGCCATTCCATGTACGCAGCCATATCTGACCATTTGGACCACTTCATGTGATCCCAGTGACGTCACGTGTGCTACACACTACACTGTTCACGTCGGACTTGTTTACCGGTCTATTGTGCTATAGAAAAAAGCTGAACGGCGAAACTTGTGATAGCCACGTTGGAAGCATTGCCTCATTAAATAAATGCATATAAACGCTTGCAACATTAGATTTCAAAATATTGCATGTTTCATTCTCATACTTCCAGGCTGACTGCATTCTTCAGCCATTGCACTGCTCATGTCTATTTCTTTCTCCTTGGAAGAACATGAAACCTGACTGTAGAGGTGATATCAAAATTATAGGGAATACTTGGCGATGTCATCCAGCATTTATATAGCACACGAGACCAAAGTGTACAGCTCGCGTGAAATCACAGGGATCACGTGAGACGGTCTTAAATGTCCTACACAGCTGCATGTTTTAATACTTAATTGGCTAACAAGTTTTTTCAGGAGCCATTGATGTTTGCACTTTTATACCTCATACACGTTGACTAATTGACTGATGGAAAATGAATTTCAAATGGTCTGTTAACTATGCACGTTACAGACCAAACCAGTGATTGAATCATAAAATATGTTTGAATTGATCTGCCTCCGGTAGGCAGATAATTTACCGTTATTAAGACTTCCTGGTTATAGTCTTATTATTTCTAACTTTACTCATTTGGTTCTGTAAAAGTGTGCTGTCCTTTAAGAACGCTGTTGCGTTGATCATTTAAATAAATCCCGGAAGTAGTGCCGTTGTGAGAACGTCACCTCGTTTCTTTCCATCATTTCTGTGATCTTCACAAACAACTAGCTACAGCTCATGCAGCCGTGGTATCGCCGGTATGTACTCGTTTTTTTCTCCTTTGTTTTTTTTTTCATTAAGCAGTCTCTTTATATCTCATTTTAGTCATGAAATGTTTGTGCTACAAGAAGTTATCTACTGTATGCACTCAGTTGGTGTCATACCGTCTAGCATTTAAGCTGCTGACTGGTCGTTCATTTGTTGCATTACACTGCCCTCTAGTGACCATTTTGCGATCACTATTCTTGACGGTTATTATTGTGTCAGGTCAAGAATGGTTGTTAGTAATAAATGCACAGCAATTTGGAATTATACTGTTGGAATCAGTTCATTTTCATATTGGAATATTTGAAGAGGGTGTTTACTGTATATTGCATAGATTTTTCTTGTGGAGGAGTCTGAAACATAACCCTTCGGAATGGAGGGGGGTGATTACTACATGTATCCTAAAGGTGTTGATGAGTACTGCAAAATTAACTGCATACCTTGTTTAAGCGTGTATCATCAGCCTCAATTCCGACGCTGCCCAAAATGGCCTTGATGTCCTTGGCCGTGGGGCTGGTGTTCCCACCAAGAACAGCCAACAGGTAAGCGGCCACGTAACGCATTCTGTCAACACAAACACACACATTGCAATTTAGCTGATGTCTTCTTTCTAAATACACATTCAACAGACGAGTTTGTATACCAATCAGAAGTCACATCAAGGCGTTGACTTATTTTGACCACTTTTCAGGAACAGTAAACCTTCAGAGATATGTTAACTCACCTACTTGCTTTTTGTCTCAGTAGAAAACAACTCATCGCAATTCCACATACTTTCTGTATCGCCTTTAAGATGCCGCCCAAATGTCCGGCTCTAAGGTGGCATGTTAGTGGAGTAGCGTTGCATTATTTAAATTATTTAGAATTGATTAATTGAATAAACAATGACTTTGCCATGCATCTCCGTCTTTGACGCGGACGGATTTGCATTTTGATTTCTAACAGCCAATCAGAATGACCACTGTTTTACATACCGCAATGATGATGATGCGATGAGATATGCAGTGCTTTTCATAAAAACATTCGGGCCGTGTGCAAACACTCGCTGCACATTGAGATCCAGGTTTTTGAGGCAGGCCATGAGTAATGTATCAAACCACCTACGCTGTTATAATAGTTTTCAAGTTAAACACAGACGGCTTCTTTTACACCCCTTTCAAACCAGACACAATCCCTATCGAGAATGTATAAGTCATCGGGAAATTACCATGATTTGGATGACTTTAAATCAACACAGGTAACTCGGGCAAACTGACGTGCCATCTTTATGGACTATACACCTAAAAAGGGTGTGTTTATTTTGTTTTTCTTTTGCATGGTTTCATAGAAAATAGTGCCTGAATGACGTTTCTTTAAATCCTTGCCTAGGGCCCGTTGACTACCCCAGGTAGTTTCAAGGTATGCACGCTCGAGGATTTATGTCTTATACAAACTAGCAAGGCTTGGCTAACGTAATGTGTCGGTTGCTACCGGTGATTTAAAGTTTCGTTAAAAGAAATATGGTGTGTGTAGACCTTAAACGGCGTAGAGTGTATACCCCATAAGCATTGTTGTACAAACGAGAGAAATGCGACGACATGGAAGCTGTAAGAATGGCAGCATGGCGGTGGACAGTCCTCCGCGTCCTCCATTTATGACATTGCGACCCAGTTAAAACCTTATTTAGCCACCACCAGAAGCAAGGAAGGTGTGTATGCTTCCCGAATAGTGTTAACGTTTATCTAACACAGCGTAAACAACACAAATAATGGTGGTTTTGACTTACTTTAAGTCTGAACAGACACGAAACGTCGGTCACGCTCGGAAATCCGAAAGAGAGAGGAAAGGAGGGAGTTCCTGAATATGTAAAATTTAGAGGCTGCAATCCGATTGGTTGGTTGAGATGTCAGTCATTACGCCATCACTTTAATGTTGTGGTGCATTCAATGACAGTAGGAAATCAGAATCTTTAAACCGTACTGGAACGCTCCTTTGAACTCGGTGGTCCAACTTTCGAAATTGAAAAAAAAAAAAAGGACTGGAACCTCTTTGAATTCTCATTTTGCCATTTTGCAGTATAAAATCGTTCAAATTGAAAGTTACCTGTAGGCAACCTAAAAATGGTCGTGTGAGGTAAGCATATTTTGAGCAATAAAGCTATTTTTACAAATACTCACGTTAGTTATTTTTTTTAACGCAAACGTCGTACATTCATTATTAGACCCATAGCAACGCACGGACAAAAAAAATATTTTGTTCAGCAATCGAGATTTATGTCACACGAAGAACCACAAGTTTCAAATGGCCATTGCTTATTATCCGGTGAACTTCTCAATTGACATCGTTGTGTTGCGTTTTTCGGCGAAATGCCTCCGCACTGTGTGTCGATGCATTTTTTGTATTCTGGGAAGTATCTTTTTGAGTGGCCGAAGCAAAAAAAAAAATAGGGCACGTAAATGGACCAATTTCATACTGGCAAAAAGAGGGAATTTCAAGCCAGTGTAGATTGTTGATGAGTGTTTTTGCAACAAGCATTTTGAAGATCTCTGCTTTTTTGGCCGTTTTGCATATAATAAAAGGTAGGTGTGACAATCCATTTTGAAAAACATGTGGTGTGTTGCGTGTATTGTGACAACTGTGTTGTGACAGCTTGTGTGTGACTGACGGCTGTGATCGCTGAATGAGGACTACGTGTGTGTGTGCGTGCGTGTGTCTGCGTGTGTGTGCGTGTATGTTTGTGTGTAAGCGTGTAAGCGTGTACGCGTGTGCAGGCGTGTGAGTGTGTGTGAGAGCGAGAGAACAAGGAGCAAACGAGCGGGCTTCCTATTGTACATGTAATCTGCCTTTCAAAAGAAATAAATCCACAACAGTTGCCAAATAAAATGTTTTCATTCTCGGCTTATTTTGGAGCAATCAGCTTTTATCCCACTGTTTCCAATTGTATCTGTTTGAAATGCATAATTCTTAGTAGTCGATCAAAAAGTCTTTGCTATTGGGTGGAAACCTTGTAAGCCTATTTTTAACTAAAACGGACCAAAACCTTTTTGAGTTTTCTTTGACTACAATTTCCAAAAATAGACTAAAACCTTCTGTTCTGAGTTTCCATCGACTAAAACTAGAACTAAAACCTTTTTGAGTTTTTGTCGACTGCATTACAGAAGCACACCTTCAACGTAGTGAGAAAGCCAATCTCAAAATAAATCTTACTTAATGACATCTATGCCTTGTTGTTGCCGGCAACGTATCGTGGCATAATGGCTCACTTGACTCATCATCCACTGTCAACAACACAACGTCAGGCACTACCTAAAGGCGCTAAAAAAAAAAACATAATCATGTTGACACCATATTGTGCCAGCATTTAGCGGGCTCCAGTACTACCCGCTAGCAGCGCTCCAGTACCTCATATAGGCTGGCAAGACCCATTGGATTACTTTTCAGAAGCAGCTTACTTAATAGACCTAAATGACTGCCTACTTCAATGCTGACCGCCTGATACACTTGCTCTTTGAAATGATCACTTTTTAACAAACCAAGCATGGTTTGGTCAGTGTTTTAGACGGCAAAGTTGCTACTGTGGTTCTGACGTCACTAAGTCTCATAGACCACAATTTATGGGGAGCGATTTGTTTCAATTCTTACTTACTTATTTCTCGGAAGGAAAACAGTGTGCTTCTTTGCACAATTAAAAGTATAAAATGTTGATTATCTAAAAATGAAAACCATCATTCAGTTGTTCATTATTGAATAGATTTTTTTTGTCTTCTGTATTTAGAATAGTTATTTAACCAAGCAAAAACATACTGGTGTGTCTATATTTTTTTTTTATCCGAATACACGATTATTGAAGAAACTTTTCAGTAGGGTAGCCAAATACCAAAGTATTCCAACTGTCATGCATAGCAGTTTAAAATTGATGCTCAAAATGATGTAGGTTACAGATTCAACTACTAAAGTACAAAAGTGCAGACACTGAAATAAATCTTTGGAACTGTCAACTATAAACAATACCTGTTTTAATAATTTGGGATTCAACATCATGAGACAAAAACTGCACACAAAATAAATTTTTACATACCTTTTACATAAAGCTCAACTGATACGCAGGGAAAAAAATAGGTCAAGGTTGTTGTATTAAACCAGGAGCTAACTAGCAAGCTGGCTCGAAATTTACAATAACACCATGCAACAAATCTTTGGAATGCGGCTATGCCGCAAATCTGTTGCTGCCATCGTTCATACTTACTGGTTCATGGTCGTCAATCAAGATCTAAAGCATGTGAAACGTTTTTGTCTTTTTTATGTCATCATCTGCAGAGGTTGAAAAATGTAACGTGTCTATTTTTCCAAAGTAAGGAGAAAGCATAAATGTATTCAAATGTTGGGGGACTAAAAGTAAAAAGTCATCAGAAAAATGAATGCTTACTTAAAAAACAGATTAAAAATCTTGTTAAATCCACTTGTATGAAAGCAGATAGACCCAGTTTGAGGCGTACATATTTATTTGCCTGAAATGACAAGCAGACATAAAAATTATATTTACATCACATTTGTTTGTTCAAAATCATTCAGCAGGTTATTTGATTACTTAGACGCGCAAAACACTGTCGAAGAATAACATAGATCTAGTTCATAGTTCAGCCAGCTTCTCGTCTCCGTCTTGAGCGAAGAGCCCGTTAAAGAGGAAGACCACAGCATCGGACGCCAACTCCACAATCGTCCTCACGTTAGTCACGTACCACATTTTGTACGCGCACTCGACCAACAGCACAAGCATGAAGACGACTAAGAAGCTGAAGAAGAAGCGGTCGATGTAGTAGGTGACCTTCTCTCTGGAGCTCCACTGCTCCCACGGACGCGCCCGCTGAACTTCGTTGTATTTGCTGAAGTGCAACAAGGCCGCTTCAGTTTCGTCCATGTCCGACTCGAGAGCTTCCGCATCCTGGCTTCCACCGGTTCCGTGCGGGTCAGCCATTGCTCAGAATTTGAATGATGAACCTTCTTGTCTGATAATCACAATCAAAGGTTGTTGTTAGGAAAAAAAAGCCTCTTGGAATTTTATACAGAGGTCCTGATTAGATTACCTTGGAAGACGCAAGGAATTGAAGATATAACCAGATTGTAGGCCACTTTTGTATCGAGTAATGTGGGTAGCGTGTTGCAGAATTAATAAATGTAAGGCACCTGGCCTCGCTAAGATGAAGGCTGAGGATTAGAACACACTCAGCACTTTTGAAATCCCTCATCAAGGATGAAGCTGGCAGATGGTGCTACTGTATAAGCGGCCGTGTCATTGCGAGGGTAATGTTCATAGAGATGATATTCAATTGAATAAAAAGGTTTGGCAAGCGCTCAGTTAAAAACATTTCGCTTATTGTTTCAAGTTAGGCCTGCTAGTCAATCAAGTTTGGGATTCAAATCATTTACAATTTTTAATTTTCTTTTTTTTTTCATTAATTTTGGAGAAATTAGGAAATAACTGACACCTTGTAAAACAGCTATTTTAATGAGGAATTTGGCCACACCCCCCTCTGTTGTCTCCATGTCTTGGTAGTCATGAAAGTAAGTAAGTAAAAAAAAAAAGCAATCTTTTTCTGATCTTAATTTTATTAGATAATGCCATTTTCTTTGCCACCGCTTTGCTTTTGTGTCCTTGTACTGTCTTATAGTCTAATTCAATCTCATGCAATTATTTGCTCGCTAACTGCCAGCCAGAGTGATCAGTTGTCATTGACGATCGATGACAATTTGCATAATTCCATAAATAACCATTTATTTAAATCACATCTAAAAAGCACAATGACACAAATAGCCTCTTAGTTCTTCACAATTCTGAATGTTGCTGTTGGGCAAGATTGCTACATGTGTGCATTTTATTTCATGAAATCTGGATGTTAAAGATGATGAACAATGACTTCTCAGCCATGTTGTTTGCACGCTATGGTAAACGTTCTCATTGACATAAGAATCAAACGTTCTTTACTCGTGACAGATTCTTTTTGTTTGTATTCAGATCAATTGTATATTTATTCTTTCAAAATTCAGTTAATCTCAGCAACTTGATATTAAAAGTTGAAGATTCTGTACTGTTATTACATATGCATTACAGTTCCTACCGATTCAATTTTAACAAATCTGCCCTCCTCAAATTACGTTTTAGTAGGCAAAGATTCTAAGCTGTGTTGTATACAAAAAATATATTGCAGTGATCAGTGTTGACAAAGTTTATTTTCTACTTGAACTAGTTCAAAGTTCAGCTCACAAATGTTTTATTAAACTTGTCGTTTCAAAACTTAACTATTGTTCATAGTTTTTGTTTATTTTTTATTTTTTTTGGGACTCCATCACCATTCTGAACTCACACAAACACACACACACACACGCACACGCATACCCCCACACACGCAACCACCCCTACCTTGCAGAACAGCGACGTAATTTCATTTATCCAAATTCGTATTATTTTCCATCTCGTTATTTATTCTTTTATTTATCTAATTTATATATTTGATTAAATTATTGTTATATTGCACTGGAGAGGGGAGCTCTCTAATCTCGTAGCACACTGTACAGTGACAATAAAGGGATTTCCGATTCTGATTCTGATTCTGATTCTGACATTCACACATTCATTGTAATGAGCAATTAAAAAAAACAAAATACTGGCATTTGCCCATTATTGCAACCCATTCAGAGCTGCAAATTTAGACCAATATCATGCGGAAAAACTTGTCATGTCATGTCGTTATCCACACCGCTTATCCTGTACAGGGTCGCGGGAGGGTGCTGGAGCCTATCCCAGCTGACTACGGGCGAAAGGCGCACTACACCCTGAACTGGTCGCCAGCCAGTCACAGGGCAGACATAGACACCGTCACTGAGTGGGAACTGAACCCACGCTGCCTGCACACAACCTGGGCGAGTGTACCACTGCACCATCAGTGACTGCGGATAAAACTTATTGCTTGAATACTCTTTTTAAATGAGGAATTAAGGACAAATACAATCTAATTAGGAAGCCAGGCTGAGGCAGCAAATGAGCTGTCACACATGTTGACTAAACTATAAGTAGGGTTTCTAGCCTTGACTAGGGCTTCAAAATTTGGCTTTTAAGGCTGGGCTAGGGTTTCAAAATAAGGTTCCAAGCCAGCATCATTAGTAGTCAGCTCTTGTAAGGCTTTCATCAGGGGTGTACCTAATTTTGCGGCCGGCACATTTGCTCCTCAAACACATTTTGTGCTGCTGGTGGAAAGCGAGCAGAGCCCACATAAAAGCCAAGCGAAGCAGCTGACGCAGCTCCAGAGAACGAAAGAACATGAATCACCGTGACGTGACGCTTGCTGTGGCTTCACCCAAATGCATCCAAGCCTTTTTAGTTGCCGGCCGCAGCCACCCCAGTAGGACGTGATCCAGTCGCTGCATCCTGCAATCAACTCAATTGCGGCTCATAAACTGCATGCCAACATGATGTCACCAGTGATACATTTGCAATTGGAAGACTAAGCAGGATTTCAAGTTCAGTTTGGGTGCTCAAAACGGGTTGGGGTTTGAAATTAGGGCTTCAAATTTATGTTTGAAGCCATGATTAGGGTTTCAAATAAGTGCTATGATTTCAAAGTAGGGTTAGACTTTCTCTGTGATATTTTCAAACAAGGTTAGGGCTTTAAAAATGGATTTCAAGCCTGGGTCAGGGTATCAATTGCTGAGGCACGGGTTTTAAATTTAGGGTTCAAGCCAGGGTTAGGGTTTTAAACAATGGCTAGGCATTTTAGTCTTTGAAGCCAAAGTTATGGTTTCAAGCCTGAGTTTGCGTTTCAAATCAGTGTTTTAAACTAGGGGAAGGGATTCAAAATATGATTAGGATTTCTAATTAGGGTTGAAGCCAAGGTTATGGCTTCAAATTGGGGTTTTAAACATGGGTCAAGGTTTAAAATTTGTGTTTGTAGTTCAGATAACTCGCATGTAGCATTTGAAGCCGGGGTTAATCTTTCAAATGAGCGTTTCATGCTTGGGTTAACGTTTCAAACGAGGGTCAGAGTTGTCCATTTGTGTTTAAAGCTCAGCGCATCCATTTAAATTAGGGTTTCAAGTTAAGGTTGCGGTTTGAAATTAGGTTTTCAAGACAGTGTCTAATATAACGCTAAGGTTATAGATTAGTGTTTCAAGTTAAGTTTAGGTTGACAAATAAGGGTTGAAATTTCAAATGATCATTTCAAGCAAACATTGGGTTTATCAGCTCGTGTTATGTTTTCAGAGAAAAAAAACATTCACATGTATGTGCTTCTGTGCAGTGGTTAAACTGTCAATCAAGCATACATTGTGATGGTCGAGCAATGTTTTCTTTATTCTGGTAAAGTTTCATCTGCATATTGCAATTCAATGTGAATCAAGTGGAAAATCAATTGTTTCAAAATAATAACCATAGAGATGATGGAAACGGTGGACTCGTGCTGAACACGTCTTGGGATAACCCCCAACCCCATCCCGCCCCCCCTTCAGTACAATGTGCAATATTTTTTTTTCAAGTTTCTCTTCACATGTAATTTAAATAAATAAATAAAAATAATAATATAATAATAATAATCTTTATCACAACACATGTATCTGATTACATACATGTTTTGGTCTCGTAGGTTAGGCTTTTGATAAATTAAAGGTAAATGAGCAACGAAATCTAATTCAATTACAATGGTTAACTTACTAAACACTTTGACTTTCATTTTTTTAAGCATTCTCTAGGACAACGTAGCAGCATTATATCAAACAAATGTGTCCTTAAAATATCATAAATCAATAAACAAGTTAGAATATTATAGTAATGAGAACAAATCTCATCACTGTAGACATGTAAACATGTTGACTGTATTTCTTAAGCACAGTTTATCGAGGCAACATATAAATAAATAAATTACACAGATTCTAAGAAAATAAAGGCTACCACCAATCAGAAAGAAAGCAGTGTTTTTTGTTTGTTTGCAAAATGCAGCCTTTTGCAATTTCAAGATTGCATTCTTCTGCTTCTTCTGATTGTTGATTTTAATTCAAAATATTATTCAGTCCTACCCCCAAACTGCGTCTCTCAGACCTCCTGAAAGTCCCGGGGAATGAGTTTGAGAACCGTTGCTTAATGTGTCACTGAACACACCTGCATTCAAAGCTACGAGCGCTTCACTTAGCGTCATCGTCACGCTGCAAACCTTGCGGCAAGCCCGCGTCCACTTTAGCGGTGAGTGCCGGCGTGCTACCAGGATACGGGGTTGCCCCCACACCACCGCGGCACGTCATGCAGCCCCGCGCCACGTCCAACAGTGTGACCCGGAAACGCTTGATCCGGAAGGCGTAGACCAGCGGATTGAGCGCCGAGTTGACATGCGACAAGAAGATGCCCACGTACACGGCCATCTTGGGTGTGGCGCGGCCCGGGTGGAAGAAGTCAAGGCAGTTGACGATATGAAGCGGCAGCCAACACACGGCGAAGAGCAACACCACCAACGCCAGGGACTTGGCTAGCTTCAGCTCCTTTCGGTAGTAGCGCTCGCCGTCCGACGTGGCCTCTGCCCGCCGATTGAGCCGCTGGCGGATGACACGGAAGATCTCGGCATACAGCGCAATCATAACGGCCAGGGGTGCCACCACCCAGCCGAAGAAGTTGAAGTAGACCATGTAGTCCATCCGCATGACAGCAGTGAACTCGCACACCATGTAGTCGGAGCCACTCAGGTTGCCCAGGACATGCCGGTTGTTCCAGCCCACCATGGGCACCAGGCCCGTCAGGAAGGAGATCACCCAGCATAGGCACACGGCCATGTATGCACGCCTCTGAGTCACGATGGAGCTGTACCTTTTGAGATAACAGTCCGGAACCAATAAAACCATCAAGTGAGATATGGGGAACATAAAAAGACAGCTGCTGCCTTTTAACAGACTCCTGCCTGTGTCAGTTATTTGGGCAGACGTTTTAATTTTGCTGAAAGCCTGCGATGTACAGTGCATTGATCGGCCAAAGGATATATGGTGCGATGAAAGGCGTAAACAACTGGAGTCGACCGTCTTTCAATTGACCATATTGGCAAAATGAGCTGATGTTAGCTTTTGTGATGATCATAATCCCTCAACAGACCCTCAAGGACACTGTACATCAATAAAATAACAGTTAAAGACAGATTAACACAGACAAATATCAAATAAAAAATACAACACAGTGCAGTTGCAGTGAGCTGGAGATCTTAAATGGGTATGTTTTGAACTTGAAAGTGGTACGAGGGACTGAGTTGCGGTGGTCAGGTGGCAAGGACCTGCCGAGCTGAGGCCCTGCTCCCCATGGTGCTGAAACTGGCAGGTGGAAGAGAAGGCGTAAGGATGGAGCAGGTCGACTGGAGTGTCAATTTGAAGGAGGGTAAACAGGTATGGAGGTTGTGAATTGGCTTCTAAGTATGAAGGTGTAGCTAAAATTGAATTTGGACTTTGGCTGGGAGCCAATGAAGTTGCTGGAGGACAGGGGTGATGTGGTGGAAGGAGGGAGTGATTGTGATGGCGTGCAGAGCTCTGGACCCGTTCAAGTTTATGGGAGGAGAGCAAAGAAAAGGGTTGCAGTTGCAAGACTGTGGCCAAAGAAAGAAGCAGTTCCTGGGGGGCGGTGGCGCGGTTAACCGATATGGAGAGAGTGCTAACTTTGGAGAATTTAGATTTTTGTACCAATCAGCAGATCTTCTGTTTTGTCACGGTTTAGCTTCATGACGTTAGAGGTGAACCAGGTGTTGATTTCTGATAAACAGGATGTGAGAAACGAGGGAGGAAGTATACAAGAGAGGTTGAGCTAGATATAAGAGGATATTAAATTTATGGAAAAATTATGGTGCCAAGATCTCGCTAATGATCATTTGAACCAGCTGTGTTGGAGCAGGGAGACAAATGACCACGTTACTGGCCCTTGAGGACCTTCATTTCCCACTTTGGGTTTGGGTTTCAAACAGGAGTTAGGGTTTCAAAATAGTGCTTCAAGACAGGGTTTTGAAATTAGGACATAAGGATTACATCTTCAAATTATGGTTGGAAGCAAAGTTTATATTTTCAAATTAGGGCTTCAAGCCTGGGTTATGGTTTCATACAAGGGTTAGGTTTCCAAATTTGCATCAGAAACAACGGTTAGGGTTTTAAGATTCAGGTTTGAAATTATGTTTTCAAGACAGAGTTAGTGTTTCAAACAAAGGGTAGTGTTTCAATGTCATGTTTCAAGATTTGGGTTTCATATTAGTTTTTGAAGATAGTGCTTGGGTTTTAAATTGGGATTTCAAATTGGAGATTGGGTTTCCAAATAGGGATTTAAGATTTCAAGACAGTTTCAAGCCAGCGTCAGGGTTTCACACAATGGTTACGGTAGATGTTGAAGCCAATTTAGGGTTTCAAATTAAGAGTTTAATTTTCAAACTGGGATTAGACTGGAATTTGGACGTGAACGCAACATTCGATGCCTTTAAAAAAAACTCGCAATTGTTTCCCTTTAAAAAAAACTCGCAATTGTTTCCCACTCAGTGGGAGAGGGATTTTAGGATTTTTAATTTAAGTTTTCAAGATTTGCTTTGAAAAACGAAAGTTTGAAGTCTGCCCCAGGGTTTCACGCAAGGGTTAGGATTTCAAGTTATGGTTTAAAGCAAGGCTGTAGGTTTTAAATTTGGGTTGCAGGCTGCAGCTCAGAACCTACTAGTTCCTCCAAAGACACTTCTGGGGAATTAATAGAAAACCCAAATCATGGTTAGAAGAGCAAAACATGCGGGCTGCTTTTTCCTTCCCCCTCCCCCGTTCACCTGATGGGTATCTTGACCCTCAGGTAGCGGTCGACGGCGATGGCGAGCAGCGACAAAATCGAACCCTGAGTGATGATCACCAGCAGGCAGGACAGGAACAGGCAGGTGTAGAACTGCGTACTGATACCCAAGCTGATGGTGACAGCCAGTGGGATGACCAGGATGCCCACCGCGATATCGGCCGCCGCCAATGACACGATGAAACAGAAGGTGGTGTTCCGCAGGGCCCGGTTCACGCACACCACCAGTACCACCAGCACGTTACCCACCACCGATGCCAGGGCAATGGCCGCTTCCACCGAGACGTAAACTGTGTCCAAGTGCTCCCGTACCTTCACCCCAGGAGAGGAAGACATGGTTCACCCCCTATGGATGCGATTGGGCTGAAGTTCTGGCTTCCACTTTTCTACCGTCCATCGTGTTGGAGATGTTGAATGAATGCAGTCTGCACAGATTCTGCAGAGTATCACCCCACTCTCTCTTTCTCTCGCTCTCTCTCTAGTCTGTGAATGCTGGCCAGTGATTGAGGGGAGGGACGTTGTTTTCTGCAGTAGTAGTTAGAAGTGTGTGTGGGTGTGTGTGTGTGTTCTCACAGGATGTGGTCCCAATGTAATTACAGGAAGGATGCTTTTTGGCAAAGCTTTTTAAATATAACTTTAATTGGAGATGGATGCATTAGCGCTGATTGCTGCGCGCATGCACGATAAGCAAGCGAGGCAATGTCGAAAAATTTATTGTCATCTTAAAAAAAAAAAAAACATTTTTTTACTCAGTGATGCATCAATTGGTGGTAAACTTTTCAAGAGCATGTAAAGTAAAGTCAATATTCCTATTGGTAGTGCTAGAAGTTAACAGCTGATAACGGTGGGAACTCATCCTAAACTACAGTTAGTGCTGGAGTTAAGACAGATTTGTGATAAATTGTGATATTTGTAGTTGGCAGGCCATGAACTCACCTGTGTTTTTTTTTTCTGTTGAACCGACTCACCACTATGCTGAAAAAATCGGCTATTCTTTTTTTTCTAAAATTTTCTGTAGAGCATCGCAAATCGTGAAGAGGCTGGAGTTCACTGTAACACGAAGATAAGGTGAGCCTTATTAGTCCCACAAAGGCAAAATTCACATTGTTTCAGAAGCAATCGTGGATACTGGAAAAAAAAACAGAAAATGAAAAGTTCATTTTTAACCGTGAATCGGTGTACAGCAGCATGCTGGTTTGCCTCCCGCAAGTCCTTCTTAGCAGCGCTATAACGTGTCCATTTTTTTAATGTTCCTCTGGTAACAAATGGGAAGACCAGCTGATATTGGCTCTTGTCTGGTCCTCCTCCATTCGCAAGGAATATCGGGTCTCGCTTCGGGACACCGGGGCAAAGGACTCTTTAATTTTAGTTTTAATGACCTGAGTTAATGGAATGAATTAAACTTGTAAGGCAAGGTGCCAATGTATTTCTTTAATCTCCCATTGGATTTTTTTGATGAATCCAGAGTAATGGCAATTTTAATGACGGTGCTCCATCATGATCTTGAATATAAGTGCCTCGCTTGGTTCCACTTGAGATACCGAACCGCAATTAGCTGCACGTTAATGTCCACGTTGCTTCAAAAATAATACAGGAAAGACACTACAGTGCGGATGTTTGTCAAACCACTTTACTCCCTTCATAGAGGTAGAGAGTGCGTAATTGAGCAACTAGATGACGGGCACGCTGCAAACGCTGCAAACTGTTCATATAGCTCATAAGGGTGAGTGGTTTTACTTTCTGTAATTTTAGAGAGCTGATTTTACCGTAGGAATGAAAAATGTGAGTTAAAGTTTAAAATACAATTTTCTAATGTATTTCAATTTTGTTTTAAGTCACAATTTACTTCAAATCAAAGTGCTGTAAAATAATTCCTTTTTAAACTAATCACAACAAAAAAATTTCCGTAATTAACCGTGTTTAACGTAATTTCAATTTTTCTGTGAAGCTTGTAACAGATATTTACTTGAGTAATATCTTAACATGCATATGGATAGCGCTTTGTTCCAGCTATATACATATATGTATATATATATATATATATATATATATATATATATATATATATATATATATATATATATATATTAGTGCTGTCAAGTGATTATTTTTTGTAACTAATTAATCACAAAAAAATCCATGATTAATCATGATTAATTACATTTTTAAACAACTATGAAGCTTATAACAGATATTTACTTGAATAATATCTTGGATTGATGCAAAATCACCAAATATGAATTATATTTAATTCAAAGACTGTTCTAAAAGCTTTCTTGGATTCTTGAATACGAACTAAATGGAGACATCTTTGCAGACATTTATTTATGAAACATTTCTCAAAACTGCCCACAAGCGCCACACTCCAACAGTGTTGCTTTGCAAGGCCCAGTGGTAACTTAAACACAGTGTTATATATATATATATATATATATATATATATATATGCGTGGGTTTCCTCCGGGTACTCCGGTTTCCTCCCACATTCCAAAAACATGCATGGCAGGTTGATTGAGCAATCTAAATTGCCCCTAGGTATGAGTGTGAGCGCGGATGGTTGTTCGTCTCTGTATGCCCTGCGATTGGCTGGCAACCAGTTCAGGGTGTAAGCCCGCCTACTGCCTGAAGATAGCTGGGATAGGCTCCAGCACCCCCCGCGACCCTTCTGAGGAGAAGCGGCACAGATAATGGATGGACGGATGCTTTCACTGTCTTTGTTACTTTGTTATCGGATTGTTGCTACTTTGTTTCAGCTGCAACTGTTATTAAATGCGCTATACAGATTAAGTTGTATATGTAATATTGTTTTTCAATGTTAAATCGGTCATTATTATGTTGAAATTGTCATGTCATGTCATTATCCACACCGCTTATCTTGTACAGGGTTGCGGGAGGGTGCTGGAGCCTATCCCAGCTGACTTCGGGCGAAAAGCACACTACACCCTGAACTGGTCGCCAGCCAGTCACAGGGCAGACATAGACACCGTCACAGATGAAAAAAAACCCATTTTCACTCGTGGATAGAACACTTCAGAGCACCTCTGTGTATTTAGTACTTGGACACATACTCAAACACAAAAACACCCACAGTGCATCAATAATTTCACATGACAATCTCAGTGCAACTCAATTTTATTCAAAGCACAACAACAACAAAAAAACTGCAACTGAAACAAAGTGTTTGAGAGAAAAATACAGTATGGAGCATTAGTTAGCCATGTTGCAATTAAAATCAATTAAACAGTCAAGCAAATGCCGCTCGATCATCAGAAGCTAATGCTGTTAGGTCCTAGTTTTAACTCTTCTGCACATCATGTGCTACACTGTATGTATGTGGTGCAGGCCTGTCGGGAGACGCACCAATCCTCTCGCATCTCGTGCCAATTATGAAAAGTCTGTGCATCCACCAAAACTCAATACAGCTCAGTGGGATCACACCTGTGGAGAATGGTTTTGGCCAAGCCACCACAAGCGTATGGAAATCAGTATGCTGAATACAAGCATAAAAAATTTTAATTTTCCATAAAATGACCACTTTTAAGCATTTAATGGCACATTGTTGTCCACACTGTTGCTACTTTGGTTGTTGTCTGTGGTCTGGCTAGACTGAGAGCCTTGGAGCTCGTCCCCGCATGTGAGGCATCTCCTCCAGATCTTCAGGTATGCCATCCTGATCTTGCGTATCTTAAAGGCGTACACCACCGGATTCACGGCAGAATTGGCGTGAGACAAAAGAATGCCGGCGTGGAAAGCGGTCACCGGCACTGCGGCAATTTCAAAGTAGGCAACGCAGTTCAGCACATGCAATGGGATCCAGGAGAGGGCAAAAAGGGTCAAGACCAGGGCAAGAGAGCCTGCTAGCAGTTTCTCTTTCTTCAGGTAAATGTGAGATTTGGCCTGGGCTCCGTTGCCTGGCTTTTCTCTGAGGTTGCCACGAATGACGCAGAAAATGTAGCCGTACAGCGCCGACATGACTAGCAGCGGTGTCAGGCTGCAGAGGAAGAAGTTGAAGTAGACCAGGTAGGACATGGGGATCACGGCAATGAACTGACAGGTGAATGTGGAGTTGTGGGACTCCGGGAAGGTGGGGTCTTCGTTGTGCCAGCCGAGCATGGGTGCGAAACTCAGAGGCAGCGCGACAAGCCAACATGCTGAAACCGCGGCCCATGAATGTCTTTGTGTGACCGTCCTTTTGTACCTGGAAACAAGACAGAATGGATGCTTCATCAGCATGCTTTTAGCGTCATGGGGAGATACAAGTGTTGTGAAGTTGGTGTGTGTTTTCGCAAATAACTTTTAAGAAGAATTAAAAGATGGAGCTTCATTTCGTGACACTGCCCACCGTCCTTGCCACTGGTCCCAAGGTACCGCTGATACAATTTTATTAAGACTTACGGTAATCGCAATAGCCGATGTTTGTTTGCGAGACTAAATGCAATTCTCATCCACCATAAACTTATTTTCATTCTCTCAGACCCACCCGATGTATGAAGCCTGTGTCGTATTGTTGGCCAGACATTTCACTTTTCCATATAGTGCCCACTTATGAATACCCTACACACAACACTTACTTTGCTCCATATATCTGGATATATTCACTTTGCACTGCCGACCGACCTCCTCAATTTCACCGACATGCCTTCCCATTGAGCAATCAGATTCTCAACTCACAGAGCTGGCTAAAAAGCTCCTCGGGGCAAGATCCCAGGGCTGTCCTGGTTTTTAGGTGTCTGCAAAATAGCATAGACATTGGGAACGGTGCCTTTGCATTGACAGACCTCGTTAGTGTTTCCCCTTTTTAAGGAAGGTAACTGGAGGGTGTGTTCCAACTACAGGGAGATCACCCTGCCCGGTAAGGTATATTAAGGGGTGCTGGAGCGGAGTGTCCCTTTGGAAGATGAATCTCAGATTCAGAAGGAGCAGTGTGGTTTTCATCCTGGCTGTAGAACAACTACCAGCTCTACACTCTCGGCAGGGTACTCAAGGGAGTTCGCTCGATCAGTCTATATGTGCATTATGGACTTGGAGTAGGAATAGGACCGTGTAGCTCGGGTGATCTTTACGCCCTAGTAGGGGCTGTTCCTTCACGACCGATGTTAGAGTTTGGTCCACATTGCCGACAGAAAGCCTGATTCGTGCCCAATGAGAGTTGGACCCTGCCAAAGCTCCCTTTGTCAACAATTCTGTTCATAACCTTTATGGACTGAATTTCTAGGCGCAACTGAGGCGTTGATGGCATCCGTTTTAGTGGTCTCAGTATTACATCTTGCCGAAATTAGTTTCCTCCGTCGGATGTCCAAGCTGTCTATTAGAGATAAGGTGAGAAGCTTGTTCATCTGAGAGTCAAGCCGCTGCTCTTGCTCATGGAGAGGAGCCAGATGAGGTGGGTTGGAATCTTGTTAGGATACTCCCTGGTAAGGTGTTCCTATTGAGAGGTGGCCCCGAGGACTAAGCCAAGACATGCTGGAGAGACTGTGTGGGAACAATTTGGCATTCGCCAGGCGGAGCTCAATGTAAAAAACAAAACAAAACAAAAAAAAAAACAACTGTGCAGGGCTCTCGCACGTTAACAATGACGTATTTGTCTCGTATAAGTCTGCGTACCTAACATTATTTTCAATAAGGCCGTGATGGTTTGTTGCAGATAAGACTGACCGTCATCTGTCCATCCATTTTCCGAACATCTTATTCTGAATCAAACTAAATCACACCACTTTCTCTTCATGTTTTTAAGTGTTATTGATAAACAAATCTACATTAGTAATTCACAACCCAAAAATCGATGATATTATTTAAAAAAAGCGATCCGTTCATCAAATTGGGGTTGCAAGGCCCCTTATATAACTCCCGTGACGATAATTGTGTCTCCATCTACTCGAGTGAATGTGCAGTGCCAGAAATTACATTTTGAACAAGCAAATAAATGCTATAATGTACCAAAGCCATGACCAAGGGATCAGGGACAAATATTACCATAGATAATCAAAAACTGTTAATTTGGTTTGGTTGTTTATTTTGCCGGTTCTGTTGGTTCCACTTAGTCCCAATGCATGTGGATTGCAGTGACATAAAAAAAGACAAGTTCCTCAGTCAGTGCCATCAACATGGGCGTGCAGAAAATTATAATTGAAGTTATTATGGTACATCCATTCAGCCACTTTACAAACCATGACAACAAAGGTTGTAGGCGTGCTGGAGCCCATTTTTAGCTGTAGACAAGAACAGGTTGCCAACCAATTGTAGAGCATAAATTGAAAAACAAACATTCACACTCAAATTCACACCTATGGACAATTTATAGTGTTCAATGAACCGACCGGCTCACATGCATGCTTTTGGAATGTGGGAGAAAACCGGAGTACCCGAAGAAAACCCATGAAGACACGGGTACACGTAAACCCTGGAGACCGGATCTTAACCCACGACTTACCCATTGTGAGGCAGACGTGTTTACCAGTCAGTAACGATGCAGCCGTCTATATCTAATTATTGATAGTAGTTATTTTATTATGAATTGTTCCTTTTATTTCAACAACAAAAAAAACTCGTCTCGACAAGATCTATTTTGACCACCCTCTTTACTTAATAAAAATGGCTCCTAGGGGGCTATCGGTTTCTATTTTTAATGTGTTTATACTTTTCACATAATTTGTCTAAGTAAAGCAACCGAAGTTTTAGATAAAGCTCAGAATGATGCGTTACAGATGTGCATCATGGCAACGTAGCGCAATAAAACACTCACTCATTGTTAAATTACTACCTCCGTAACTGTGTCCAGGTAGTAGTTTGGATTTGAAAAATAGCTTTTGTGACGTCAGTTCTTGTACTTACATACAGTATTTTCACGGCCATAAGGCGCACTTTAAAGTCTCTAATTTCCCCCAAAACAAACGATGCGCCTTGTCATGCGACTCGATAGACTGAACAACTCTTCCGGCCATCCAGCCTGTCCCTTTGGGGCATTCCAGAGTGCATGTTAGCACAGCCTGCTGGCCAAAGTCTGAGACATCTATGCTACAAATTGAGTGTGACAAATACATTACGTGAATATGTTTTTTCAGTGACCGTGCAAGAGAAAGCTGGACAAAAGGGCAGCTGTCCACAATGTCGTAGTCTGTCTTATCATTCATGTTATTGCAAGCAAGAAACATCACATGTTTAGACAATAGACTGCAAAAAAAAAAAAAAACACCACTCACATCTCTCTAACTTGATAAGGCTGATAATCTCCCAAAATGCCTCAATCTGATAAACTCCCAGAATGCTTCAGTGTGATAATCTCCCAGAATACCTCAGTGTGATAATCTCCCAGAATGCCTCAGTACTGTTTTTGTGTTATTTTTATTTCTTTTGGTGATAGATGCATGTTTTGTGTTAATTGTATTTCTTTGTTTTATTATTTGCTTGTATGGTGTTCAGAGATATTTATGGTTTTGATTTAAAACCATGACTCTAAGGAGTGTGGTGACCAGTGATGCACCTCCCCTGACATGGTTAATTAGATGTGCTACCATGAGTTCTCGAATCGGTCTGAGCACAGGTGCTGTTGCTAAGAGTCATTAGGGTGCGTGAGCTCGCATGCACACATGGCATGAGCTGTGCTAGCTCGATAATGGCCATTGGTACAGCGTTTTGGCCTTATACAATATAAATTAAGAAGTCTTACGTGAATGCAACAAAAAAAATTAAGTATTAAATAAATGAATCTACCTGAGAGGGACGTACACACGGAGAAAGCGGTCCAGTGAGATGGCCGTGAGTGACAGAATGGAAACCAGAGTCAACAAGATCACCACGCAGCTGATGAAGAGGCAGGCTCGAAAGGATGTGCACACTCTGCCATCCACCAGCACGGCCAGCGGGATGGCTACCATGCCCACCGCGCAGTCTGCCACCGCCAGCGAAACGATCAGACAGAAGGTGGGCTGCCCGAGGCTTTTGGTGGTATGCACAGCAAAGATGACCAGAGTGTTTCCCAGGATGCAGCAGATGGCAATGAGCACCTCCAACGAGGCATAGACCACCTCACCCGCGTGCATCACGTCTCCTCTGTGGCTCGCCGTGCGACACAGTGATACTTAGATGTTCATCTCAGGCAATCGTTGTTTGAGGAAGTCAAGTGTGCTTCTTTCTATTCCTGTTGAGGGTGACACACTTTAACACTAGTGAATGTGCAGTGTCATGAAAAAGCCCTTACTTTTGATTGTTACTTTGAATGAGTGCTGTGCTTGAGCGAATGAATGCATATGGATGCATAAACAAATGAGTGCTAAAATGAATTGAAGCCATCAACAAGGGAACGGAGACAAGTCACACCTTTGATAATAATTAACACAATTAATGATGCTGTGAAGTGAATTCCGAGATGTGTCTCTGTTGTCTCTTCTGTTCGAAGATACAACTGATTCAACGTTTTTCCTGATTTTCTTTTATTTATTTATTTTTATTTTCACATGACGGGGACTTGAATTACAAATTATCAAAGATTTTTTTTTTCTACAGCAGTGTCAATTTGTGTTGTGGTGTCCGTGGAAGGGTGAACTCGTTTGGCCTGCTTAATTCTTTTTCTATTTCCAACATTTTTTGCAATTTTAAACTTCCAACTTGGTTGGAACAGTTTGAGGAAGGCCCCTTTTTTCTTGCTGAAATTCCTCCTGGAAAACATTAAGATTTTTTTTCTTCAATCTTTTGTTTACACAGGCCGTAAAGTACCAGTGGTGTTTGTTTCACGTGATCTAATTTTAGGAAAAACCCATACATGTGTATCCCATGTGATTTGGCCGATTTCACAAACGTACACAAAAAAAGACCCCAACTTCCACAAGTTCAAGTATCAACTTTCACATCTCATGATGGCTTTTCTTCCAGTTACACTTTTCCACAGAGCGCACCAAATGCCAATAGAATTACTTTCACCATTACTCACAGTGGTGGCCTCTCCTGTGTATATACATATATATATATATATATATATATATATATATATATATATATATATATATATATATAAAATAGTGCTGTCAAGTGATTATTGTTTTAACAAATTAATCACAAACAATTCCATGATTAATCACATTTTTCAACTACTATTGTTTGCGAACCTTGTAACAGATATTAAATAATATCTTGTAATTGATGCAAAATCACCAAATAGGAAGTATATTTAATTCAAAGTCTGTTCTAATAGCTTTCTTTGATTCTTGAATACAAACTAAATGGAGAGATCTTTACAGGCATTTTTCTTCTAAACATTTCTCAGAACTGCCCACAAGCGCCAAACTCCACCAGTGTTGCAAGGCCCAGTGGGAACATGAACGGGGTGTTTTGTTCTGAGACTTGCTAAAGATGTACAGCTGATATGGCGCAATATTTGCAATTTTTTACGTAAATCAAGCTGAGTTAATTGAATATAATTGAAATATTTAACTGAGTTAAAATATTTGGGATTAATCAACTGAGTTAACGCTTTAATTTTATTTAATAAAAATAATAATAATAAAAAATAATAATAAATAAATAATAAATAATAATAAATAATAAATCTAATATATATTTATATATATATATTACGGATGTCAAAATTAAAGCGTTAATTCAGGAGATTAATCCAAAAAATATTAACTCAGTTAAATATTTAACTCAGTTAACTCAATTTGATTTACTTAAAAAATAATTTGCATACTTTGCAAATATTGTGCCATATTAGCTGTCTCAGAACAAAACACTGTGTTTAAGTTTCTACTGGGCCTTGCAAACCAACACTGCTGGAGTGTGGCGCTTGTGGGCAGTTTTGAGAAATGTTTTGAAAATAAATGTCTGCAAAGATGTCTCCATTTAGATCATATTCAAGGATCCAAGAAAGCTATTAGAACAGTCTTAGAATTAAATATACTTCCAGCGGGTCGTGGGCTCACTCACGCCTGCAGAGATGTGCTCTCAATGCCATCAGCTGTAATGGCGTTCTTGGTGCTCGGCGGGCGACAACAGGTGAGCATGACGGCTGCAACTTGATCATTCATTGGATTTTTTAGTTCAGATTTTTTATTCTATTTTATTTACTTGTATTTTCCTTCATAAAAGTCCTCGCATCCACGGCTAAAAGAGCAGCCTAGCGTGAGAAAAACATTGTTATTTGGGGATGCATGCTGGTTTGCTGTCAAAGAGTTTACCCGTTTAATCAATGGTATAATCAATAGCGGATAGATTTTTGTGACAGACAGCCCGACACAGTACTATGTACTTGACATGTATGGATCACTGGAAGCAGACGGACGTGACATCACTATTTTGTGTGAAACGTGCGACCTGGAAAAACTGGAATTTTCACCTTTTTTAAAGGGGGAATATTGAGGAGGACAAAATTGTAGTTACGCCGTTTAATACAGGCAAGGTAGCTTTATGTACTGTATATTGTGCAATTCATACACAAGGTAACTCAACACTAAAGACATTTAAAGCAAAGTAAATAAAGAAACTAAAATTACATGCATAAATACATACAGTGCAAGAACAAGATTTTGGAATAAAAGATTTTCAAAATGCTTTAAAATACCTTCGCATAAGTATCGGGCATGTGGAGCACAGTTTTTAACCAGAGTTTTTAATCAAATTGAGAATATCATTTTGGTTCAATAGCGCCTACATGCTGCTTTGTGAACCATAACAGAAACATAATAAAAGAAATTGGTTGAGTGCTGTTTTTACTTGAAGAGTCACAATGCTTTGCGCAGAGCGGATGAAGCTAAGTTGATTTTTGAGACCCCATTTTGCATGTTTTTAATCTAATTTACTCGTTGTTTTGGCCCTGTTGTTACTGCCTATATGCATTTTTGTGGTCAAAATAATGCTCTAATTTCTCATGCACAAATACTGAAAGACCAATCAAACACACATTGGGTGGATTTTTTGCAAGTGAAATACACTTTTGAAACCTGATATATATATATATATATATATATATATATATATATATATATATATATATATAGGGTTCAAAGTTAACTTTAAAAACTGCTTGCCCATAGGGCAAGTGCCACTAAAATTTGCCTTGCCCGAGTGGCCAAATTACTTGCCCAACTTGGGCAAGTGACAATTTTTTTTCTCTTGCCCGAAGATTAAATTACCTTGCCCTGAGTGACTTTTTGTATGACAAAGTGTCTAATTACAAATTGCATGAATTTTTTGTTCGGACAGTTCCTGCCTAGAAAGAATTAAAAATACGTTACAATCATAAGGGTTGCTTATATAAAAATGTATCATGTATTAACACATTAATTAGGTGTCTGCTGACCCAGGATTATGCTATTCCTTCATGAGTTCTATGTTGCAGACGTTGCAGGCATTAAGAAACAGTCAATGAAGCATATGTCCGTAAGGAGATGGCAGCTGGCAGGTAGAACTGGTCCTGTGAAAGCTAGACTAAGAATAAAATGTTTATGGTTGTAAAATGTGTGCCACAAATGTAAATAAACATATAATCTGATAAGCATAAATTAATCTTGTTTTCATCATCAACCATGAAACCCTACTCGCAACAGCATGTATCATCCTGTGCAGTTATTGAAAATGTTAATTGTAGTTTTAATAATTAACAAATCTGCATGTTAAATTGGGAAAATGATATTACAGCAATCCAGATTATCAATTTTAAATCCAGGAGAGCCTATTAATTGAGTAATCACATGAGTAAATTATGAGTGTGGGAAATTTGTGTATTCCTTTAAGACCAGGCCGTTGAGGTGGCCTCTGTATCGTCACCGGAAGATGTACTCGTAACTGTACTAGTAGCGTCACAACGTTGCTTAAATAGTGCTGGGATTTTGGATTTTCCCTTCGTCCTTCGTTTAACTCCCGATGTTGATGGCTGAGGCTCTTTATCCGTTTGTTTTGGAGGGCTTGGCTTTGGAATTCTCGAAAAAAAACTTTGTAATAGTCGCACGTTTCTCCATGTTCGGTAATAAACGGAAACGGAAATAACAATTCCAAACATGCGCACTTCCAACGTAAGATGCGCAGAAGGTAAGAAAACTTCCGGCTGTCAATTTTCGCCCGAAATATCGTAGGTTTTCGTCGAAATTAAAGATATTTGGCTGCTTTAAAAAATGCTTGCCCGGTCGGGTAAGTTGCCCATAAGTTGCCCGGGCAATCGGGAAGCGGTTAACCGCGAACGATGATATATCAGCCTCACTAGGTTGATCCAGATAATCTCAAAGACCCCACAAAAAATGTTTTTTCCAATGATGGCAATGTGCAATGAGCTTCACTTTGTGCCCCTCAAGAAAGGTAATAGACTGTATAGTTAGCACCTCTAGGGGGGCCTGGCAGCATCCCACAAACTATACAACCTACTACCTCACCTCGCTAGGCTCCACTCACCATTAATTTTAGTGGGATGGGAGGAAGGGCTCAGTTTGTGGTATTTTTGTCCACCTTGTCGGTGAACGAGCTGTCTCACGGGCAAAGACAGTAGATTGTATAGTTATCTCAGAGGGGACACAAACCCCACAACTATTCAATCTACTACCTCAGCCGAAAGGACAGAAGAAAGGAAAGGCTGAAGGTCACGTCATCTGTTCATCTATGACACAAGAAAAAAAAGCAAAATTAGTTAGTTTGATGATGTTTGTCAGTGAAACGTGGCAAAATAACCCAGTAAACCACGGTTTGACAAGTACACCTTTCTGGGAATGCAGAAGATTAAAAATGCCAATAATAATCATAAAATGTCCTCAAATTTTTTTTCAAGCCACAAAATAAGAGAATCAGGCAAAAATAATTTTCTATAAAGCAAATAAATATTAAAAGATGAAGTGAAAGTACAAGCTATATTACAATAATTAAGACGATGCATGATAGCAAAAATCCATAAGTAATTGACATAACTCTTAAAAATATTGATAATCGCCTGTAGATACCACAAGATGGTAGCAAAGCACTACTTTTGTATAAATTAATCTCCTCAATTCACTTTAATATAGTTTAGCGGCACCAACATGCCACAAGAAGGTGTCAACACAATACATTTGAAGCATTTGAAGACAAACAAAGTATGATTTTGGTCATGTAAATTTACAGTGCGATTAGTTTTGCTATATTTTGGTTTCAACTTTGTTGATGTCAACTTTTAGATGTAGGTACAGTCGGGCCGTGATGGACCATCGCAATTGGCTTTGGACTCTTTGCATAAATTAGCATGTGAACTGCAGCGGCTGAAAAGCGTCTGCGCTGTTCATTATCGTCGGCGGTTCCACTTTGACCCAAATCGTGGTGACAGTGATTGAAATGTTTTGGCTGCGGCAGGATGTGCTCGTTGTTGAAGGAGCCGGGGGGCTGAGAATGTAACGGCACAAGGTCATGAGAGAGTGGGAACGCCACAACTGAGATGTTGAATTAATTAGAAAGTGAAAACTAAAGCTGAATGATTGACTTTACAAACAAAAGGCTTGTTATTTCAATCAATCCATTTTCTGTAGGTCTCATTAGGTGGTGGGTGTGCTGGAGCCTATCGCAGCTGACTTTGAGTGGAGGCGGGGTACACTCCAGTCAATCGCACGGCACATATAGACAAACAATAATGCATTCATCCATTTCCTCGTGCGCTTGTCCTCATTTAGGTGAAGCCGAGTGGAGCCTATCACACGAAAGAATTGAGAATCTGCAAACAATCTTTTTTTCATTGAAAGATGAGAGTGTACTCTTTCTTTGGTTTAGTTGGGTTGCTCCGGTTGTCATGATAGAACACAATGAGTGTGAGAGGGGACTGCTTTCTGGAAAGATGTTGGAAGACTTCCTAAGGAAAACTGCAGTGCTTTTGAGAACATTATCAAACCTCAAAGTTACTGCTGTGCGCACCCCCGTCACTCTGAAAAAGATAGTTTCTTCTTCTTCTTTGATGGACTTAATAAACCCCTGCGTAACAGATGAGGACTAAAGTGACTATTCATTGTGTGGACTTTCCTCCAACAAGTGTCAGCTTTAGACATTATGAGGAGCATCTGGCAGCCTTATTGTGCACCCCCGTTCCCCTCATGCCCTTTCTTCCAGCCCTTTATTTTACCTCATTGACATGCAGCTTGGCACACGAACAACATCCCGGTTTCTTGGCACCAAACAACCTCAAGAGAACCAAGAAAACATTGATTTTTTTTTTCCGCCTTTCCCACCTTCCTCAGCCATGCACCACCCCAGAATGCAAATGGTACAGTCCCGTCTGTTTAATCACTTATGTTTCATGCCATTCTCCTTGAACCAGAAAATAGCCTCATAAGTAACATGCTTCTCAACAAACAGACAAAATGTAATGCTATAATTCTGTTCCCTTTTCGAGAGAAATATAGCTGTGGTGATGGTTGTTTTATTATAATGGGACGGTTCCTCAACCTAAAATATAAATGATGCAATCCCATCCATGCCAATGTTTTTCGCCACGAACCAGGAAGTAGTCACTTTTTGAGTTATGAGGGAACTGTTGCTCCCATCACAGAATGTAAACGTTGTCGAGTGTAGTCCATCCAAATGTATGAAGTCATTCTCCATGAAGTTGAAAGAAGCTTGATTACTAACTACTGTACAACCAACCCCCCACCCCACACACACACACACTCACACACACAAAACAGCATTCATTATTTTTACGAGTGGAATTTATTTTACCATTTAGGCGGAATGGTGGTCTAGTTGTCTGTGAACCAGAAACTGCACTGGAAATCTGCTGGTGTTAATTAAACAATTCCAAAGGGTGTTAATTTTAGCACGGGGTGTCGATATACATCCACACTACCTGGTGTTAAAGTAACATTTACTACTTTCAATATCTTGTTGCAAGCAACAAAAGGAAGTGTTGACTCTACATTAGTTATAACACTATTGAGTGTTTAGATTAACACTAAAGAGTGTTCATGCCAACACGATACAGTGTGGGGAAAATACCCCATGCGTCACTACCTTAATTTAAACACATTACAAAATTTCCATTCCAAACACTTATCTTTTATTTAATCCATTTTAGACAGCTCATATAAAGCAGCAATGGAGGGCACAATTTATGTCAATTTCAAATAGACACCAATCAGAGTCAAAACCAGGTGCCACCCAATTTGAACAAAATATCAGTTTCCCATCCTTGACAAACGGTATTTTATGACTGAATGGTGTTAATGTAATTGTTTTTTAACACTGTCCCTGAACTTTTAACACTCATTAGCTAACAGACATACAAGTTTTCCCACTTTTATTCAAGTCATTTATCGTGTGTTTCTGCCATCCCAGAAATGCGGTCCCATTTTTTTTACAACATCCTCTGAGAACCTTATGTGTTGTGGTACTGATTGAAGCTTGTTCCTTATATTTATGGTGGGAGATTTCTCTTTTGCGTCTATACAACTGTTCTACTGCCTCATTCTTGTCCTAGCACATACTGCTACGTGCAGGAATTGCTACAACGTGGGGAAAATGTTTCACAAAGGAATCAGAATACAGGGAAAAAAAGTCCCCAAACTTTGTGTGTTTTATCTGTATTTAATTTAGTAAACAATCGTGTAAGGTTAGACTGCAGAAAACCCGCGCAGGTTAAGACAAATGTGCAACCATTAATGGGACATCTGGACCATCCAGATGTTAATCTCCAGATTGATTTCACATGGCTAACACACACACACATACACGGAGTTAAAACGTCATTTTGCCCTGCTTACAACATTTTGTAGTTGGTTTCTCATTGCTGCATCGGTTTAAAGTGGTCGACTGAGTGGCTCGAGTCTGAGAAGGCTGATCAAATGCTGTTTACAGGCCGTTACACAGCAGCGCTAACAAACAGGAAGAGCAGCGTGTGTACATGCAGATGTGTACTAAAATAAAGTGGACCTCACAATTGGCAAAGACGAGTATGTGTGTGTCTGTGTGTGTGTATGCTCTGATAAAAAACCCAAAACGAGACTTTGATCCAGACGGTCTCAGTTTCGTGAGGTGGGAAGCGGTGGGTTCACGACAGGAGAAGAGAACCAAATTGACCATCCTTTACATACCGACATTGTTACGTTGTTGACAACGAACAATAAAGCGCACTCATATGGACTTGTGTTGTGTTAGTGTGTTTTTTTTTTTTTTTTTGGACATACATAAGCTTCAACAGCCTTAAATTGCATTGCAAGCCCCTTCATGCAGCAAACAAGGAATTCTGGTTCTATCTGGATCGGGTTCATGTGGGTTTAGAAGCACAACCACTGCATTACGCACTGCAGTTAACATTAAGTTAGGATTTAATAACCACTCTAAGCTGTATTTTTACTTGTTTCTGATGTAGACCCGTAATAGTGTGTGTGAGGCCTTAAGATTATTTATGCATACAGGACATAGTAGCTTGCACTGCCCAACACAACACCAAAAAATGCACATGACAATATCAGAAATGTTATTAGGATCTTGCAAATTATTTGACAATATTTGTATGACAAAAATGCCAAAATGTCCTTTGATGTCACGTATTATTATTTTTTGTTTCCTGTTATATATTGTGTAATACTTTGACAAGCCTACAGTAGTTTGAAGTGAAGTAACAAAAAGAACATTTTTAATTAGCTTAACATAACTAATGTTAAACATTTTGCAAATACATTTTAATGAAAGTTTGCTTTACATCATAACTGACAATTGAACTTATTCCATAAAAAAAAATATCGCCTCCTATCGAAGACAGTGGCTCAGAATATTTTCATTAATATATTATATCGTGCACTGTCCTTTTTTAATTGATACTGTAAGCTGCTAAACATAAATTAGTTTGACTCATTGTGGATGCATTTGTGTTGGATTATGTAATGTCAATACATTACTAACTATGAAAATATAGAGCTAAAGTAGCCCACATCACTAACTGTGTATTATAATGTATTTTATATACTTTATAATGTGCATTCTTTCCTAATACATTTCTTACCTAATACAGGATGCTGCCATGGGGCTAATTATTTTACTAATTTTGGAAGAATTTGTGTTGGAATGCATGACAAAAATGGCCATACATTTTTTAATGTCACCATATGTGGATTTACACTGCAAGTGACACAAATAAATAACGGATTTGGATCAGGCCTCTTCCAACTCTGATACATTTCACAAATTTGCTAATGTGGGTACAGCGAAAACTAAATACTGATATCGTCTGCCCAAACAACTCAAACATGTTCAAAAACACGTGCTTTATATCAAAAGCAGCAAAAGCATAGACAAATAGATGTGGTCTCAATATGCTACTTTCTTGATGTGTCTACTGTTAAATAAACTAAAAGTTATTGTTAGCATTGGCCAGTGGATTTATGTGGAAGTTACTCTCATTTAAATCAATGGAGGAAAAGTGTTTGATGCAGTTTCAACTTCTGCTCATGCGGTTTCTTTCATGCATTCCGCAAATGTCAACACAGCCATATGGGATATGTGTCACTTGAAATAGTATAGTATGTAATAAGATTGTTATATAATATGATGTAGGCCATAAATCTGAATTTGGCACGTTATAAACCCAGCCTAATGCGCCACAAGCAAACATCCCTGGTAGATCAGGCATATTTACAACCAAAACTTCATCTAACGACGATTTTCACGTTATGTAATTATCATTGTTTCGGCTTTGATTGATGTGTTTCTCAAGTTTAGCAGGACATCTAGCTACAAATTATTAAACTTTTTCACCCCTCTCAAAACATTACGCAGGCCAAAGTCCCTTTTTGTCGAAAATGACAGTGTAACCATTACTAGGGGCCGGGGGGGGGGGAGTCACATTGTTTTTGGTGCAGTCCGATCACAGTGATCAACAAATGCGACAAGAGAAACGTCGAAATACAGACAAAAGCAAAAATATATATTTAATAAATGTACTTACTACTAACATATGCTACTAAATAAGGCCACAATGTCTCAAAACTCAGGAGAGGCGTGAAGGAATGCTTTTACGCTTCTCGGCTGTAAGAAGATAAAAGAGGGGGAGTGGTGTTAGACATGCCCTTCTTCTTCCTCTCTTTTGCTGCCCGCTTGCGCCAGGAGGGAAGAAGTCGCAAAGGATCACAACATAGCTCGTGGTGTGCCCTCATAACGAATGCTATCCCCCAGCGAGTGAGCGACTTCAAAAGGGGTCTCGGCTTAGGGCCGTGGTGTCTTCACAAAGACGTCTGGTTTGTTTACGGGATTACAGGATTGAGCAGGATGGGGAAAGACATCTTAAAAGAATCCAAAGTGAGTACTTACAGGCAGGCTTGAAGCGACGCCAACGAGGTTTGACGGCGTTCCGGATGAAGCCGTCCAAACGGCTTCCCGACGCGTTTCGCTGCAAACGACTTGTTTCTCGCTAAGCCTTTTGTCAGCACTTGGCATCCTTCCCAGGTAGTCCATGCCTGGCGGATCCCATTCTTGGCTGCTCGTCTCTTTAGTTGTCCTGCACCTGCCTGGGTCCTTTTTTTGTCTGAAATTTCCTTCCAGCAGAGTCAATGGAGGACAATGGTGAACCTTTTTAATCCAACATTTAGTCAACAAGGTGCCCGAGATCAGACGGCGAAAAAATAAGAGCAATGCAAACAGAAGCATACAAAAAAACAAACCTTTGAGGACTCTTTTTATTGGAAGTGTGTTCACCATGTGTCACTCGTCTTTCCTCAGGCGATATCCTAGACAGCTTTCTCTGTGACGTCAGCATAAAAAAAAAAAATCCTCCTTTCGTTCTCAAACAATTCCTTTTTTTTACCAGAGCAGAGGAGCAAAATCTCCCCTCTCTCGCCAGTCCGGGCTCTGTGTCTTTTGCCTTCTTGCTGGCGAAGGCTCGGCTTGTAAAAGTTGCGCTGCAAGGGTTTGGGCCAGCCTCCGTTGGCAGCGGTTCAACAGATCACTGCTTATTTAGGAGAAACAGGGGTGACGAGGCAGCTCACTCTCTCGCTTGCTCTCCAGCTAGCTCTGCAGTCCTCCTTTTTTTTTTTTCTCTTGGGGACCTTCGGAAGTGACTACTCACTCTCGGGGACTTTGTGGCAGCGCATCGGCGGTAAAAGGAAGTACATACTAGGAGCCCAACTTCCTGGCGGGCGTCAGCTTTGCGTCTTGTCTCGGGCCTCATTTCCGGGCTGCTCAGCCTTCGTTATGCAGCTGCCAGTTAGCAACTGTGCCACAGCTGCAGGGTATTGGGCAGTGATGGGCCATGCATTTGGTACCTGAGGATTAATCTCTAATTACCACCACTGTCACATTGCAATCATAGAAGTCATCAATAGTATACAAAAACACAATTAAACAACATGTAACTCTGAAATGTATATCTGGAGCACTTCAGAATGTTTGTTTAAAAACAGAACAAAATAAAATAAAATAGTTTAATGTGACCTGCGATTGGTTGGCGACTTGACCTCTTCTTCCCCAAAGCAAGCTTGGATAGGGTTTAGTTCACCTGCGAGCCAAAGGAGGTAAACGCTATAAAAACGGAATGATGTATTCTTCCAATTCAAATCAGTCAACGAGAATTTTAACATATCTGAGTTTGTATCTTTCTGTTGCCTTGTTTTGGGTGTTTTATAATGCAAAACCTCTGGATCTATGCGGTGACAACTCAAACTGGCGCTTGTAGAAAACTTTAACGTTGATCCCCTGAGCTGGTGTTCTAGAATCCTCTGCTTTTGATGCCATGTTCAGTCAGACTGTGAAAACTATTGCAAGCAACCACAGCATCACAAATCTAACACCACTTTTGTTACTGTAGTGTCTCTTTAAATAAAACAATGAACAATTAGTGTTGGCGGTAAAAATAACCATCCGCTCGAACAAACTTTCCGGTGAAAGGTCAAAGGTTGTTTCATGTCTTGGCGGAGGTTCTGTCCATACAGGCTCAATTTCTCTGCAGCCAGGTCCCAACATGCTCATCTAATCACAAATCTAACACCACTGATGTTAGATTTGTGATTGGATGGTAAAACAGCTGACTGCTCAAACAAACCCGGCATGTTGGGACCTGGCTGTGTGTGGTTGCTCGCAATAGTTGGACTAAACACATACTAGGACTAAACACAAAAAGATGCGACAATATGATGCAGATAATACCTTCTTCTGACAGTATTTTGCCTAAAAAACAACAATAAACTTTCTTATGATTTTTTTGGGGGGTGGTTAGTTTGTCAGTATTTTCAGTATTACAAAATAGTATCTGGCATTTAGCAGCCAGGTGACATTGCTGCATTTTCTTGTCAATTCTTGTCTCGCACCTCTCTGCTGCCCGGGCACGTTTCCCATTCAAACAAGCCTCCTCTTTAGTTGTAATGTAAATTCAGCAAAAATGTTGTGTGTTTTGTTTTCACTGCCTGTGAGTTGATGATTGGCCACAAACTTACAGTGCAAGCAAGGTGATGTACTCGCCAATGTGTGTCTTTTGACCAGTGGGCGGCTCTTCATGATAATAATAATAATAATAATAATATTCCCTTTATTAGTCCCACAATGGGGAAATTCGAGATTCGAACCCAGGCCTCCTGGGGAGACGGGGTCCTGAACGCGGCGCCTTAGACCACTCGGCCATCCTGGCAGATCACAACAGTATTGACTATGTCACCTAATTAATTCCCTTGCGCTGCTGTCTGGCCTAATTTCTAACTACTGATAAATAACGAAAACGCAGATGATGTGTGTCTCCCGTCCCTTAGATCTTGGGGCCTGGTATGGCCTTCTTTGTTTTTTTTTTTTTTTTGTAGAATTACCAACAAAGCCTTATGGATTTTTCTCTCTACACACAAACACACACACACACACCTACACACACTGAAATGTATATATGTAGTTGGAATTTAGTGACAAAAGGTACAGAACATGTTTTCATTTCATCTTAGACTTTAGGAATCTGTAAGAAGGTGAAATTGCAGTACCATGTGTTACACCCTGAAACAGGGTGAAATAATCACAACAGTGTTGTGTGTTGTTTCCTCAGTAGACTTTACTAGAATGAGGAAAATCCCCAACGGCTGCCTGCTCGGTGCATACAGACATAAATAGTCGATCTCAGATTGTTTTGTTACAAACTATAGGAGAACCCAGATCGACAGCGTCACTAGTGTGAAAAGCATGGAAATATTCAAAAAAACAAAATTAATATTTAAATCCCTGTCGTATTACAAATAATACATTTTTTAATAATGTAATATTTTAACTTGTTACACTTGCGCCCTCATTTTTCTCAGCTACATCCTTTCTATTTTTTTTCTTGCTCAAAAATCTTGTCTCTTGGGCTACAGCTGCATCTAGTGGACAAAGAAGTCAATTACACATTTTCTTTTTCTCTGAAGCGGAGAATTGTTATGTTTGGGCACAGATAGAGCAGCAAAAGATTGGCTTGATGAAACAGTGGATGGAACGTTTTCAGGTTGAATTTCTGGCTCGTTTGGGGCTGATTTGGGCAGAGTTAAGATTTTCCACAACGTTTTTGGTCAGAATTCTAAAACAATAAACAGAAAAAGCACATCACTATGTCTGTATACAGTTTTTAAAAGTACTGTAAAGTGAGTTCAAGAGGATAATTACGCTATTTTGGCATCATCGTTTGTGGCATGACTCACTCACTTTTCGTTTTTGGCGGGAGTGCTGGGCCCCTTGTCACTTTGCTGCATCCAAGCGTATAGGAGCAGGAATAAGTGTCTCAACAGTGCTCCCTGCTGTCTCAACTACTCTACATGCCTCCCAAGAACAACAATTTTATTTTGTTCTCCTCCCATTTAGCAAACACTTCTAATGCGTTCAGATGGCGAGTGGCTGATTAACGTAATCCAAACTGAAGGGCCAAAGGGGATCAAATGGCGGGTGGGAGGCAGGGCAGGGGATGATGCTCTTAAAGGCCAGGTCATGTGACTCCCCTGTGAATGTTTATGGTGGAGCCTATTATTGCTGTCCATTTTGGCTCCTTACACATCGGCCATGTCGCTCCAGCGTCACACGGTGAGAGAGGCCTGGACCCACGACAGGTATGTTAGCATTAAATAGCTGCCATCATTTCTTTGCTTACAGTTGGAGAAATATTATGTGATCCCTAGATAAGTTTGTAAGTTTCCACACTCACAAAGAAATTAAAAGACTTCAATTTTATAGTTTATTGAATTTGATAGTAGACAGAATGTAAAGGTCTATAAAAAAAACAACACAGTATAGAGGTTTTACAATTCAGTGCAGTTTTCTAAGTGAAATATTTAATCCCTTACAACTGGACTGGCACTAATTGGTTGGTTCCAATGTGGCACACAGTGATGCACAATCAACTAATTCCCAATAGCCTTGATCTCTAATTGTATTTAAAACACACCTTTTTTAGGGTTCAACTTGTTACCTTGCGACCTCTACCACACTTGGAAGAAAGTGAAACAATTAGTGTCATTATTCCAAATGGCCAAAGGCACACAAAATGACTGTCAATTGGCCTCTGTCTGGAGGAGGCTGAAGAGAAAAACACTGCAAAGTTTAGTATTCGGCATGGGATCAAATAATTATTTCCCAAACTGTATTTTTTTTATTTATGCCCATCCAAACTGACTCCATCCTGCTTTTTTTTTTTTAAATTCCCATTCAATGGTAATTACACAGTACTACTTTCCAACAGAACTTGCCAAGTGGTGCTAAACCAATAAGCGCCAAAGGGAAATCTCTTCCTGTCACTGCCACACAAACCGACTTACAGAACCTGCTCCAGATTCACATGGTGACCTGATCATTGGGAGACCACAGACCATGAGATTTAATGCTTTGGTGTACAAAATGAGCTGACAAAAAAAAAAAAAGAAATGTGTTGATCTTTACATCGTAAAGTAAATACTAATAACACATTAGTTGGTGCGGCGACCAAGCCAGAACTCGTTGATTACATCACCTCTTTGTTGGATGAAATAGACAGATTCATACGTTTCCCCCCCCCCCCCCCCCCCCATGTTATTCCACAGCTGTTTTCATGTTGCTTATCACTATAGTGGACCCGTGCTATTCGCAGGGGATATGGACTGGGTTGGCCCCTGTCTAGCAAAACCTCTGCATATAATCGATGCCCATTGAAATGCGAAAAAAAAATCAATAAATCATTATTTAAGGTTCTGTTTCACAATTTCTGTAATGATGGATTAAATGGCTCTCTGATAAAAAATCTTTAATAACAAATCTTTAGTATGTAATTTCAAATTATAGATATATAAATAGATAAAAACAGTAATTAAAAAGTGTCAATAAAAGACAAGAAATATATAAAATCAATTGAGAAATATTTCATTGGTTCAATATCATTATTTACCAATGTGTTTCCCAATTTCATTTTTTTTCATGGAAAATGTAATTATGATTAATGATGTATGTCAGATTGTTTTCCAATTGAATTAATTAATGAAAATGAGTCATACCCTTTGTTTTTACACGAACCTCTTTGATATCTGCACATCAGCGATCTGGAGGAAGAAAATCCCACTTCTCCACAAATATCCAATAAGGTAAATATCCATTTATGTTGCATTTCCACTGCACAGTACCGGCTTAATCTTGATTGGTCGCCAGCCAACTCATAAACACAAACAACCACACATCCATTTTAAAATTGTGAATAATTATTCATTGTTTGTGTCATTGTGCTTTTTTGATATGGTTTGAATGAAAATCCTCAATCGCAGAAAACAAAAATGGAGTTGCCTGCCGGTGACTGATTGGCTGTTCACTAGCGAAGCAGTGCACGTGATGGAAGTAGAGTATGAGATGGGACACAAAAGCAAAGCAATGACAAATAAAATGGCATTATCTGGTCAACTAAGCTCAGCAAGGTGTTGCTTTTTGCTACGACTTGATCCTGCTCGTGTAATATGAGTGTGTTGAGCGAGGTCCTGGATATGCGTGCATTTTATTTCATGAATCCCTGACTGTGGATGGTATGATAAACAATGCTTCTCAGTTACAGAGGGGTTTACGGGCATGTGAATGTACACGTGCGCTCACACACATGCAAGTGCAGATTGGAAGCCAAAACCTCTGAACAGTGAGGTAGACGTGCTAACCACTAGGTCACCGTGCTGCCCGTGATAAACAAATAGGTCTCCTCCCACCCGGCATCCTCCCCGCTGCCGGGCCTGCTTGGTCTTACCCGTTGACGTGTTTCTCTACAGCAGATGGCTTTACACATAAATCCTATTAACAACTTTCTGCTCATGGAGACGCGGTGAACACACAGTGCTTTCTCGCTCTTATATTATTGCGTCCGCGGAGCCTCTGTTTTTGTTGTATTTTGTTTTTATTACATCTACCAAGAAGTCATCAGATGTCACCATAACATGTCTGCAGAAAAGGTAAAGGCAAGTTTAAGACTGCAACTCAACTATTTTTTTATGTGTATTCATAGAGGATTGAGATTACAATTACTTTAAATTACTTTCTGGTTGTCATGCAGACCAATAACCTCACCCCACATATATGAGAGAGACGTGAGTGGGAAATACTTCATTTGACTGGATTTAGTGGCGGACTCCATTATAGCTCAGATCATACATGCGTGTATTCTAATGTTTTTAGTCTCCAAGGATTTGGAGTGCTTCTTAATTAGAAACGTTCCAAAAACATAATAATTTCTGATCTATTTTATTTGCAAGCCTTGACTGAGGCTGAATGGGGCTGTTTGGCTCTTTATGATTTGTATTTCAAAGGTGAAAGCTGTTGAAATTGTACAATTACTACACGCGTGTGGTAGAAATATGGGAAAATAGTTTCATTCAGAAAGTAAAACTCGTATAGTGCAGATTCATTAAAGACAGAAAGTTCTTTAAAGTAGGCCAATTCCTACTTTATTTCTGAACTAAAAATACCCATTTCTCATGATTCCAATTTCACATGATTTGTGCCCATTGTAAAATATAATAATCCAAACTACATTGAAAATAAATAAATGCATATAAATGTGTAGCACCATAAAGTCAGAGTTTCAGACTGTAATCAATCAAGAAAATAATAGAGATAATAGAATTCCGCTTTCTTAATTATTCATGACGTCATAACCACGCCTACAGAATCCCGCTTTTGTCAAACTTGTCCCCGCCTACAGAATCCCGCTTCTGTCAAAAATGTCAGTTTTCCTCGCCCCCTCAGTGAAAAAATGTCCAATTTCCACGCCTCCTGATTTAAAAAATTAACATATTCCCTGCCCCTTGAAGCGTTACTCCCACCCTACAGAATGCCGTTTATGTCAAATTTGTCCCTGCCTACAGAATCCCGCTTCTGTCAAAAACAATGGCAGTGTTCCCCATGGGCGTGTGTGTGTGTGTGTGTGTGTGTGTGTCCCAAGCACCCCTCCTACAGAATCCCGCTTCTGTCAAAAACAATGGCAGTGTTCCCCATGGGCGTGTGTGTGTGTGTCCCAAGCACCCCCTCTCCCAAACTGGTGTCATCCATATTTTAATATCTGAAGTATATGAAGCATCCAATGAAATGAGATATATTTAATTGAATAATGTAGATATATAAAACAAAATTAAACAAGTGAAATAATATGGGTTGAAAAGAGCAGGCGTTGTTTTTACCTTTGAATAAGATGTTTATTCGGTTGATAAAAGCCCCCAATGTCATCCATATTTTAATATCTGAAGTATATAAAGCATCCAATGAAATGAGATATATCATTTAATTAAATAATTGAGATATATAAACCCTAATTAAATAATTGAAATAATATGAGTTGAAAGGGGTCGGCGTTGTTTTTACCTTTCAATAAGGTGTTGGCCAGGTATATGTTTATTCGGTTGATAAAAGCTCCTGTTTTCTTTTTGCAAACTTGTCTAGACATATTCCAAGCGACATAAGTTTAAACATGGTATTGTGCATGCATGGGGGGTTGTCTGTGCAAGTCCCGGCGCCTTGAACAGACACCCCCCAAGCCTGTCACATCCTACATCTGATAAGAGCCTTAAGGTGTTTGAAAAGATAGTGAGGGGCAGGCAACTGTCGACATCCGGTCGTCAGACCCCTTTACTTTTTGCAAACATGCTTAGTCATGTTTGCACCGACACAAATCTGGACATGTATTTGTTGCGGCTGCCTACATTTGGACAGTCAAACGCCGTCATTTATCCCGCCCCGGGCGAGAAAAATGAAGGGCGACGTCTCCACCCCTCCCGCCCCTCGCACCCTCCTATTTCCCTGTACGTCACATCCTTCCTACTTCCGGCAGCCCCCATGTTTGTAGTCCTTTTTTGTAGTCCATACGCTGAGTAAAATAGCAACCAGCCAGGTTAAGAAATAGAATACAGCTAGGTTAAGAAAATAGCACACAGCTAGGCAACCCCCCATGTTTGTAGTTTATACAGGTAAGCAAAGAAATATTAGATATTAGAATATTATATATTATAGATATATATTATAGATATATATTATAGTATATATATATATATAGATATAAAATAAATAGCATGCAGCTAAGAAACAGCGTACAGCTAAGAAATAGTATGTAGTTAGGTTAAGAAACAATATACATTTAGGTTAAGAAAATAGAATACAGCTAAGAAAATAGCATACAGCTAAGAAACAACATGCGTTTAGGTTAAGAAATAGCAGCTAAGCTAAGATATCATTAAGGTTGTTTTACCAATTATTTTACCTTTCAAGGAGGAACATCATCTTGTCTGTAGACATCCCCAAGTCATCTTTGCAACAAGCTTCGACATGTTTTCACGTATTTCTTATCTATAGTTGGACAGACAGACGACCACCAAGTTGCGGTCGTGTGTGTAAGCATAAACAAATCCGCCCCCCCCCCCCCCCCCCCCCCAGAATCACGCTTCTGTCAAAAATAAGCACATCCCCTACTATCATATCCCGACCCCAGTCTCGATACAGCCAAAGCCCAAGTCACACTCTGCACAGACAAACCAATTTTTCCGGCTGAAGAGCCAGACCTACTCTAAAAATGAAGACGCTCAGAACAAGACGCCGCATGGTCATGGACATCACACCGAGAAGGTGTGACAACCATCGTTGCACCTGATCAGGTTTCTAACAACATTGCAGAGCTCTCATCAGGTAAACGATGCAACTAATCCTTAACTATATTCCTATAATCAATAGCTATATATTTAATCAAAGTATCTTTGTACTGCAGATCGCGGTGTGGATGAAACTACAAGCAACCATGACATGACTATGGTTGAAGTAGAAACCCTTACAACTGCAAACATGGAACAGGTTGACGCCTGTACAAATGTAGACCAGGATGGAACCCCTACAAAAACAGACGAGGACCAGACTGTACCATCATACTCCTTGTGGATGGGGGGCCCTGGAATCTTAGCAAGCCCTGTTGTATCCTCGTACAACAACGGCGAGCCATCATCTTCAGGGTGGAGCCGTCCCGTTTCACCGACACCGCCGTCGACCCCTCCGATGACCCCCAAGTCGTCTGCAGAATCTTCACAAAACGAGAAGGTACAACAGTCCAGTTGGTCCGACCAGGCTGATTCTCCACAAACCACGGGTGCACAAGTACCTAGTTGGTCCAGCCAAGAGGGTTCAAACGATGTGTTTGAGCCCTCTAAGGTTCAAACCGTCAACGAACCAGAACCTGGATCTGCATCTATTTCCGAGGATGATGTAAAACATATGTCATGGGGTAATCCTCCTAAGGGATGGATTGATATGGATGTCGTAATAGTTGTTAAAGTGGCGATAGTTTACATGGTCAGACGCTTTTTGATAAAGTATCACAAAAAAAGGGGTTGTTTGCATAGCTATAGATACCTATGCAATAGTTATTATCTAAGACTGCACTATGACCGCATCATGCCGATCCTTTGCGGTAAAAAGTTTTTACCATGTATTCACTACTTGTTGGATCTGTGTTCTGTAAAAACGGATAAAGAAACAGTCAAGCGAATTGCAGAGATCTTAATGGTGGATTTAGCACTCGTAAAGGACTTACCGGACCGCCTTAAAGTGGATGAGAGCGTATGTTGTATGATATATCGTGATCAACTTGATATTTTCGAAGAATATCTTATAGAAAATATTAACTTTGACTAAAAAAATGGGTAATGTCTAAAGAAAATTATCGCTTTTTGGCTATAAAAGCCAAGGGTGGGCAGATATAATAAATAGAGCAATTACATATAACCCCGATGATAAAGACCCTTTCATTGAAAATTTTTGATTGTTTATGCAAAAAGTGCGCGCCATGTCTTTGACAATTTTTCAGGAGCCTTGGGAATTGTTTGTGCAACATGTCATATTTTTGAGTCGCTCGGGATTGATCGACACATTTCAAAATATTTTGGAAAACTGGGAAAATGAGATAAGTGTAGGACATGTACTTACCATACTCACGTTGTTTAACGATGTGATAAGGTACCGTCTCCCTCATCAACAACCTGTGGATCTCGCGCACGAATTGAAGATGTTTGAAGATCTGTTAGAATCAAATGTTAATCTATCTGTTTTAACCCTGACCTATAGACTTTTTACGACTTAGAGAATCCTTACCATGTGTAACCAGATTTAACCTTCTTTCA
Source organism: Idiotropiscis lumnitzeri (assembly GCF_059441095.1). Lineage (NCBI taxonomy): Eukaryota > Metazoa > Chordata > Actinopteri > Syngnathiformes > Syngnathidae > Idiotropiscis > Idiotropiscis lumnitzeri. The sequence goes on along the minus strand of NC_142401.1, from coordinate 17,234,212 downwards.
ATAAAAAATGGATGTTTTAAAAAAAGAGGCTTTTGCGTCTGTGTGTTTAGACAAATAACAATGTGACGTTTGTCACTAAATCATAAACCGTCATGAGCGTTAAGCGTTGGTTGAAAAAATTGTACTACGATCCCATTCAACCAGCCAGTTTTGGAGGTGCAGATCGCCTTCATTTAAGCTGCGAGGGAGAAAATGGGTCAAAAAGTTACGCGTCATAAAGTCAAGGATTTTTTTATCATCGCAAGATGCATACACCTACGAAAATAGGAGCACAGAAAGGTTTAAAGGGAAGCCTCTGCTTTGAAGCTTGCCCCACAGAGTAATAAAATTGCACTTGGTAACAAATAAGTTACCGCAAAAGTCGGCCAGCCAGGATGAAATAGTTAAAGACAGAGAGTTTCCAGAGTTAACAAGTATCATTAAGCGTTCACTGTATCGCGTACCATCGCTATTTAGAATTTATTGTCATTGTGCCCGCAGGTGGTCAAAAGTAAAGACGGCTGCCGCCAGCACAAACGGCCCCAAAACCTTCAAATAATATTGAAGAGAGAGAGAAAACAAATCTGCCAATATGCAAATCCACTGGTGCCGGACTACGAGTCCATCATAAAACAGAAGCATTATTCGTTAAATAAATTAAGGTTGAATGATTTAGAATAATAACATAAATTATGCTGCTTTATATTTTGATGTAAAATCACAAGAGCTCCTTTCAGAACGCATTCTCACATTTAGGAAGGATTGTGTACATTATTTAAGAAATGAGACATTAAGTGATAAAGACTGCGTAAACATCATTTAAGAAATAATAAAAGCCTTGTTCTTCTTAACTGTCAGTAAAACACCGGACTTAATAGCTCTCGGGTGGTGCTTTATGTTTAGTGGAAAACACCAAAATTTGTTTAATACCGTTTATGCTTGCATACTCTTACGCTGATATATTGTGTTTTCAGTAAGTTGATGTCAGATACACAGAATGGAATGGTGTTTATCTACTTCTTTGAAAAGGTAAATATTTTACGAATCCGATAAGAAATGTAGCAATTTTTGTAATGTTAGCAAAGTCGAGTAAGTTTTGCTGCAGATATGACTTGACACCGATTTGACAGTCTTTTTCATCCTTAATTTACTTTTCTTTTTTTTTTTTAAATCTGACTTGATGATTTATTATCCTGACAAAATTCTGACTAATAGCTACTGTTAACATCTTTGGCAGCGAGACTTCAGCAAACTATTAAAACAATAATAATAATATGCTTATTCTCTTCCTTTGTTTTTTGTTTCTTTTGTAGGAGACATGACTGTGATATATTAACAAAAAAGATGGCAGGAATTTGTTCATGTTCATTTTTGTTTGTCTTGGCGTGTTTAATTCTTTTTTAAAAGGAAAACAGGTAACATAAAAGATAGCCGCATTTTCGCAAATAAACCTCATTCTCATTTTCTGTATTCTGATTATTTGAAAAATATCTCTCGGGTTGTTGGGTGCGTGTCTTGAATTTCACAATGTATTATTTACCAGTGATGCACGATATTATTACCATTGTTTTTAACACGCTGGCCAGCGATCATGTGGTATTGGCATTAATTTCACAGTTTGCGCCGTGACTTTTGACCGTAGGTCAGTCAAATGGTCCAGGCTGACTTTCTAGACACTGAGCATGAACTGTAAAATAGTCCCACTTTTTCCATGCATTGTAAATGATTCACTTTGTGACTAGTAACATGGCAGAAAATAGTCAGAAATGTTTCTCATTGTTTTCCAAAGTAAATGCCGGTGTTTGCCCGTCTTATTCTGAGTCACAAAGCGGAGAAAATTAACTTTCAAGAATCAAAATACTTAATATTTGATTCCAGATTAATTATAGCGGTCACTGAAGGTGTAGTTGTACACTCGACGTATGGACTACAAAAAAGGACTACAAACATGGGGGCTGCCGGAAGTAGGAAGGATGTGACGTACAGGGAAATAGGAGGGTGCGAGGGGCGGGAGGGGTGGAGACGTCGCCCTTCATTTTTCTCGCCCGGGGCGGGATAAATGACGCCGTTTGACTGTCCAAATGTAGGCAGCCGCAACAAATACATGTCCAGATTTGTGTCGGTGCAAACATGACTAAGCATGTTTGCAAAAAGTAAAGGGGTCTGACGACCGGATGTCGACAGTTGCCTGCCCCTCACTATCTTTTCAAACACCTTAAGGCTCTTATCAGATGTAGGATGTGACAGGCTTGGGGGGTGTCTGTTCAAGGCGCCGGGACTTGCACAGACAACCCCCCATGCATGCACAATACCATGTTTAAACTTATGTCGCTGGGAATATGTCTAGACAAGTTTGCAAAAAGAAAACAGGAGCTTTTATCAACCGAATAAACATATACCTGCCAACACCTTATTGAAAGGTAAAAACAACGCCGACCCCTTTCAACTCATATTATTTCAATTATTTAATTAGGTTTTATATATCTCAATTATTTAATTAAATGATATCTCATTTCATTGGACACTTTATATACTTCAGATATTAAAATATGGATGACATTGGGGGCTTTTATCAACCGAATATTCAAAGGTAAAAACAGCGCCTGTGTCAGGGTTGAGGAAGATGAGGACCCAAACGCAGGGAAGCCAGGCAGGGGTAACTTAAAGGGCATTTATTAAACAGAAAACAAAGGCAAACAAGGAACTTGGAAAAACTTAACGACAGGAAACCAACTACAGGGAGAGGCGACAGGAACTGGCAACAGGGACAGGCAAACGCGACAAGCCACAGGGACAAGAGACACTTAAAATGACAATGAAGCAACAAGAAGTGAAAGCAACCAGGGAACTAAATACACACAAATTGATGAGACAACGAGGAGCACCTGGACAAGACATGGAGGGTTGGAAGGACCGGATTGGTTAACACTAGGGCTTGGGTAAACGAGCACAGGTGGACACAATAGATAAGTCGAGACAAGACACATGAACAAGGCCAAAACATGAAACCAAATACTAAACCAAAAATAACAAATACAAATCATGACAGTACCCCCCCCTTAAGGATACTTAAGACGTCCCAAACACAAACAAAAGAAAATTGTCCAAAATCAGGGTGGGCGGAAGGGGGTCAGGAGGCGGGACCACAGTCCGCAATCAAGGCTGGTCAGGCGGGCGTCCGGGAGGCCAGACCAGCGAGTCTAGCCGTGGCCCATCAGGTGGGCGTCCGGGAGGCCAGACCAACGAGTCTAGCCGTGGCCTTTCAGGCGGGCGTACGGGAGGCCAGACCAGGGAGTCTAGCCGTGGCCATTCAGGCGGGCGTCCGGGAGGACATTGCAGCCGCATGGAGTGTCGCGCCGAGGGCAAGACGAAAGGCGGCTGCGGGTCGGGTGGCGCCGAGACAGAGACGAGACGCGGCGGCGGGTCGTCGGGCGGCGCCGCCGAGGCAGGAGCTTGGAGCAGTGGCGAGGCGGGTGCCGCCGAGGCAGGAACTTGGAGCGGCGGCTGGTCGTCGAGCGTCGCCGAGACAGGGACGTGGGACGCCGCCGAGACGGCGACGAGACACGGTGGATCGCCGGACGCTGCCGGAGCAGGGACGAGACGCGGCGGTGGGTCGTCGGCCATCGTCAAGTCAGGCACTTGGAGCGGCGGCCGGTTGTCGAGCCCCGCCGAGACAGGAACGTGGAGCGGCGGCCGGTCGTCGAACCCCGCCGAGACAGGAACGTGGAGCGGCGGCCGGTCGTCGAACCCCGCCGAGACAGGAACGTGGAGCGGCGGCCGGTCGTCGAGCCCCGCCGAGACAGGAACGTGGAGCGGCGGCCGGTCGTTGAACGCCGCCGAGACTGGAACGTGGAGCGGCGGCTGGTCGTCGAACCCCGCCGAGACAGGAACGTGGAACGGCGGCTGGTCGTCGAACCCCGCCGAGACAGGAACGTGGAACGGCGGCTGGTCGTCGAACCCCGCCGAGACAGGAACGTGGAGCGGCGGCTGGTCGTCGAACCCCGCCGAGACAGGAATGTGGAGCGGCGGCCGGTCGTCGAACGCCGCCGAGACTGGAATGTGGAGCGGCGGGTGGTCGTCGAGTCCCGCCGAAAAAGGAGCTTGGGGCGACGGCGGATCGTCGAGCACCGCCGAGGCAGCGACAGGAAGCGACGGCGTGTCCTCGGGCGCAGCCTGGACATGGAATTGGGGTGGCGGCGGGCCGTCTGGCACCGCCGAGGCAGGAATTTGGAGCGGCGGCGGGCCGGGCGCACCAGAGGCTGGGACTTGGAGCGGCGGCGGGCCGGGCGCAGCGGGGACAGGGACTGGTGGCGGATGCAGAACGTGCTCCGCCGGAACAGGGACTTGTGGCGGACGCAGAACGTGCTCCGCCGGAACAGGGACTTGTGGCGGACGCAGGACGTGCTCCGTCGGAACAGGGACTGGTGGCGGACGCAGGGCGTGCTCCGCCGGAACAGGGACTGGTGGCGGACGCAGGGCGTGCTCCGCCGGAACAGGGACTTGTGGCGGATGCAGGGCGTGCTCCGCCGGAACAGGGACTTGTGGCGGACGCAGGGCGTACTCCGCCGGAACAGGGACTTGTGGCGGACGCAGGGCGTGCTCCGCCGGAACAGGGACTTGTGGCGGACGCAGGACGTGCTCCGCCGGAACAGGGACTTGTGGCGGACGCAGGACGTGCTCCGCCGGAACAGGGACTTGTGGCGGACGCAGGACGTGCTCCGCCGGAACAGGGACTTGTGGCGGACGCAGGACGTGCTCCGCCGGACCAGGGACTTGTGGCGGACGCAGGACGTGCTCCGCCGGACCAGGGACTTGTGGCGGACGCAGGGCGTGCTCCGCCGGACCAGGGACTTGTGGCGGACGCAGAACGTGCTCCGCCGGAACAGGGACTTGTGGCGGACGCAGGACGTGCTCCGCCGGAACAGGGACTTGTGGCGGACGCAGGACGTGCTCCGCCGGAACAGGGACTTGTGGCGGACGCAGAAAGTGCTCCGCCAGAACAGGGACTTGTGGCGGACGCAGGACGTGCTCCGCCGGACCAGGGACTTGTGGCGGACGCAGGGCGTGCTCCGCCGGACCAGGGACTTGTGGCGGACGCAGAACGTGCTCCGCCGGAACAGGGACTTGTGGCGGACGCAGGACGTGCTCCGCCGGAACAGGGACTTGTGGCGGACGCAGGACGTGCTCCGCCGGAACAGGGACTTGTGGCGGACGCAGAAAGTGCTCCGCCAGAACAGGGACTTGTGGCGGACGCGTGGCGTGCTCCGCCGGAACAGGGACTGGTGGCGGACGCAGGGCGTGCTCCGCCGGAACAGGGACTTGTGGCGGACGCAGGACGTGCTCCGCCGGAACAGGGACTTGTGGCGGACGCAGGACGTGCTCCGCCGGAACAGGGACTTGTGGCGGACGCAGGACGTGCTCCGCTGGAACAGGGACTTGAAGCGCTGGCGAGGCGCCGGAACGGGGGTCAGCAGCTCTCGGGAGGCCAGAATGGGCCCCAGCAGCTCGGGGGGAACCGGGACGGGGCTTATCAGCTGGCGCGGAGCCGGAACAGGACTCATCCGCTGGCGGGGAGCCGGAACGGGGCTCATCCGCTGGCGGGGAGCCGGAACGGGGCTCAGCAGCTGGCGGGGAGCCGGGATGGGGCTCATCAGCTGTCGAGGAGCCGGGACGAGGCTCAGCAGCTGGGGAGGAGCCGGAACAGGGTTCAGCAGCTGGCGGTGAGCCGGAGTGGGACTCTGGAGGCTGCGTGGGTTGCTGCAGCTGGCGAGGAGCCGGAATGGGACGCTGCAGCTGGCGAGGAGCCGGAACAGGAGGCCCCAGCTGGCGAGGAGCCGGGACGGGAGGCCCCAGCTGGCAAGGAGCCGGGATGGGACGCTGCAGGTGGCGAGGAGCCGGGAGGGGACGCTGCAGCTGGCGAGGAGCCGGGAGGGGACGCTGCAGCTGGCGAGGAGCCGGGACGGGACGCTGCAGCTGGCGAGGGGCCGGCACTGGAGGCTGCAGCTCGTGAGGAGCTGGGTCGGGGGCCTGATCCCTATCAGCCTGCCGCCATAGGGATTCAGGGGAACGGGAGACGCGAAGGACATGAGGGACCGGGACTACAGGGGCTGGTGAACGTGCGCTACAAAACGTGGGTCGAACGGAAGGTTGGCAGAAACCGACTGTGGACGAGGTACAGAAACAGACGGACGAGGTGAACTAAGTGAATCAGAAAAACGTGCCTCAGGGTGTAAAAAGTGGGTGTTATTACGAGAGGTGGCAGATCCTTTACTTGGGCGCCGTCGTTGACCACCCCGCGGAGGTCCAGGATAGATGGCCAACCGGGTGCCCAAGTAAAGGTCTGATGGGTGTGATTCAGGGGTGGACTCAAAGGACTCGTAAGGAAACCGTGACAAAAACTGACTGGGAGAAGAAAACTCAGGAGAAAAATCAAAATCTGGGTCAAACTCGGAATCAGACAACTGAAAATAGGGGTCATCATCTAAATCTGAATTAACAAAAACATGGGGGGACAAAATGGTGTCGTAATCAAGGATGTTAACACGAGACGAAGAAGAGTGGCAAACTGGCTTGGCGGAACATATGGAACTCACACGAAGGGGTTGGTCGGCAGGCTGAGGGGGGTACCAGCTTGAGCGGCGACGGCGAACTCGTCGCCGTAAGCTTCCTGCTGGGTCCAGTACTGGTTGGTTCATTCTGTCAGGGTTGAGGAAGATGAGGACCCAAACGCAGGGAAGCCAGGCAGGGGTAACTTAAAGGGCATTTATTAAACAGAAAACTAAGGCAAACAAGGAACTTGGAAAAACTTAACGACAGGAAACCAACTACAGGGAGAGGCGACAGGAACTGGCAACAGGGACAGGCAACCGGAACAAGCGACAGGGACAAGCGACACTTAAAATGACAATGAACCAACAAGAACTGAAAGCAACCAGGGAACTAAATACACACAAATTGACGAGACAACGAGGAGCACCTGGACAAGACATGGAGGGTTGGAAGGACCGGATTGGTTAACACCAGGGCTTGGGTAAACGAGCACAGGTGGACACAATAGACAAGACGAGACAAGACACATGAACAAGGCCAAAACATGAAACCAAATACTAAACCAAAAATAACAAATACAAATCATGACAGCCTGCTCTTTTCAACCCATATTATTTCACTTGTTTAATTTTGTTTTATATATCTACATTATTCAATTAAATATATCTCATTTCATTGGATGCTTCATATACTTCAGATATTAAAATATGGATGACACCAGTTTGGGAGAGGGGGTGCTTGGGACACACACACACACGCCCATGGGGAACACTGCCATTGCTTTTGACAGAAGCGGGATTCTGTAGGCGGGCACAAATTTGACATCAACGGCATTCTGTAGGGTGGGAGTAACGCTTCAAGGGGCAGGGAATATGTTAATTTTTTAAATCAGGAGGCGTGGAAATTGGATATTTTTTCACTGAGGGGGCGAGGAAAACGGACATTTTTGACAGAAGTGGGATTCTGTAGGCGGGGACAAGTTTGACAAAAGCGGGATTCTGTAGGCGTGGTTATGACGTCATGAATAATTAAGAAAGCGGAATTCTATTATCTCTAATAATCTATTTTATCAACACGCTAACTGTAAAGTTCATAAATGCTATGTGATTCGAAACATTGGCGACCACTGTGTAGTTAATACAAATCTGACTGACTTATTATATTAATTGCTTTTGTAATACTTGTTTTGCCCTGTACATTGGATATAAAATGTCTACACCAAAGATGAAAGGCCAGGTTTTTGAGAAAATGAGATCAAGATAAATAATTTTAAGAACGTTTTTTTTTTTTTTTTACATGACCTACCTCAATAAATCAATATAAAAAACTGTGCTGACTCCCATTTAACCTGAATTTGAATGTGATTTCTTAATTCTGAATTTAGCCGCTTCCACCGTCATAAGAGGGTGTGCACACTTGTGCAACCACAAACTCAGTTTAATTTTACTTACCCTCTCAGTAAGAAAACACAAAAAACCTGGCATTTGAACGGGGGCATCCAGACTTTTTATTCCCTTTGAACTGCTTTACTGAAACAGTAAATTAATTCATTGATTCCCATTTATTAATGAAGGAAGTGGCGTTTTTACCTTTCAATTTAGTTTCATCAAGGACAAAAAAAACAAAACATCCTGACAGCTGGTTAGGTCCTCTGTCATAATGCGGTCGAGTGTTGGATTGCGCGAGGTCTTGCATAAGGCTGGCGTGTCTACGCAGGATGTCTCATAATCTAACAGGATTACATCCACTGTCTCCACTGACCTCCTCTCCCGTGACACGTCATTTCTCACCGTGAAGATGTTTTCTTCGTTTTCATTCGTTCACACTTGGGGAAAAGTCCCATAATGTTGTGGCGTGTGAAGCGGCCAATGGTTGACTGGCAATGTGATTGAGCGTAAAAAAGGTTCAAGTCATTCCTGCATAATTCCTTTTCCATGCTTATATTTGAGGACAGCTCTAGGATGCAAAGACAGCTTCTCCAGTCAATTGGTGTTTGTCCGTATAATCACAATCGTATGACTTGTGGTGTTGATGATGTAACTCTTTTTTTCCTCCTTGCATCCCCGATCTGGATGTTTTATTGGTGAGTTAATGTCACAAGTACAGATAAAAATGTGCTACTTTTCTACGCTTAATATATTTTTTATTCTTTTTTTTTTTTACATTCATGTGCACATTGTAAATTAAATTATAGTGACTTATTGTTGTTATTGTTGTTTGTTATAGTTATTATTACTATTATTTATACATTTTAAAAAGATGAAGTAAAGTCAAAGATTTTCTTTACAATAATAATAATAATAATAATAATAATAATAATAATAATCATTTTCTGGACCACCGGACACTCAAAGCGCTCACAATAGATACATTATTCATGCACTCATGCATGCATTCACACTCTGGTGGCGGTAAACAATTTTTTGTAGCCACAGCTTCCAAGGCTGGGGCAGGCCAGTGGGAGCATGGCTACCAGTGTGCGCCTATGGCCGTTCCGACCACTAAAAATATTCACATTCATGGTTGGAATACACCAGCGTGAGTGGCACTGGAGGCAAGGTGGGTGGAGTGTCTTGCCCAAGGACATTATGACACATGATTCAGACAGAGCGGGAATCGAACAGTTGACCTTCCGGTCACTGGGCAACCTGCCCTTACTTCAGCGCCACGGCAGCCCAAGTTGTATGTGCCCCCACTAGTCTAAATACGCAATTGTGATTAATATTGCGGTTGTGGAATATGAATTTAGTAGCAAAATTCACCCATTTTTAGCCATCTCTGTGACTGAAATCTGTCCATTTGCTATTGATTTAAAACGATATTCCAGTGCATCATGGTTCAAGTAACGGCGGTCAGGGTCACGTGTTTTCTGGGTTTGGTCATGTGATGTTTGCAAGATGAGCACTTGGGCAGTGGGATGTCATTTTAAAAACAACAGCATGTGGCAAAATGGCAGTCCTCCATGGTGCATAAAAATGGGTGGATTTCGGTACTTTGTTGAATTCATATTCCACAATGAAATATTAATCGGAATAATGTATTTAGAGTGGTCGGGGGTTCACAGATCATATTATTGTAAAGGAAATTTTTTACTTGACTTTTCCTTTAATTAAATGATATAGTAATTTTAAAAACTTCGAATTTCCACTTATTGTTATTATTATCATTATCATTATCATTATCATTATCATTATTATTATTATTATTATTATTATTTTTATTTCTTTACTTTAAGTCACGTTATTTTCACTCAAAAACTAATGCTTGCTTATATTTTTATTATTATTTATGTGTAGATTTATGTATAATCAAGACTCTTTTTTTAAACTTGTATTTATTTATTTTTTACTATACACATTTGAATCCCAGAAGGGAAATCCAATTTTTACTCATTCATTACTTTTAGTTGCAGTACGGTAGTGTGTACATTGTGTGTGGATTTATTTATAACTTTTCCAATTTCTTTTCCAATTTTACTTTTAAATAGTATCTTGTTTTATTTTATGCTAATTGTTTTGTTTGGGTATTTATTTTGTGTGTGTTATCTAGGACATCTTGTTTTTGACTATTTCATCTTGTAATTGTATGACAGGTAAATCCAATAAAAAGAAGCCCAAGAAGAAGAAGGAGGAGGCCAACAGCGCAAGCGAGGCCAAGCTGAATGGCAGTGAGGGGAAGATAAAAAAAATCAAAATCAAAAAGAATGAGGAGGCTTTTGAGGAGAGTCCCATCTTGCAAAGTAAAGGAAAAAGCCTTTTTGGTGGACTGGGGGTGGTAGAGGTCAACTGTGCTGTCTTTTAATCAGTCTTAACCTTTCATTTCATTGCAGATGACAAAAAAGTGAAGAAAAAGAAGCTGGACAAGAATAAAGAACTGGACAAAGAAAAGGAAAAAGACAAAGAGACAAAAAAGAAAGCCAAAAGTGCCCCCAAAAAGAAGAAAGGTGAGGCAGTCGTAACTTTCAATGTGCTTTGCAGCTCAACAAATTGACTATTTGTCGAATCAAAATCAGGAGGTTCAGTCACAGATGACGAGGAAGAGGAGGAGGAAGACACTCCTATGAGGAGAACCAAGAAGAAGACAACCAAAGACAGCTCGCCGTCCCCCAGTGCCACCAAAGAAAAGAAATCCAAATTGAAAGGTAGAATGACTTCTTGACATGACCTCACAGCTGACGGGTTGGAAATAGCATTACCGTACATAATTGGATTGTGTAACACTGATAGGTGGGACGCCACTGACGAGGTAACACAAACAGCACAATGACATGGCATGACTGTGGAGAATGGAAATATTTGCAGTCAAATTACGACAGCAATCCAATCTGTGAAATGTCTAAAGCGGAAAATTACCATGGAGACAGACTTTACAACATTTAAAAAAAAAAAAAAAACATGTTCTCTTAAATAAAACTTTTCAGGTCCCTTGGTGTGTTAATTTTATATCTGTAACATGAATTTGTCAAAATACTCTAAAGATTGAGAATTACAGGGCAGTGTTCTCCCTGCTCAAATCAAGTCAACATTATTTATAGAGCACTTTAAAAACGAACTACAGCTGTAAAAATGGAAGATAATATAAGATCAGTAGTAAAACACAAATAATATAATAATAATAATGACAATAATAATAATAATAATAATAATAATAATAATAATAATAATAATAATAATAATAATAAATGGGCGGCACAGTGGACGACTGGTTAGCACGATGGCCTGACAGTGAGAGACAGTATCGGGCGTTGGGTTCGATCCTGGCCACCCTGTGTGGAGTTTGCATGTTCTCCCCGTGCTTGCGTGGGTTTCCTCCGGGTACTCCGGTTTCCTCCCACATTCCAAAAACATGCATGGCAGGCCGATTGAACACTCTAAATTGCCCCTAGGTATGAGTGTGAGCGCGGATGGTTGTTCGTCTCTGTGTGCCCTGCGATTGGCTGGCTACCAGTTCAGGGTGTCCCCCGCCTACTGCCCGAAGATAGCTGGGATAGGCTCCAGCACCCCCCCGCGACCCTAGTGAGGAGAAGCGGTACAGAAGATGGATAATAATAAATATGTAAAAAAATAAATCTTTTGTCATTTAAATATACTTGATTAGCAGTTGGCCTCCACGTTATTTGCCAATGGAAGAGAGGAAGGTGATTGAAGTCTCCACTGACCAGTACGAGGGCATGCATCACAAAGCTCATGATGGCCACAAGCTGAAGTTTGAACATAAACAAATGAATGGAGTTTTGTAACCGTACTGTATTTGCTTAACTATAACTTCTGTATTGCGGTTCATAATTCAAAGCCACAAAATATTGCATTGCTTTTTTTTTGTATACAGTAGTATATTGATGTGCAAGTCCCCAGTCTCTAATTTTGACAAATACCACTTTATTGTACAAACAAATAAGAGAAGGGGGTGAAATAAACTGGTTTTATGAAGTGTAATGTCCATAGTGCTGTATTCATGTGTTAGATAAACTGTCAGTATGCCTTTAAGGGGTGTGGCCTAGTGAGTGACAACAGGAGCTGGAAGTTGATTAGATAGTGGAACTGTTTTAGCTCTCCCACATGCTTTCAATATGTATAAACCTTTGAATACATATTAAACACATTTTAAACGTTTGCACATGGACAGCAACACGCTTTTCCCTCCAAATGTACAAGTACCTCACGGTGGTTTTCATTCATGAGTTCAAAAAGTGAAACGTGTTATCATGGTTTTTCCTCCTGAACATGTGCTAGCCACCAGCGAATATCTGCAAGTCATATTAAATGTTCATAAAGCGCTTTGTCAGCCCTTTTTCTGTTTCTGCTTTGTTTTTTTGCCGACGATGGGAAGGACCTTACGTTAATTCGTTTGACAGATGTGAGCAGCTCCTGCTGAAGCACTCTGACTAAAAAACAAAAACACCTGGAGAGAAAGCAGGATCACATGCTTGAATGTTATTCGTGCTCCAAATCTGTCCTCGTCTTTGTGAACCGATACTGTTAAAAATCATACACGACTTCAGTCAGCGTTTTCAACACACACGCACACATCAGAAAGCGTTTATTTTAGTGCGGTCAAGTGATTTAGATTTTTTTTTTTTAACTAATCACAAAACATTTCCATGATTAATTGTGATTAATCACATTTTTTTTCAACTACCATTTTTTGTGAGGTTTTTACAGATATCTTGGAATTAATGCAAAATCACCAAATATGAAGTATATTGAAATTCAAAGACTGTTCTAACAGCTTTCTTTGATTCTTGAATACGAGTCAAACGAAGTCATCTTAAAAGCCTTTTTTTTTTCCAGAAACATTTCTCGAACCTGCCATCAAGCACCACACTCTAGCCGTTTTGGTTTGCAAGGCTCAGTGGTAAATTGAGCAGGGGTTTTGTTCTGAGATAATAGTAGTATAATAATAATGATAGTAATAATAAAGATCTACAGCTAATATGGTACAATATTTGCAAAATATGGAAATGATTTTGGAAGTAAATCAAACTGAGTTAAAAAAAAAATCAGATTAATATTCGGAGTTAAACGCTTTAATTTTGACAGCCCTAGTTTATTTACAATATAAATACGAGTATTATGTCAGAATGTGATTTAGAGCCCAATGTGCCTGGAAGTGAAAGAATTGTAACGTGAGAAGGATTTTGTTCAATTGTGTTTTCATTTATGCTAATTAAAAGAGAAAAAAAAGTGCATTAGGGTCACCGTTACGAATCAATCGTTCTTTTCCTTTGTTCCTCAGAGGACAAGGATTCTGATGGAAAGGAGAAGAAATCAAAGTCCAAAGAGAAAGACAAAAAGAAAGAAGCAGCGTCCCTGTTCCAGATAAACAACGACAAAGACGCAAAGAGCAAGAAGAAAGGTGACTAAAGTGATTACAAAAACACGCCCGGTGTTTTCCTGTGACTGACAGCTCACCTTTCATCATAACTGCGGTTCAGTTTGCAGGAAAAAAGGTGAAGTCAACACGCGTTAAGGAGTCAATTACCCTAATTTGTGTTCTTAATTACACCCAACCAAAGCAGCCGCCAAATCAGAAAATGACGACAGCGATGAAGACGCCAAGTCGACAAAGTCCAAAAAGAAGACTGCCGCAAGCTCCACGTCGTCTTTGTTCCAAACGTCCGGAGACAAAAACAAGGAAAAGAAAACAAAGAAAAAAGGCAAGGTTACCTCACGCCTGCTCCACCTTTTCAAGCACTTGCGCTAATTAAAATATGTGTTGTTTTGGTTTCAGCAAAGGCAGAAGAGAGCGATGATTCTGAATCTGAAAAAGAAGAGAAATCCAAAAAGAAGAAGGGCAAAGGAAAAAAGAAGAAGGTATCAGCAATGTGCTAAAGTGGGGTACACATAATGATGTTCCACAGTTTAGTTTTTTTCACATCACAAAACAGAGTCGCCGTTAACTGCACACATTGGGATTTGTGATAAGGAATATTGAACAAGTTTAACATTTACGATTATCGGCCCCGAGCAAATTGGGGAAGAAAAATCAATTAACATGCCGCACATCACAGAATAATTTTTACAACATGTGACAATTGGAAGGAGTAAAAAAAAAAAAGCTCAAATTTGGCTGCTGACTTGAAGTTTGATACTCTGATTGGGACTAAAGTCTAACAAAGACACACAAGATTATGTACACTTGTTACTTTTATATTCCAACACACACTGTACCATTTAATCAGCTACTGATGATTGAAGTGTTCACACCTGTGTACCTGTGTATCGTTGCTGTTGCACTCAAATGCTGTAGATGTCACTCATGCTCTCAAAATGTTACCAACTATCAAAACTCATCAAGAAAAAGGAAATGTTTCTGCCATCCGTGTTCTCAGAAGGCCACGGCTAAAAACAATGTCTTACTTTGTTTCAAAATTTACTGTCGAGTGATGGAAAAAGTCCTTGCAATAACTCATCGTAAATTGTATGCGATCACATTTCTGGAAAGTCATCCGTCTGTCTTTGACTTTGTCAATTTAAGATACCCGCTTCCAACTGGGGCTCATTTGGATGGCAAAGTACAAACCCTGGAATTGACCCAAAGTGGCTGCTTCAAACAAAATGTCTGACTTTCAGTTCAATTTCAGCTGTGGGTCCTCAAGAATTTTTCATGTTTCCTGTTATGATGTCACGTGCACCCAGTTTGTGTGGAATGCTGAGAAAAAAGATTCTAACTTCCATGGGGCTCAGGTGAAAAGGATTCACCCAAAAAAACGCTACTAACCAAAATAAGTGACTGGTTAAATAAATCACTCAACCTGGTATGATAGACATGCCCACCAAATTTTGTATCATGGACCGCACTTGAGACATGAGTATCTGAGTTTAACGAAGCATACGTGACAAGTGTGAACTCGTCCTCAGGGAGCCTTGAATGTCACTTTCTGCTTCGGTCTGTAGCCCACAATAAAGAATTCTTTGTGAGCAGGAGAGAGCGCCATCACCTGAGATTGAGTTTGACAACTTGGAAAAGTTTGTGATGGAGCCGGCACCTCAAGGCACGACCGTCAAATGCAGAGTGACTCGAGACCAGCGGGGGATGGATAAGAGCATGTATCCTCTGTATTATATTCATCTTGACAACGAGAAGAAGGTTTGTTAGAGTTTTGATTCTTTTATTAAAGCCATATCAGAGCACATGTCGATCATCATTGTTGTACAAAGTGGTGGCCAACACCCCACTGGGCATCCACAGCCCTTCCCATCTGGTAAACCACCCCCTAAAAATCCACAATGTGGCGACAAAGCACTAATTTTCTCAAAATGAAACTCTTCAACTCACTTCAACATAGTTACTTATTAGGAGTTTTTTCCCCCCCATAAACTTGCAACTAACAAACAAAAAAAATATCTTAACATTATGCCTTTTTTCTCAAAAACAATTAAAAAATAAATTCCTGTAGCATTTCGGAGTACACAATCGCAGTTATGTTTAATTATCAATTGGTCCTTGAAAAAGATTCTCTTTTGTATGGGGTCCCTTGGCCGAAAAAGTTTGCAAATGGTATGCAATTTTTCGCATTGCTAAAAGCGTAAATGATCCGATTATGACGACTGATGGTTTACGTTTCTTCGTAGACGTTTCTGTTGGCTGGCAGGAAGAGAAAGAAAAGCGCAACCTCCAATTATCTCATCTCCATTGACGCCACGGATTTGTCAAGAGGCGGTGATAACTTTGTAGGAAAGCTGAGGTACCACGACCATTGATTCAAAACTCGATTCACACTGCAGGTCCAAGTGCCCAAATCTTTCCACTTTCTTTTCCCATGTACAGTATCTCACAAAAGTGGGCACACTCCTCACATATTTGTAAACATTTTGGCATATCTTACATAACAAGGAACAAATGACAATTGACTACAGGGGTCTTCAATCCTATTCCTCGACGACCGGTGTCCTGCCTGTTTTCCTCTCTCCCTGCTGCAACACACCTTACTCAAACAGGCAGGACAACTCCACTGAGGAACAGGATTGAGGACCCCAGCTTTGCTACAATGTAAAGTAGTCGTACAGCTTGTATGAAAACGAAAATGACAGATGTCTGCTGGCAACAAAAGTGAGAACACCCCGAAGTGTAAATATCGCAAAGTTCATATTTTGTGTGGCTACCATAAGTTGTCATTCGGCGTTGAGTTCAGCAGAGACAAACGAGTTGCCACTGGAATCCTCTTCCTTGAGTGACTTTACTCATGCAGTGCAAATCTCGCCCAAAATGCAGACCTGGAGTCAATATTAATTCAATATCTGCGTTTTCACATTTTGTCCAGGTCCAATTTAATGGGCACCAAATTTACCGTCTTTGACAATGCTCTCAATCCAGAAAAAGCTCTTCCGGACATGTCCAATGCGCGCCAGGAATTAGCAGCAATCATCTATGTAAGTCATTGCAAATCTTCAAAAAGCTTCACATTTTCTTACACTAAAATTGAAATCTCTACAGGAAACGAATGTTTTGGGAATGAAAGGGCCCAGAAGGATGTCGGTCATCATTCCTGGCATGGACAAGGACAACGAGCGAGTACCACTGCGACCCAGAAATGTGAGTGTAACAGAGGCGAGCTCAGAGCTGCAGATTGACTGGTAAAAACATTGGGCTCTCTTTGTATGAATTGTGGCCAACAGCAGTTACATGTTACATGTTACATGAATTTGTCCCGGTCAGTAAGTTGAGGCAATTGTAAGTCAAGGTGCCACTGCAATTGCAACATCAAAACGTAATGTTGAGAAAAATCACAACACCCTCAGCTGGTCATGTATGATTTCATGAATATTCCAGGAATATGACGGCCTGTTGATACGACACCAGAATAGAAGGATGGACAATCTGATTGAGCTTCACAATAAAACGCCTGTGTGGAACGAGGAAACGACATCACATGTGCTCAACTTCAATGGCAGGGTCACCCAGGCTTCCATCAAGAACTTCCAGATTGTCCACAGCAAAGATTGTGAGTGCAACCTTTCTTTAAACTCCTCCCTCTCTACATTTAGAGACATATTTTCGTATTCACGCATAAAGGGGAAGTCAACCCTGAAATTTTCTTGACAAGAATATGTTCTATGCAGACCCACTAGTCAAAACATGGCATTCTGATTAATATTGCGTTTGTGGAATATGAGTGAAGCAGTAAAATCCACCCATTTTTAGCCATGTCAAGGGGCGGCCAGACAAAATGGCCGCCGCCTGAGATTGCTAAAAACGGGTGAATATTGTTGCTTAACTTTTATTCCACAAACGCAATGTGAAACAGAATGCCATGTTTAGACTAGTGAAGGCAAATAGAACATTCAATTGCAAAGATTTTTGGGGTGTTGACCTCCCCTTTATGTCCTTTCTTTACGCACTCAGCTTGCGCCCTCTCAAAAAGCGGCGATTCTTCTGAGCAAATTTTGTACACACCCTCCATGTGTAACTTGGACATTTTTGGATCGTGGAGTTTTCACGACTCATGGTGTATTCCGCAGAAACCCATTTGGAAAATAAGTTAAAAAAAAATTCACTTGTATAGTGGATCCGGAGGTTACACTGATCACCTGATTCTGCGCAGCTCATCCACAGGCTACATTGAAGGAGCATGTGATTTTGCATTCACTTTTTAATGAATCCAAAACAAGTAATCTAATCAGAATGCCGTGCTCCTGACTGAGCGCAGAAAAAGCTGTGCAAAACGAGTGAGAGTTGGTTGCCAAGCAATGCAATCAAATACAAAATAATCTGTAAATCAGGGCTGACTTGTCGGTTGTGATCGGCGCTTCAACTCCAAGCCCACATCAGATTGATTCTCAAAGGCTGCTGGCGCTGATTCCTTTTATTCACCAATGAATATGATATAATTTGTTTCTTCGGTTGTCGACACACATACAGTATACATTGGGTAGTCTGTGAACGTATATGGTCAAAACACCTGCCTACTGTACCTACCTAACCATTCATCTCTCTCATCTTTCAGTGGACTACATTGTGATGCAGTTTGGCCGAATAGCTGACGACATTTTCACGCTGGACTACAAATATCCCATGTGTGCAGTGCAAGCCTTCGCCATTGCGCTCTCTAGCTTCGATGGGAAAATCGCCTGCGAATAAGCCCGTTTGTTGCCTCCGAGGGTCTCATGTGACACACACACCTGTCAGACCCACCCAGGCCTTTGGATATGCCGTCAAACGTTCCGTCTTAGTGATACGCGCTGATAGCAAATGACAGACGAGTGAATGTGACAATACCTGCTGTTGTTCCCTCCCTGCAGGAGTGCAAAAAAGGATCGGCTCACGTCGTCATTTGATCTGCCTTGGCACAGGGAGAATCCTGTTTTGATTCTAATTTTAATCAGTGGAAACATTTTGAGTCAGTCGCCATTTCAATTTAGGTCACAGGAAAGTTCTTCGGCATCATCATCACCGCAGTTTTTTTTTTTTTTGGTCAGCGTTGCAACGTATTTGATGGTTTATGACATGGGAGATTGTAGCAGGCTGATATAAATATGAAGATCCCACAAAAGTGCTGATATATTTAAAGAAAAACACTTCTATATGATTAATATTTGAACAAATGGTGCAAATAGTTGCTGCCCTATAAAAAGCATTTTTAGCATTTTTTTGCCAACTGGAATATATCAAAATGCGCGTATAGAACGTTAAAAAAATGTAAATTTGGAGCTACTGTGGATCTAAAAAGTCTACACACCTCCTGTTGAAATGCTTGGAGAATAGCTGAACATCTGAACTTCATTGAGGGTTAAGTTAAAATTGTGGCAGGTGTGGTCTGACGTCCATTCAACATGAGTTTGAATGTGATTGGTTCATTCGGAACGCAGCCACATCCCACTTATAAGAGGGTGTGCACACTTGTGCAACCACATGATTCCATCTGTTTATTTTTACTTCCCCTCTTGAAAATATATAGATTTGAATTCTCTTCGGTAGAGCTGTGCAGGTTAGAGGCCCCATATCGGGAGGAAAAGTTTTTAAATTATTTATCTTGGTCTCATTTTTATATTACAAAAACCTGGCATTTGAACTGCAGAATCTTTTTTTAGCTGCTGTACATGCTTTGCGTTGGGCATCGACAAATTTCTGCTTTCATTCATTCAGATTACTTCACCCCCCCATTATATATAGACAAGCTGTAACCAAGATTTAATATGTTGTATTGTGTTTCTGTTCTCTTCCTATAATTTTAAATAAATTGATGTCTGATGAAACGTTTTTTTAACGCGTTTTGTTACATTTTTTGGATCTTCTTACAAAGACATGGTTTTAAAAAAAAAATGTTTAGGTACTTTAAAGAAACTTTCACGCCATGTCACCAAACTGCATTGTCACCGTCTTGAACTAACGATGATCTCTCACTCACCAGAAGACTTAATATGTAATGTGGTCCAGTTTAGAAGAACACAAAGCTGTTATTCCGTTTTCTGAATGAAAGCAGGTGGATTCACATTTATAGTTGCACCTTTGCCATCTAATGTAACTGTAATCCCAGTCACCATACCTCACGAGCATAGACAGTGGGGATGTAACGACATACTAATATTACAATACGATATCACCATATGAACCTCACAATATGATAATTTTCACAATAATGTGGGGATGTTGGCTATATTTAAAAAAAAAAATAAATAAAACTGTATAGGAACTCAAGTCACGATATTGTTCAAGAAACAAAAGTTCAAAATTGTGTTTTTTGATTAATTAATGATTGAACTGATTGAATATATATATATAAATATATATATATATATATAAACTTTTTTTGACAGAGATGTCCTGCTTTTAATATCGCAACATGATGATTCATGTGAATTTTAATATTGCGATATCATTACATCTGTAATTGACAAAGGTAAATTATTCGTACACAGCACTTCCGTGAGGGGTGGCTGTGCAACATTCTTTATCATACTATCCAGTCAGGGGTTCATGAAATGAAATTCACACTAATGAATCTAAACATTTTGCTGTGATTAATTTACTAGATAATATTTATTGCTTTTGTAACATATAATGAAGCACGCGGTGGCCCGACTGGTTAGCACGATGGCCTCACAGTGAGCGATGGCACCGGTCGTGGGTTCGATCCCGGCTCCGGCTGTCCTGTGTGGAGTTTGCATGTTCTCCCCGTGCCTGCGTGGGTTTCCTCCGGGCACTCCGGTTTCCTCCCACATTCCAAAAACATGCATGGCAGGTTAATTGAACACTCTCAATTGCTCCTAGTTATGACTGTGAGCGCGGATGGTTGTTCGTCACTGTGTGCCCTGCAATTGGCTGGCAACCAGTTCAGGGTGTCGCCCACCTACAGCCCGAAGATAGCTGGGATAGGCTCCAGCACCCCCCGCGACCGTAGTGAGGAGAAGCGGTACAGAAAGTGGATGGATGATATAAAGTATAATACATCATAGTCTACTTCAGTCCAGGTCAAAGTTAGGAATCCGGCCCACCCACATTCACTGACCGACCCTGACAATGATCATGAATTCAAAGTAAAACAGAAAATATGCATTTTGAGAGTTAATCTTTTAGTTGATGAGCACACGTGCGGACACTCGTACAAGCGAGGTAGAGAGCAAGAGTTGTGGTTTGTGTCTGCAGTGTTGCCATCTTTGCGACGTTTTCACTAAATTGAGCGTCCTTTGCAACTGCTCTAGCAACAACTTTTCCAAAAAAGACACTGGCAAATATAACAAAACTGTTTCTAATTTGGGCAACAGTTTTCAAGAACAATGGAAGGAAGAACGCCAAGAAGATTTTGCCTGTTATCCCGCAAATCTCCAGTTTCATAAACTATACGTATCAGGTGTCATTGATGTCGTATTATGAAGAATTAATTGCCCACCTCTGGCCTATTTCATGGCTCATTCTTTCAAATATACCGTAAGAATTGAATGTCCTTAACTTAAGACAAATTTAGTCTTTACATTTGCGGTTAATATTTAAAAAAAATGTGTTTGAAGATCAAGGGGTCCAAGAATACTGCATCATGTGAAGATGGCAGAAAAATCAGATCTCTTTTCCCCTTGGTATGGGAGTGGCCACGGGGGTGGTCATGGCCACCCCTGGCCACCATGTAGCTCTGCCCTTGGATGGGATCCCTGCTCCATGGAAACATGATTTAATAAAGTATGTCAAATCAATGTCCTCGGCTTCTAATTTGATTGCGTCACAAGTATACATTTAAAAAATACTTTTTTCAATCAATGTTACCATAAGTATAATGACCTTGAATAGGTACAAGTACAACCCTTCTTCACTGGGGCCATGCCCAGCAGGCTTTGTTGACGTGCTAGATTTATATGAAGTTTTAAAGATATCGTCTGTGTTAAGCCGGCGGCTTGCAGATCATCTGACAGGTTTGAGTTGCCCTGAAGCTGCGCTCCAAATGAAAAACCTGTTTGAGGTGACAGCTGGGAGGCAAAGTGAGAAAAAGGTGTGTATTCTGCCTCAACCTGCTCAGGCAGTTGCCCAAACTCGCAGGTTAAATGAAGCCTAAAAACTGTCAACTTTTCAGGATGGACGCTCTGAAAAGGAGAGCTCTTCCTTGTTGCGACCTCTAGCAACAAATATTACAGTTTCCCTTTTATAGGTGTTCATCGGGTCATCTGTTTATCTTATTTGTCCACGCTGTGGATAAATCATTGCTTTAAAAATGGTTGCAACCATTTTCTTGACCAAAAGAAGGAGCTGCAACAGTCGTTTTTTCCCCTCTAAACAAAGCACATTCAGAAATGTTGATTATTCCACTTAAAAAAACAATTAATATAAGGTTGTGCTTTATTTTGTGTATTAATAAATAACCTTCAAGACACTTCCATCCCCAAAAACATTGTTCGCCATTAAAAATGAACCAAAATGCCATTTAACTGTTCGAGGCCCCATAAATCTACCAACATTATATGTTGCAACATGATTTTTATTATGAATAATTACAATTTATAAAACCAACGTAATAACATCAATTGGAACGATTTGAACAGCTTATCATGCTCATGTTTGTGCATTAATTTTAAGTCACCACCAGGTGGCAATAAAATACAAACACGCGTGCGTGTGTGCGTGTGTGTATATATATATATATATATATATATATATATATATATATATATATATATATATATATATATATATATATATATATATATGTGTGTGGGTGTGTGCGTGCATGGGCGTGTGTGTGTCTGTGGGGGTGTGTGTGGGTGTGTGTGGTGTGTGCGTGGGGGTGCATGTGTGTGTGTGTGTATGTACAGATGCACTAAATACACAATACTGGATCCACTCAAGTTGTTGGTTTTGAGACTGAAGAATATATGAAGTTTGTGTTCTAATTACCTGCTCATTTATATGACGGCATATGGAAAGCGCTTTGTTACAGCTCCTGCTGTTGTGAAATGCGCTATATAAATAAAATTGTATTGTATTGTATTGAGTATTTTTAAATTTGCAGTCTGCATTAGCTGCTGCACCGTTTGTGTTCTAAAATGTTTTTGTTTTTTTAAGGGTTATATTGTTCAACATTAATGCTATATATGCCCATTTAGGGTGTTTTGCATTGTGGAGAGTCTTAGTGTTGGGTGAAATCCACAATGTGTAAAAATTTGAATCACACACTTGGCCTAGAATTGTCAACTATTTGCCAAGATGCCTCTTATGTTGAAGTAGGCTGTCACCATCTAGATCGTGTAATCTGGTGATCTTTACTCGCAATTCAGGACAAATAATCAGCCGAGCAATGGCTTATATCATGGTCACTCACAAGTCGAAGCACCACTTATTTCAAAATCACTTCCCAACAGCTACAGTTGCAATTTGTATCAGGACAACTTCGTGGAGTCAGCCAACATCCCTTCATAGAGGAATGCATCTTGAGTAGATATGGAGAGGGAGGCAGTCTTGCTGACAGAGTGGGTCATTTTTAACTAATGTTAGTATTTCATGAGCACATTGTGGACCTTCACTTAACAACGTGATTCAGGTAGCAAGATGACCATGTATAGATGAACGAATATATTCTGCACTTCAAAATAGATTTTTGTAGCAAAGTAGAGTAGACAAGCTAAGCTTGACAATATCCAACTACTTGCAAACCATGAAAACGACAAAACAAGCGTAGTAACTTATTTTCCAACTATTCAATGTTTCACATTCCATTGAAGAAAAGCAAAATTTTGGTCATAATGCCACTGAAAAGATCAGACGGTTTCTTAAAGCAGCAGTTACTCCATAATGACAGGGTGGAAAGCTATTTCAGAGACACATGTAAAATGTTCAATGGAAATATGAATATGCTGTACATGCTCAAAAGGTCTTGTGCTTTTTTTTACCCAAATAACTTGTTGACAATAAAGCCATGTATTTCTTTTGATTTAGTATCTCACCATTTATTCTATGCACTGTAGTTAGCAAAGCAGTGAGTACGAAATGCCAAAATCAGATACAGTCAATGAAAAAAAAAGAAATTAGAGGAAAATCAATATACTGGTAAGTGTGCAAATGTATAATAATGGCCACCAATATTTATGTATGTGTTGAGTTGCATTGTATTTTTAGTGTCATGAATTGGTATTTTAACTTACTGCTTTCACAGTCTTTGTTATTGAATTATTGTTTTTTTTATGTTATACTCTGTGTAAAACGCAATGTTGCAGCTGCAAGTGTCATGAAATGCGCTTTACAAATAAAGTTGTATTGTTTTGTACTATAGTTTTATATATATATATATATATATACATATATATATATATATATATATATATATATATATATATATATATATATATATATAGATATATAGATATATATATAAAGGTGCTATAGAAACATGAATTTAATAAGGATTCTTTGAAATTCAGTGGGTGGGGTGTGCAAAATAATATTATAATATAACATTTTCTGCAATTCTTGAAAAAATGTCATCAGGAAAAATAAATTTAATGGTGACTTGAGGTCCGGGTTACTTGTCTTAAAGGTTTTTAAGGTACAAGTTATTGTTCAGCCAATTTTGTGCTTTGACATGCGAGTAAAATTTGAGAGTTTGGCAGATAATCAATAATTCCGCAAAAAAGAGGCTTCAAGCTGTTTAATTCTACTGCCAGTTGAAATCAACTGTAAAATAATCAAAGAGAATTACATGTCACAGGACTTTGCTTTCTGCTAGCTTAATGCTAACGCACAACCCAAAACACAGTAGACAAACTAAAGAATAGCGTCAATAGTCGCGGTGTTATAACCCTTTAAACAACCGATATTAGAACACAAATGGCGAAGGAACACATGTAGTCAGACAACATAGTCACAGGCATGTTTTCTTTATTCTCTCTGAAAAACAACTGCAGTTACAGCAGTTGTGAAAGTCTTCTATTGTCTGCATGGCCGTGCTATAGTGCCCTCTGGTGGCCAAGTTGCAATTAATAATAATAATAATAATAATAATAATAATAATAATAATAATAATAATAATAATCAATAATAATAATCAATAATGATAATAATAATCAGATACAAAGGGATTAATTCTTTGCTTTCTATTTATATTATTATGCTTCATAATTCAAATACTGTAGATGCATTGAAAAACACATGTTTTGCAAGTGGGAGGCTAAAACGTTATTGCTATTTTCATTGTTTCAGAGTGGTAAAAAACGATTACACAACTGTAGTTGAGTAAAGTCTTGTTTCGTGAGGAAAATAAATCCACTTCAGGACAGTAACGAAGTGTATTTGATTTCTCCCCACCACACAGAGTAGTGAGTCTGACTTGGCCGCGCTCCAGCCAGCTGGAGTCCCGCCCCGAAGTTTGTTGATTGACGCTCACCAATGGCTCCTCCGCGGACTTTTCTCTCTCTCTCGCTCTCTCTCTCTCTCTCTCTCTCTCTCTCTCTCTCTCTCTCT
The DNA here is from genome assembly GCF_059441095.1 of Idiotropiscis lumnitzeri. Lineage (NCBI taxonomy): Eukaryota > Metazoa > Chordata > Actinopteri > Syngnathiformes > Syngnathidae > Idiotropiscis > Idiotropiscis lumnitzeri. The sequence goes on along the minus strand of NC_142401.1, from coordinate 17,209,306 downwards.
CTCTCTCTCTCTCTCTCTCTCTTTCTCTCTCTCTCGCTCCCTCCCCCCTCCGCCTTCCAGTGTAGTGCGTTGATTTCATACCAAAGTCATACTTAACATTCCACTTATACTGTCAAACCTCCGGAGAAAATATTAGGGCAAAACAAGGGCGCCGGAATTGGCCCAAAAAGTCAGCATATTGAGCAAGTTTGTGTGGCGGGAAGAGCAAATTGTAACAAGGTAAGTTCCACGCAAAAATATTTTTTTTCCACGGAGCCTTCTTTTTTTTTCTCCCTCCACGCTCACTCGCTCGCTACTCTCCCTCCGTGAAGTTTTCGGATCATTGTCATTTTTGACATTTTTCCGCGGAGCGGGAGGGAAGGGAAGGAAGGAAGGGAACGCGCTGGTGTTGCTTAGATGGTACTGTGAGACTCAGTTTACCGGAGAGTGGGATGTCTTCGGCGGGGAATAACCGCCGACGAGCTGGGGGGACGAAAAGCGACACGCACATATTAGAAAAAAAAAAAAACCCTCCGT